>NW_020837990.1:9819363-10405417 GCF_003676395.1 Aethalodelphis obliquidens | reverse complement strand
ATATATATATATATATATATATATATATATATATATATATATATATAAAAAAATCTCTTTGCTGCAGAGCAGCAATTAACACAACATTGTAAATCAATTATACTTCGATAAAATAAAAATTTTTAAAAAGCTTATCAAGGGTAAAAAAAGACACAGATATACAAAATTCAGAATTTAAAAAAAGAAAATACTTATAGACACAAAGAGATTAGCCATAAAAGAATATTATTAATAGCTATTCACTAATAAAATAGAAATCAAGATAAAATCTATTAAACTTTATTGAAATTTTAAAATATATATAAAAATATAAAACTGACCCAATAAAAATTAGGAAATTTGAACAAATTAATAACAAATAAAGATATTTAAAAGATTAACAACAACAAAAAAGGATACACAGCTCTATCTGTAAGCTGGAAAAAAGGCCTTAGGCCAGGTGATTTTAGATGATATTTCAAAAAACAAGTACTTGTGTCTGGAACAGTTTGCTTCATAAAGTAGAAAAAGAGTGAAAGCCACCCAACTCATTCTGTTAGATTAGCATTGGTTTAATTCCCAATCCCTAAAAAGAATAGGAGAAGAAAATAAAAGAACAGCTATTTTTCACTTATAAATCCTAAAATATTAAATAAAATATAAAAAAAGATCATGATTAAGTAAGGTTTATTCCAGTAATATAAAAATCATTTAACAAGAGAAATCATTGAATATAATTTATACACTAGACCAAAGAAGAAAAATCAAATGATATTTCAATAGATAGAAAAAAAGATTTAATAAAAATTACACATATATATTTAAGATTAAATACCCTCAGAACAAAATAGGAATAAAAGGGAACTCCTTTACTTTAATAAAGGATCTAAACCCAAAATATACAGCAAACATCATACTCAGTGGAGAAGATCAAACATTAGACAGAGTGTTTACTATCACCTTTTGTGGGCATCCTAGCTAATGCTATGTAAGACTTTCAATAATCATTATAACAGCAAAAACAAGAGTTTGTAAGAATTGAATGGGAAGTGATAAAATTGCTATTATTTGCAAACTGTATGCTCATCTATGAGGAATGCCAAAGAAAAACTGTTAGATCTGATAAGAGTTAAGTATGGGAGCTGGATACAAAATCAATCTACAAAAATCAGTAGCATTTCTTTTGACCTGTAATAACTATCTAGAAAATAGAAAATAAGATATTATTCACGATAGTAACAACATCTCTAACATACCTAGGAATAAGCCAATAAAGAATGTGCATACTTCTAAAGGCATACATTTCAAACTATTAAATTTTTTAAAGCTTGTTTAAAAGATACAAAGAAGATGAATAAATGGAGAGCTCTATGTTTCCCAAATTAATCTATAAAATCAATGCAATCTAATTAAAATGTCAGCTGAATTTTTTGAGAAATTAAAGTCAATTTAAAAATACAGTATACCACATCACTGGTCATTAGGGAAAAGCAAATCAAAACCACAATGAGATGTCACTTCACACCCATTAGGATGGCTATCAAAAAAAAAAAAAAAAAAAAAAGGGAAAACAGTGTTGGCTAGGATATGGAGAAAATAGAACCCTGTGCATTGCTGGTGGAAATGTAAAACGGTGCAGCTGCTGTGGAAAACATTTTGGCCTTTCCTCTAAAGTTAAACATAGGATTATCATATGATCCGACAATTGCACTTCTAGATATATACCCAAGAGTACTGAAAGTAGGGCTTTAATGGATATTTGTATACCTATATTCATAACAGAATTATTCCCAGTAGCTAAATGGTGTTAGAATTTTCAGATATCACTATTTATTGGGAAAGAGAAAACACTTTGGCCAACAAAAACTTTTTCCATTATTCCTCAAATCAACAATAGCTAGCATTGCAGCTCAAAACAAATGTCTCCAGAAGATATGTTCTCATTTCACTAAAAGCAGTGATTACCACAGTGGGATGTGCCAGAAGACCTACGTGGTACAACAGAAGAATATGAGAACTTCTAATCCATTAGCACTATCTCAGTCTATAAATTTCCTATTTTCTATATCAGCTTTATAACAGGTACATATATAATTATCAATGTACACATATAAACTTTATGAATAAATACACAAGCAAAGCAAGTGTATGCTTAAAAATGTTTTACTAATGGGAAAGCACAGTGAAAAATTTTGGAGACCCTAATGTAACATGCAGTCCAGTGTGTTATGCTTAAAACCATTCTTGGTAGTGACAGTCTTAGCAAGTACCTGAAACATCAGGGTCTGTGTCCCCAGACCAAAGTCCAGCTCAGTTAACTCTGGGTCATTTCATCCCAGTCCCACAGACAGGGGAAATTCTGGTAGAACAATGAAGGGAAATGAGGGAGTCAGAAATAGAGACTGGAGGGAGAATTGGCTCTTCCAGGTCACTGGCTCATTCATGGGCAACATCCCAGGATCTAAAAATAGAAGAAACATCTGCAGTTGCCTCCTGGAGCTGGGGCTTGGATGAGCCCAAGGACAAGTCCTCACAGACTGGTAGCCATGATGACAGCACTGGCCTCCTCAGGTGACCTCAGCAAATAATGGCCAGGAGCCAAAGCAGATATGTTTCCAAAGCCAGGGTCCTCACGGTAAAACAAGAGAACCAGGAATAAACAGGGACTGTAGTTCTTTAACAGAGGGATGGCTCTTGCTTCTGAGTTCAGAGACTGGCTGTGGTGTGGGGAAAGGAAAGGAGAAGGATGGAAGAGGAGTTCAGAAATCAGAGGGAGTATTCTCTGGTTATTTTCAAGGAAGGATTCTCATCTGTTCTCCAGGATGACTTCTGAACTAGGTGTTGGCTCAACATTATTTTTGTTTCTTTTCTATGAATTTTCCTTTGGGCTTTCTGAGCCTGGCACATTGGTATTCATAAACACTACAGGAGAAGGAATTCCCTGGCGGTCCAGTGGTTAGGACTCAGCACTTTCACTGCCAAGGCCCGGGTTTGATCCCTGGTAGGAGAACTAAGATCCCAGGAGCTGCATGACATGGCCAAAAAAAAAAAAAAATCTACTACAGAAGAGAAAAGAAGAAGAGTTCATAAATGCAAGCACTTGCTCTAGACTCTGAGGAGAATTTGATTTCTGACCAGTTTCTCAACCTGGAGATCATTATTCAGGAAAAAAGGGAAGGGCCTTGATGACTCCTGTAAGCATCTTTGGGTCTCTGCCTTGTGAAAATCCAGAAGGAAAGGAGGGGAAATAAATCACAACCCTCCTTCTCCCCCTTCTTGGAAGAAAGGGAAGAAGTAGGTGAGGAGATAGAAAAAGCAGAGGGAAAGGAGAAGAGCTCTTGTTCACACTGAAGAAAAGGGACAAAATTCAGGGAAGATACCCACAGAGGAGCAGTTGCTCATAAACAGGCTTCTTCTTCCTCCCTTCCTCCCCTCATTCCCCCTCTCCCAAACCAAGTCCAATTCCTTTATTTCATCTGGATCTGCCCTCCAATTTCATCTTGCCCATTTCCCAAAGGAATTTTTAAAATAGGTGTTACATAAACAGGGGTTAATTGGTAACCATTTGGATGAACAATGTATCTTTTCTCATGCTCTCCTTCCCTTTACTCTCCAAGAAAATGGATGAAATATGTCTGGTCAAGATGGGCAAGGAATTCATGCTTGATAAATTCCACTACTTCAAACATGTAACAATGAAGTAAAAAGTGAAAACAAACAAATAAACAACAAAACCCAAACACATAACTAGGCTCAAGTATGAGATATGCATCTCTATTGATCAGAAATAAGACACAAACATCAAAAGGTAAGCCCAGATGGAGCTGTGAGCTTGCTGTGCTCTGGGCCAGGAGCAGGGAATGGAGGCTAGGAGTTCAACTCCTGGGATAAAGGAGTTTAACATATTTCACACAAAGCAGAGGACTGGATCTAGGAGTCTTTACTACCCCACTCCTCTCCCAGATGAGAAAAGGAAGCAAAAAACTATAGGTGACAAATGTTGTCCAAGGATACATCTCTTTGTAAGCTACAACCTCATACCAGGTCCTGGGATCTGTGACAATCCACCATCTCCTGGGGGAGAACTCTGAATAGCTTTTATAAGACCTAGTTTTGAAATAGAGACCAAGTAAGCTGGGAGGAGGTAAATGCAAATCACTAACCAAGAAGGGGTGAAGAGGAAGAGAAGGAGAAGGGGAAGAAAGTGAAAGATATTAAAACTTTCACTCAAATATCTTGTTCACAGAAAACCTGCAGATCTTTTGATGAATTTATGAATAGGTATCTTACAGCTTCTATGGTATTGTGAATGAGACTTTTTTCTAATTACATTTCTGATTGGTCATTGTTTTCTGCAGGAATGCTATTGACTTTGTATACTGATTCAGTAACCAGCAACCATGCTAAAATTTGTATTAGCTCTAATAATTTGTAGATTCTCTTCAAATTTTGATGTAGACAGTCATATCATCTAGAAATAAAGAGAGCCGTATATATTATTTCCTTTACCTCTTATTTCTTTTTCTTGTTTTATTGCATTGGCTATAGAATCAACCATAGTGCTCCTTTTGTCATATTTCTGTCTTTAATGGGAATACTTCTAAAATCTCATGATTAAATATGATTTTTGAGATAGGTCTTTAAGAAATATCCTTGATCGGGGTAAGAAGACACCTATCCCTTCTCTAATAATTACCTACTAAGAGTGGGTTTTTTAAATCTTGAAAGAGTGCTGGATTTTAACATATGCTTTTATTGCATCTATTTGAATGGTCAAATTTTTCCTTTATTCTATTAAAATGAGTGAATATAACAAAAAAGAAATAGACACACAGACATAGAGAACAAACATGTGGTTACCAACGGGAAGATGGAAGGCAGAAGGGGCATGGGTGTAAGGGGTAATGCATTAAGAGGTACAAACTACTATGTATAAAATAATAAGCTATAAGGACATACAGTACAACACAGGGAATATAGCCAATATTTTATAATAGCTAGAAATGGAATATAAATTTAAAACATTGTGAATCACTATGTTGTACATGTGAAACTTACATAATATTGTATATCAACTATACCTCAAAAAATAAAATAAAATAAAAATTTAAAGATCCTATATATACCACTACTAAATAAAAACAACAAGAGTAAAAAAAAAAAAGTAAACAGTTTAGTAAAACTGAATGGTACTGGCACAAAAACTGACACATAGATCAATGAAAAAAAATACAGAGCCCAGAAATATGCCTACAGCCTATGGCCAATTAATCTCTGACAAACAGGGCAAGAATATACAATGGACAAAATACAATCTCTTCAATAAGTGGTGTGGGAAAACTGGAAAGCTACATGTAAAACATTACCTCACACCACATACAAAAATAAACTCAAAATGGATTAAAGACCTAAATGTAAGACCAGAAACCATAAAACTCTTAGAAGAGAACATAGGCAGAACACTCTTTGACATAAACCATAGCAAAGTCTTTTGAGATCTGTCTCCTCAGGCAAAAGACATAAAAGCAAAAATAAACAAATGGGACCTAATTAAACTTAAAAGCTTTTGAAAAGCAAAGGAAACCACTAAGAAAATAAAGACAACCTACGGGGGCCTGGGCGGGACCCGTATTGTGTCTGGTGGATTATTAACAGGAATGATATGAGTGTTATCCAGAGTGCTGCAAGGGGAAAGGCCATGTGAAGACACAGCAAGGAGGCCACCGTTTGCAAGCTGAGAAGAGAACTCTCGCAAAAGCCAACCCTACTGGCACCTTGAGCATGATTCTCGCCTCCAGAACTCCATGTGGCTGACAGGGTCTTGGTGCTCCAGCTGGGTGTCAGCCCTGTGCCTCTGAGATGGGAGAGCCGAGTTCAGGAAATTGCTCCATCAGAGACCTCTGGGCTCCATGTAATATTGAAGGGTGAAAGCTCTCCCAGAGCTCTCCATCTCAATGTTAAGACCCAGCTCCACTCAATGAACAGCAAGCTACAGTGCTGGGCATCCTATGCCAAACAACTAACAAGACAGGAACACAACCCAATCATCATAATAAGGTCACAGACACCCCAAAACACAGCACCTGACGCGGTCCTGCCCACCAGAAAGACAAGATCCAGCCTCATCTGCCAGAAAACAGGCAACAGTACCCTCTACCAGGAGACCTGCACAACCCACTGAACAAACTTTAGCCACGGGGGGCAAACACCCAAAACAACAGGAACTACAAACCTGCAGCCTGTGAAAAGGAGACCCCAAGGACACTAAATTAAGCAAAATGAGAAGACAGAGAAACACACAGCAGATGAAGGAGCAAGGGGAAAACCCACCAGACCAAACAAATGAAGAGGAAATAAGCAGTCTACCTGAAATAGAATTCAGAGTAATGATAGTAAAGATGATCCAAAGTCTTGGAAAGAGAATGGAGAAAATACAAGAAACATTTAACAAGGACGTAGAAGAACTAATGAGCAAACAAACGATGATGAACAACACAATAAATGAAATTAAAAATTCTCTAGAAGGATTCAATAGCAGAATAACTGAGGCAGAAGAACGGATAAGTGACCTGGAAGATAAAACAGTGGAAATAGCTATCGCAGAGCAGAATAAAGAAAAAAGAATGAAAAGAATTGAGGACAGTCTTAGAAACCTCTGGGACAACATTAAACACACCAACATTCGAATAATAGGGGTCCCAGAAGAAGAAGAGAAAAAGAAAGGGACTGAGAAAATATTTGAGAGATTATAGTTGAAAACTTCCATAATATGGGAAAGGAAATAGTCAATCAAGTCCAGGAAGCTCAAAAAGTCCCATACAGGATAAATCCAAGGAGAAACACACCAAGACACTTATTTATCAAACTATCAAAAATTAAATACAAACAAAAAATTTTAAAAGCAGCAAGGGAAAAACAACAAATAATATACCAGGGAATCCCCATAAGGTTAACAGCTGATCTTTCAGCAGAAACTCTGCAAGCCAGAAGGGACTGGCAGGACATATTTAAAGTGATGAAAGGGAAAAACATACAACCAAGATTACTATACCTAGCAAGGATGTCATTCAGATTCAATGGAAAAATTAAAACCTTTACAGACAAGCAAAAGCTAAGAGAATTCAGCACCAGCTTTACAACAAATGCTAAAGGAACATTTAAGCAGGAAACACAAGAGAAGGAACAGACCTACAATAACAAACCCAAAACAATTAAGAAAATAGTAATAGGAACATACATATCAATAATTACCTTAAATGTAAATGGATTAAATGCTCCAACCAAAAGACACAGAGTGGCTGAATGGATACAAAACAAGACCTATATATATCCTGTCCATAAGAGACCCACTTCAGACCTAGGGACACATACAGATTGAGAGTGCAGGGATGGAAAAAGATATTCCATGCAAATGGAAATCAAAAGAAAGCTGGAGTAGCAATTCTCGTATTAGACAAAATAGACTTTAAAATAAAGACTATTACAAGAGACAAAGAAGGACACTACATAATGATCAAGGAATCAATCCAAGAAGAAGATATAACAATTGTAAATATTTATGCACCCAACATAGGAGCACCTCAATACATAAGGCAAATGCTAACAACCATAAAGGGGAAATTGACAGTAACACAGTCATAGCAAGGAGATTTAACACCCCACTTTCACCAATGGACAGATCATCCAAAATGAAGATAAATAAGGAAACACAAGCTTTAAATGATACATTGTACATTAAACAAGATGAACTTAATTGATATTATAGGACATTCCATCCAAAAACAAATATCATTTCCGACCACAAAGCTATGAGACCAGATATCAATTACATGAAAAAATCTGTAAAAAATACAAACACATGAAGGCTAAACTATACACTACTAAATAACCAAGAGATCGTTGAAGAAATCAGAGGTAATCAAAAAATGCCTAGAAACAAATGACAATGAAAACACGATGACCCAAAACCTATGGGAAGCAGCAAAAGCAGTTCTAAGAGGGAAGTTTATAGCAATACAATCCTACCTCAAGAAACAAGAAACATCTCAAATAAACAACCTAACTTTACACCTAAAGCAATTAGAGAAAGAAGAACCAAAAAAACCAAAGTTAGCACAAGGAAAGAAATCATAAAGATCAGATCAGAAATAAATGAAAAAGAAATGAAGGAAACAATAGCAAAGATCAATAAAACTAAAAGCTGATTCTTTGAGAAGACAAACAAAATTGATAAGTCATTAGCCAGATGCATCAAGAAAAAAAGGGAGAAGACTCAAATCAATAGAATTAGAAATGAAAAAGGAGAACTAACAACTGACACTACAGAAATACAAAGGATCATGAGATATTACTACAAACAACTATATGCCAATAAAATGGACGACGTGGAAGAAATGGACAAATTCTTAGAAAAACACAACCTTCCGAGACTGAAGGAGGAAGAAATAGAAAATATAAACAAACAAATCACAAGGACTGAAATTGAAACTGTGATCAAAAATCTTCCAACAAACAAAAGCCCAGGACCAGATGGCTTCAAGGTGAATTCTATCAAACATTTAGAGAAGAGCTAACACCTATCCTTCTCAAACTCTTCCAAAATATAGAAGAGGGAGGAACACTCCCAAACTCATTCTATGAGGCCACCACCACTCTGATACCAAAACCAGGCAAAGATGTCACAAAGAAAGAAAATTACAGGCTAATATCACTGATGAACATAGGTGCAAAAATCCTCAACAAAATACTAGCAAACAGAATCCGACAGCACATTAAAAGGATCATACACCATGATCAAATGGGGTTTATCCCAGGAATGCAAGGATTCTTCTATATATGCAAATCAATCAATGTGACAAAACATATTAACAAATTGAAGAAGAAAAACCATATGATCATCTCAATAGATGCAGAAAACTACTAGAGCTAATCAATGAATTTGGTAGATTAGCAGGATACAAAATTAATGCACAGAAATCTCTTGCATTCCTATACACTAATGATGCAATATCTGAAAGAGAAATTAAGGAAACACTCCCATTTACCATTGCAACAAAAAGAATAAACTACCTAGGAATAAACCTACCTAAGGAGACAAAAGATCTGTATGCAGAAAACTATAAGACACTGATGAAAGAAATTAAAGATGATACAAAAAGATGGAGAGACATATCATGTTCTTGGATTGGAAGAATCAACATTGTGAAAATTATGCTACTACCCAATGCAATCTACAGATTCAATGCAATCCCTATCAAACTACCAATGGCATTTTTCACAGAACTATAACAAAAAATTGCACAATTTGTATGGAAACACAAAAGACCCCGAATAGCCAAAGCAGTCTTGAGGGAAAAAAACGGAGCTGGAGTAATCAGATTCCCTGACTTCAGACTATACTACAAAGCAACAGTAATCAAGATAACACAGTACTGGCACAAAAACAGAAATATAGATCAATGGAACACGATAGAAAGCTCAGCGGTAAACCCACGTACATATGGTCACCTTATTTTTGATAAAGGAGGCAAGAATATACAATGGAGAAAAAGCCTCTTCAATAAGTGGTGCTGGGAAAACTGGATGACTACATATAAAAGAATGAAATTAGAACCCTCCCTAACACCATACACAAAAATAAACTCAAAATGGATTATAGACCTAAATGTAAGGCCAGACACTATCAAACTCTTTGAGGAAAACATAGGCAGAACACTCTATGACATAAATCACAGCAAGATCCTGTTTGACCCACCTCCTAGAGAAATGGAAATAAAAACAAAAATAAACAAATGGGACCTAATGAAACTTAAAAGCTTTTGCACAGCAAATGAAACCATAAACAAGATGAAAAGAATGGGAGAAACCCTCAGAATGGGAGAAAATATTTGCAAATGAAGCAACTGACAAAGGATTAATCTCCAAAATTTACAAGCAGCTCATGCAGCTCAATATCAAAAACACAAACAACCCGATCAAAAAATGGGCAGAAGACCTAAATAGACACTTCTCCAAAGGAGATATACAGATTGCCAACAAACACATGAAAGAATGCTCAGCATCATTAATCATTAGAGAAATGCAGATCAAAACTACAATGAGGTATCACCTCACACCAATCAGAATGGCCATCATCAAAAAATCTACAAACAATAAATGCTGGAGAGGGTGTGGAGAAAAGGGAACCCTCTCGCACTGTTGGTGGGAATGTAAATTGACACAGCCACTATGGAGAACAGTATGGAGGTTCCTTAAAAACCTAAAAATAGAACTACCATATGACCCAGCAATCCCAGTATTGGGCATATACCCTGAGAAAGCCATAATTCAAAAAGAGTCATGTACCACAATGTTCATTGCAGCTCTATTTACAGTAGCGAGGACATGGAAGCAACCTAAGTGTCCCTCGACAGATGAATGGATAAAGAAGATGTGGCACATATATACAATGGAATATTACTTAGCCATCAAAAGAAAAGAAATTGAGTTATTTGTAGTGAGGTGGATGGACTAAGAGTCTGTCATACAGAGTGAAGTAAGTCAGAAAGAGAAAAACAAAATACTGTATGCTAGCACATATATATGGGATATAAAAAAAAATGCGAAGAACCGAGGGGCAGGACAGGAATAAAGACACTGACCTACTGGAGAATGGACTTGAGGACACTGGGAGGGGGAAGGGTAAGCTGGGACAAAGTGAGAGAGTGGCATGGACATATATACGCTACCAAATGTAAAATCGATAGCTAGTGGGAAGCAGCCGCATAGCACAGGGAGATCAGCTCGGTGCTTTGCGACCACCTGGAAGGGTGAGATAGGGAGGGTGGGAGGGAGGGAGACCCAAGAGGGAAGAGATATGGGATATATGTATGTGTATAGCTGATTCACTTTGTTATAAAGCAGGAGCTAACACACAGTTGTAAAGCAATTATACTCCAGTGAAGATGTTAAAAAAAAGAAAAACTAAGTGAAGTGCAGATAGGCAACCTACCCAATAAAGAGTTCAAGATAACATTTGTAAAGATGCTAAAAGAACTTGAGAGAATATAAGATAGATAGGATGAACACAGAGATAAGTTTAACAAAGTGTTAGAAGATACAAAGAAGAACTAAGCAGAGCTGAAGAATACAATAACTGAAATTTTAAAAATACACCAGAATGAATCAACGGTAGATTCGATGATACACAGGAATGTATCAGTGAGCTGGAAGACAGAGTAGTGGGAATCACTGAAGCTGAACAGAAAAAAGAAAAAAATATAAAAAGACTTGAGAACAGTTTAAGAGACCTCTGGAACAACATCAAGCATACTAATATTTGCAATATAGGATCCCAGAAGAAGAGAGAGAGAAAGGGGCAGAGAACATATTTGAAGACATAACAGCTGAAAACTTTCCTAACCTGGGAAAGGAAACAGACATCTACGTTCAGGAAGCACAGAGAGTCCCATACAGGATCAACCCAAAGGGGATCACACCATCAACAAAACAAAAAGACAGCCTACTTAATGGGAGAAGATATTTGCAAATGATATGCCAGATAAGGGGTTAGTATTCAAAATATATAAACAGCCCTTACAAGTCAGTATCAAAAATACAAACAAACTGATCAAAGAATGGGCAAGAGACCTAAATAGATATTTTTCCAAAGAAGGCATACAGATGGCCAACAGGCACATGAAAAGGTGCTCAACATCACTAATCATCCAGGGAATGCAAATCAAAACCACAATGAGATATCACCTCACACCTCTAAGAGCGGCTATTAACGAAAATATAACAAATAGCAAATGTTGTCAAGGATATGGAGAAGAGAACCTTCATAAACTGTTGATGGGAATGTAAATTGGTGCAGTCACTATGGAAAACAGTACGGAGATTCCTCAAAAAATTAAAAATAGAACTACTGTGTGATCCAGCCATCCCACTTCTGGATAGATATCCAAAAGAAATGCAAACAGGATATCGAAGAGGTATCTGCAATCCCATGTTCATTGCAGTATTATTTATAATAGCCAAGATATGGAAGCAACTCAAGTGACCATCAATAGATGAATGGATAAAGAAGATGTGATATATATGTAATGGAATTTTACTCAGCCATAAAAAAGAATGAAATTCTGCCATTTGCAGCAACATGGATGGACCTAGAGGGCATAATGCTAAGTGAAGTAAGTCAGACAGAGAAAGACAAATACTTTATAATTGCACTTTTATGTGGAATCTAAACAATAAAAGTAATGAACAAATACAACGAAACAGAAACAGTTATAGATACAAAGAACAAACTGATGGCTGCCATAAGAGAGAGGAGTGGGGAGAGGAAAGAAATAGGTGACGGAGATCAACAGGTACAAATTTCCACTTGCAAAATAAATGAGTCACAGGTATGAAATGTACAGCGTTGGGAGTATAGTCAATAATTCAGTAATATCTTTGTATGGTGACCTATTGTAACTAGAATTACTCTGATGATCATTTTGAGATATGTAGAAAAAAATCACTATGTTGTGTAACAGGAACTAACATAGTGTTGTAGCTCAGTTATACTCAAGAACAAACAAACATACAAACAAGCTCACAGGAAAAGAGGTCATGTTTGTGGTTACCAGAGGTGGGGGTAAAGAGGAGGGGGAATTGGACAAAGGAAGTCAAAAGTTCCTATAAACTTCCAGTTAAAAAATAAAGAAGTACCAGTGATGTAATATACAGCATGATAAATATAATTAACCCTGCTGTATGTTATATATGAAAGTTAAGAGAATAAATCCTAAGAGTTCTCATCACACAAAAAATTTCCTATTTCTTCCATTTTGTATCTATATGAGATGATGAACCTTCACTAAACTACTGTGATAATCATCTCATGATGTATGTGAGTCAAATCCTCATGCTGTACACCTGAAACTTACACAACGCTGTATGTCAATTGTCCCAATAAAACTGGAATTTTAAAAATTGAGGAGAGAGAGGTCAAACTCATAACGCTGATTGCTTTAGGGGTGAGGAGTGAGGTAAGAGGAACTGGGTTTGAAAGAGACGTTAGCCTTTTCAGTAATGTTCTTTTGGGAGGGGTTTAGTAAGGAACATATAATTTCATGTTACTTAAAAAATCGAAAATGAAATTTTTAATTGGACAAGTGGGTTACAAAACCCAAGGGGTGAGCCTATGGAGTCTTGCATAAAAAGCCATAAACTTGTTCCATGTGTTCCCAGAAACAGGACTCTAGGACTGCGTTCAGAGACACAGCCATCAGTCAAATACAGTATACGAAAGATTGTGACTCAGGCTGAAAGAGGCAAAGCCAAGAGGTTCTGGATGCTTCAATCGAACTCTGTCCTAGAACTCAAAACAGAATCCTATAACTGGGGATGGGAGACGTTGACTCAGTTACCCAAGACCAGAAGGACCAAGCAACATTCTGGTCAGGGACATGATGGGTTTGATTTTTTAAATCTAGGTCCATATCAGAACATTTTCTGCATGCTAGGCATATTATTGTTTCGTTGCCATTAAAGGTGAGCTGAGAATAATAACCTCACTTGTTCATTGTGAATTCTGTGCCAGAGACTTTCATTTAAATCTCACAGCAATCATTTGACCCGATATTGTTCATCGTTCTTCGTGGAGGAGCCCGAGACACAGAGGGTTCAGTGACTCAAGGTTTCAGAGCCAATACACGGCAGTGCCAGGATTTATCCCCAAGTCTTACTAATTCCAGAGCACTTATTTTATACATGATGCTATGCTGTGTCTCTGTTAGCATGCACATATGTACTAAAATGCAATATGACTCAAAAGAGAGTCAAGAACACTCATAACTGGTTTTTTTTTTTTTTTTTTTTTTTTTTTGTCAATGAGCTTTTATAATGCCCTGTTCCCTTTTCCACTTTGGTGACTTGCTACTTAGTGTTTTCCTCAGACCAGCAACATGGGCATGACCTAAAAGCTTGTTAAAAATGTAGAACCTCAGGCCCTACTAAGTCAGAATCTACACTTTAACAAGATACCCAGGTAATTCTTATGCACGTTAAATTTAGAGAAAGAGAGCTTCCGCGGATTGAAACATGAAGAGCTCAAAATGGCATAATTGATTATATTAAATTTTAAATAAATAAATTTTAAAATTATTGATCTAAGCCTCTTAGTATAAACATTGCACCTTATTTTTCCTGTTCATGAGTTTTGTATTACTTAATTAAAAGTTTTTTTAAACTTCGTCAAAAACCTTTAGGTAGACCACATCTGGACCGATGGGCTGCCAGCTAGACAAAAATTTCAGGTTTCTGACCTTCTCTTTGAGCTTTCAGGGAATTCAATCTTCTAATTAAGACTTAGAAAGTGAAATATTCCCACCTTAGCTCCCATGACTTCATGATTCTATGATGTCCAACCCTCCCAACCCACCCCAGAGGTGAACTTGTTTGCCCAGTTTTTGAAGCTGCAGGCCTCACCCAGTTTGTGTGTTCCTTGTCATGTCCCAGACCCCTTGCTGTAGATCAGTCAGGTGACAGAGTTCTGGCCGACAGGATATAGGAGAAAGTGATGTGTGCCACTTCCAGACCCAGCACCCAGCAAGCACCACACCAAATGTGCCACCTGAAAGGCTGGCAGAACCACAAAATAGAAGGAGCTTCGCTGGGTCCCTGAGTCACCACCTGGAGGGGAGGGAGATGCACAGTAGCATAACCCAACCCCATCGACAGAGACTTTTATGCTGCCAAGCCTCTGAGATCGGAGGATTGTAGTTACAGGGGCTAGTACTAGTTTCAGTGGCTAGATAGCGCTGACTAACTTACAGTCCAAGCCAGCATCCAGCCCAAGAAGCCAGAAAAGGTGAGATTCTCTGAGCATTTGAGACAAGAGTGAGGGAACGTCATTGCTTGTATATTATATTACTCAGGGTCACTCCATGAACAGAATGGCCTTCTGCCAGAAAATATTTAAAGTCATGATTCTATGTGTGTAAACTAGTTTCACAACTGGTGAATTAAAGTTCTGCATTACAATAGAGACGAAAATTTTATCTGAGGCTAGAGAATTGTCACAGTAATCCAATAAGTAATTATTTGCAAATGTTTGTGGGAGGGGTGGTGATATATTCAGTATTCAGACACTTCCTGAAACAGCCAAAGATTTTTTTAAATATAAATGCTGATTATAGATTTGTTGTTAGAATTAATGCCCTTATTTTATATACTTAACTCGGTACGATTGTACTAGGTTGGAACTCTTATCTCAGGGCTTCCCTGGTGGCGCAGTGGTTGGGAGTCCACCGATGCAGGGGACACGGGTTCGTGCCCCGGTCCAGGAAGATCCCACATGCCGCGGAGCGGCTCGGCCCGTGAGCCATGGCCGCTAAGCCTGCATGTCCGGAGCCTGTGCTCCGCAACAGGAGAGGTCACAACAGTGAGAGGCCCGTGTACCGCAACAAAAAAAAAAGAGGAATATAAAGTGAAAATCAACCTTTTCTTGAAATAGCAAAGAGTGCATATAAACGACACTTGTGAAAGCTGGATAGTGAACATTACAAAAATCAGAATTACATAGAAATTGGTTTCTAAGAAAAGAAACTGAATATTAAAGTGTTGTGTTATAAGAGAAGTGTTTATGTCCAAATTCACTCTGATTTTTATCAACACTGACATTATGTTGAAGACAGTCTGTTAAAGTGTGAGTCCAAATATTGAATGGAATGTCCAAATAGCTTAGCTGTTTGTTTGTGCAGTAGTTTTTAGACACAAATGGGTTTGTTATCATTTGTTATTTTTTAACGAAACTGTGGACTCACTGAGGCTCCCTTTGGGAGGGCGTGGCATAAGAAATTTGGGTTTGGTAGGGTTTTAGAGCCTGGAGTGACAGCAAAATTATTTTTGGAGGATAAAGTCCTTATTAAGTACAGGGTAGATGTATTGGAAAAGCTTCAGTCCTTTCCTCCTGAATAGAGGAATACTCAGTTCTCCTCTGTGTTTCTCTTTTACTCCCACACCACTTCCACACTTACAATTTAATGACAACAGATGCGGGGGGATTTCCCCCCACCAAGCAATTCTCTGTGACACCAGCTGGGTGGTCCTATGGTTTAACTCAACTCCGATACTATCTACCTGGAGATAGCATCAGGCCCCATGGTTGAGGACCCAGTCTCACAGGACTGCCCTTTCTGCCCACCTCCCATGCCAGTCACAAGTCCAGGTTATCACCTGTGCTTCTGACAGATCTGTTATAAATCAGAGATACCCAGGAGCCCCTCCTCAGGTTCGATTAACTTGCTAGAGCGACTCGCAGAACTCAGAGAAACACTTATGTTCAGCGGTTTATTAAAGCATCTGATAAAGGATGCAGATGAAGAGATACAGCGGGTGAGGTCTGGGAGTGTCCTCAGTGCAGAAGCTTCTGACCCCATGGAATTAGGGTGAGTCACTTTCCCAGCATGTGGGAACCTGGAAGTTTTCTGAACCCCATACTATTGGGATTTTATGGAGGCTTCCTCACATAGGCATGATCAATTATTATCTCCATTTCCAGCCCCTCTCCCCTCTCCAGAAAAGTGGGGTGGGGGGCAGCACAGGGCTGAAAATTCCAGGCTTCTAATCACTGCTTGGTCTTTCCGGCTTCTGTTGATCTTATTACTTAGGAATTTACAAGGGTTTTAGGAGTGCTGGGGCGGGGGGCTGGGGGGGGGGGGGGGGGCAGAGACCATGACATACATTGTCTAGAATCTCACAGTAGGTGACATGGGGAAGAAACTGACAGTGTCAGTAAGCCCAGTTTCAGAGATTTACAAGGATTCAGAGATTATGAAGACCTGGAAAAATAGCATTGGAATTGGAGAAAAACAGAGGAAAGAAATGTATTGGGAAAAATATAGACAAAAAGTGATAACTGGATAGAGGTAAAGGAGGAAAAATATTAAAGTCTTACACCTGGGTGTCAGGAGAAGGACAGAAGCCTGACGGGGTGTTGGGAGGGGATGTTGGAAGAGGAAGGAAGGTGACGATGGTGAGATCTATGTTCACAAAGACTAGAATAGCAGAAAGGTCCTTCTTGGTTGGCAAACTGTGTTTCCACAGGTATAGAGACAGAAAGATGAGCAGTATGTGTGTAAAACAAAGAAACACCCAGGCCAACCTGAGAGGATCTTCCGGAGGCAACTGTGGTATTCAGGAAAGAGCACAGTACATAGGATAGAGCGGATCTGCTTCTGAATCCTAGCTCTGCCCTCACGAGCTGTGTGATCTCGGGCAATTTACTTAACCTTTCTGGTCTTCAGTTTCCTCCTCTATAAAATGAGATAAAACAATATATCACTAAATAGAAGTCATTCTTTTTTCTTGATTCTTTAAGACTATTTCCCAAACTCATCTCAGATACAGGCATTCCTGGGATCACACAGGAAATTGTTATTTAATCCCATCACATTAAACCAAAAAGACAGAGATGGAGAGCAGATTGACAACCATTTGTCCTGTAGCTTATGTTTTGCGTTCGTAGGCACTGGTTGTGTGCACTCAGATCACGTCATGCCATAATAAAATCCATACTAAATTTGATTAAAAAGCAGACAAACCGGTACATGTTCAATATTTTCTCCACCAGACATGAAGCTCAAACACCAGACTGACTCTTCAGTTCAAAATCAAGCACGGGGTAAGCCTGCTGCCTGCAGGGACCTGGAACCAAAACGTAGCAAGTTTGACAAATTGAAGAACACGTCCAGGGGCAAGGCCAGCACCGCGAATTTGGGAGGATCAAGTGTTTCAAATAAGTGTCATCCTGTGTGACTACATTCCCTACTTCCCTCCTGGGCTAGCTTTGAAATTTCCTCAGGGGCCAGTTACCTTAGTCTTCACCAGAATGTCAACGGTGTTTCCTTTTCCAGCCACCCTCAGGGGAACAACTGTTTCACCCCACTGCAGAGGCAGGGCTGAGAGCTGCACAGCCAGCCCTGAGCCTCCGCCCAGCCCACCCCCTCCCTGCTCAGAAGCTCAGCCAGCAGGGTAACCCTGGGGAAGAGACAGGACCACTCTCCCCCCAGCAGCTTGCAGCAGAATTCAAAAGATTTCATCAACTCGTAGGAAGTAGAAAAATATAAAATGGGGGGAAAAACCCAGGGTGTTGTTCTAAGTCCACCTTGGGGCGTCTCTGCAAGCCATTATTCTGAAGCCTAGAAACAATGCCCTCCCAAGGGGTGCCTTGCTTCCACAAATACTAAGAGGCCAAACAAAAAACACTCCATTTCAGAGCTTCCAAGAGCCCCTGAAGAGGCTGACGTTCCCTCCAGTGGCACAATGGCTCTGTATGAAGAGAGATGGTAGGTCAATGGCAGAGCAAGGGAGGTGAAACCTACAAACTACGGCACCAGGAAGCATGGATGTTAGTCGACATCCATGGGTCTTTCAAAAGCCGGACAGCTTTGCACGCATTCGTTGATTGAGTCATTCTTTCTTTCTTTCTTTCAGCACCTAAGACGTGTCAGGGGTTACAGCAGTCCCTGTTAGACTGTTTTAATGGGGAAATACTGTTCTATGTGATCATAAAACATTTGCTACGTTATCTCGGAGACACACGGGTTGACGTGTTGAGTGTGCACAGAGGAGAAAGACCTAAGGCCCATGGCAGGAGGAGGTTGTGGAGGAAGTCAGGTCTAAACTGAGAGCTGAAGGAGAAGAAGGAGCTGGTCGGGGGAAGCAGGAATAGTGGGTGCTCCAGACAGCTCGCCCTGAGGCCTGGGGGCGACAAGAGAGTTGCCATATTCTGTGACATTGAAAGAAGCTCAGGTTAGCTGGAACAGAAAGGAAGGAGGAGGCGGGTTGGTGAAAGATGAGTCTGGAGAAGGAGACAGCAGTTGGTTGGGGGATTATAGGTGCATTGTGGAGTCTGGACCTTCTCCTAAAGGGATCTGGAGAGTCTGAATGGGGCAAGCAAAAGAAGACAGAGCTGAGGAATAAATGATATGATCAGATCTGCAATTTAGGTCATGTCTCTTAGAAGCAGCACCTTGATCTTGGGCCCTTTGTTATCCTGGATGCACAGCATTGGTATCATGGCAATTGATAAAAAATTAAAATTAAAAACAACAAAGGTAGGAGATGAAAGATAGGAGGGGTTCTTTAATATTCTCTGAGTGTCATTACAGGAAGCCAGCTAAAGGCCCAAGATTCCCTAAAATCTACCCGTGAAGGGAATGGCTTCACCTCCTCCAATTCCAGGGAAAGGCCGGGCCCCCCAGCCTTCCCTAGAGAGAAGGGACGACACTGCACACAGACCGGGCTCCTTCCTGCAGCTGCCCCCAGGCTGATCCTGTGTGAAACTGAACCCCATCAGCTAAGGTTGAGTCTATGTTTATAAAAGATGACAAGAGCCCCTCTCCGTACTGCTCCACCACCATCCCCCCAATCCCAAGAGGCCAGTCCACCTCTCCTGCCCTCAGTCAGCAGATGGCCACAGTGAGGCTGCCTGGGCTACTCTAGGCATCCCTGGGGAGCAAGTGGCTTGAGCTACTGTCAATGCAGTTGATGACTTTCCTACAGGGCCTGTCTGCTGCCTGCTCTGCTGACCATGAAAGGCAAAGCCCTGCCTCTGTGCCCAGAGTAGTTTCTACCCTGGGGCTGAGATATCCTGAGGAGCCAGCTCCAGCTCAGGCCCTGCTTAGGGACTTCTGGGTGACCTCCAGCACATCTCAGCCCCCACTGGGACTGCCCACTCTCATGGCAAGAATCTGGAATTGGGGGTTTGGGATCATTTAGCTTGAAGGAGAGGTGGAAGAGTTTGGAGGTGCATACAGTGGGGAGCAAAGAAGAGGCTAAAACTCTTCACATGTAGGCAAACGGTCCACTTAACTAGAAATGATCTATGCCTCACGTGCCAAGAGGAATCAAGAAGCAACCAAAGACCTTTGACCCTATCAGGGCAATAGCATTTTCTTGTGCAATTTGGAACTTCTGGGGGATGAGCAGCTTTAAGAAGAGCCTCATTTTAGGCAAATAGATGTTAAATAAGGCTCCTCAGACACACGTGTAGGTGTAATAACTCACACTTACATGGCGCTTTATTGTTTTACCAACTTCTGAATTAAGATGGCTTCCTACTTAGACCTACCAGAAAAGAAAATAAAAATACTGCAAATCCAAATATTAGGGTTCAAGTTGTATTTCATATTAGTAAGGCTGTGTTTGTTTACAAGGTGTTATAACAGATAAACCTAGAAATTTCAATGATTTAATACAACTAAAGTTTTCCTTGCTCAAACACTACGTAGTAGCAAAAGGAGAGTGATATGAGTGCTGTGCTGTAGAGATGCTGGCGTCCTTGCCTTCTTCAAAGTGACTTTGAAGGCAATCCTGGGCATCAACACTCAGCCAGCCAATGATGGAAGAGGAAGTAGAGGATTGAGAGGGAAGTTTTATGGTCCAAGCCTGGAAGTAGGGTACCTTACTTCTGCCCACAGTTACCATGCCATAATAACAGCAGGGAATTCTGGGAAAGATATCTTAAGTATGGGCCCCAGGGAAAGGGAAACTGGGGGTATAAACAGTGGCCAGTCTCTTCCACAGAGGCTTCCTAGCACCATCTGGCTGCCTTCTTGGCTACCACCCAACCTCACCCTACCTGCTCCCTACATCCCATTTGAAATGCCGAAGAGAGAAGAAAGGAGAGAGACGGAAGCTCTGGAGAGCAATAAAATTTAATCTGAGAGCCAAGTAGTAAATTAGCAATGAAGAAGACTGAGAAGGGAAATCAGAGAACGAAATACAAAATCCAGGAGCGTGGAGACATCGAGATCAAAGGAAAGAGTTCAAAAAGGGAAGCAAGAACACTTAACCCACTTTCTTGCTTCATCAGATTGAGATAAGAAGGGGGCAGGGCACAACCTTTAAAAGAATGACAGCCATTGAGGACACGACATAAACTGGTTAGAACCAACTAGGTCCAAGATGGCGGACGAGTTGACTTCCACTAGACCTTGAGCCTCATTATACGCTCATTGTAATACATTAGCATACGCTAAATAACACACTCACGGGCGCCATGACAGTTCCAAAGCCGACCATAAAAAGCCAAAAAGTGGGTGGTGGCCCAATTCCTGGAAGACCCCGCCCCTTCCCCAAAATAGTCGGAATAATCCTCCCACTCATTAGCCTATGAAATTACACATCCCTATAAAAACTAACAAACCCATACCCTGGGGACTCTTGCCTTCTGAGATGGCCCACACTCTGTCCATAGACTGTGTATCTCCCTGAATAAACCTTCTTTCACTTTACTATGGCTCACCCTTGAATTCTTTCCTGCATGAAGCCAAGAACCCACACTTGGCGGCCCGTCCCAGGGACTCACCTGAGACCTGGGATATGACCATCCTCTCGCACCCCACTTTCTTTCCTGCAACAAGATGGTGCTGGGGATTGAATGAACTGGGAAAGTGAAAGTGTTTCCACAATGGTTAACCGCTATAGCCATGTAAGAGATGACCTCCCATAATCTGTCTACTTCTCGCTGCAGTCAAGCCCAGCCTGCCTGCAACATTCACAGCCCCTGGAATTGCCAGGTCCCATCCTACTCCCTCCATTTCTGCACTCCCAGCAAATGGAGTAGCAAGGAAGGGCCTGAAAAAATGCTCCAGAGAGGAGAGAGAATAAATACGAGAAATCTTTGTAAAGGAGGGCAGGCTAGGAGGGTAGGAGGAGTGTTTCAAAAGCTTTTCTAAATTTAATTATATGTCATTTTCTAATTGTATTTCATAATTGTGTAATTATCCCAAGTATTTTTCTTTAAGTAATAGAACTCATAATTACATACTAATTGAAATGTGTAATCTCGTCATTAGGATATGTAAATATATAATAGTGTGAAGATAAGGTAATTAAAATTCCAGGGATGACTTCCATAAAAACTGGTGACATGTTTCTGCTTCTGTCCCAGGATTCTCTTCTCCAACAGGCTTTGAAATTCCACCTGGACAGAGAAGATAAGCTCCAAGGCCCAGGAAACATGTAATGGGAGGGTACATTTACCAACAAAGACAAGCCATCAGGCAATGAGATTGCCTGCCTCACCCACCAAAATCCTACCCAGAATACTTCCTTGGGATTTCCTACTTTCACGCTCTTCCCCTTCATCTCCCCAGCATCTGTTGAGGCTGTGTGATAACTCTCCCCACCCTGCCTCAATGGAGAGCTCAGAGAGGGGTGGACTGACCTTGACACCAGACTTAAGACATGCACAAAAGGATGAATATATATCCCTTCTGCATTAGTCAGGGTTCTCCAGAGAAACAGAACCAGTAGGAGATAGATAGATAGATAGATAGTGAGAGAGAGAGAGAGATTGAAATCAATTATGGTGGCTGAGAAGTCCCACAGTCTGCCATCTGCAAACTGAAGAACTAGGAAAGCTAATGGTGTAATTCAGTCCAGATCTGAAGGCCAGTGAATTAGGGGGTTGATGGTGTAAGTCCCGCTCTGAGTCTCAAAGCCTGAGGGCAAGTAGCACTAATGTCCAAGGGCAGGAGAAGGTGGGTGCCTCAGTTCAAGCAAAGAGTGAATTCACCTTTCCACTGTCTTGTTGTTCTGTTCAGGTCCTCAGTGATTGGATGATGCCCACTCACATCAGTGAGGATGATCTTCTTTACTCAATCTACCAAATTCAAAAGCTAACCTCTTCTGTTGGCATCCTCACAGTCACACCCAGAAATAATGTTTTACCAGCTCTCTGGGTATCCCTCGGCCCAGTCAAGTTGATACATAAAATTAATAATCACACCCCCACCCCCACCCCTAACTCCCTGACCCCTGTGATACCCAGGATCAACCACAGATCAATATCTGAGGTTTTCTTCAAGGCTAGAAGCTGCCTCTTCTAGGGAGACCCACTGATCAGGACCACTCTGAGGTTTCAGACACCTGGATGGCTCCAGGTGGAAGCAAAGAACCAGCCTTGGCCAAGGCTACCAGCTTCCTGCCTCTGGACTAAAACCCAGAGACACAGACCATGAACAGACCTGTCCAACCTGAGCTCACACTCATGGCCTCACCTATAGGGTACAAGTGTCCTCATGGGGCAGCACAGATGAGGAGGGACACTTACCCAGATGTGGGCAATGGAGCCGATGTGAGGAAAGGCTTCCTGGAAGAAGTGACATCTGAGCTCAAGCTGAAGGGTAGAATATGAGGCAGGGGGAGCAAGGTGTGCCAGAGATGGGAGGTGAGAGTGTGGCCAGTTCAACAGGTGGTAGACCGTGAAGCAGAGCATCAGGAGAGACAGGGCTGGAGGGGAGACAGGGGCCAGGATGAAGAGCCTTATAACCTTCATCAACGTTTGGACTCTCCTGAAAACGATGTTTTTGACTAATTTGGAAAAAGTATAAAGCTGGATGGATGGAAAGATGGACAAATTGATGGACTGATGGAGTGGTGATGGGTGGGAAGGTCTTGGGTATCACAGCTGGGTCTCGAGCAAAACTGCAAGATGGACTCCACCAGGGCTGTAGGGTTTTGTTCTACTGCTGATTCCCAAGTCCCAGAAGGCCAGGGCTGGCAAAGCAGAGGATAAACCCAAGACCCATTGCTCTCTTCACTCTGTGTGCCCATCCTGGGGACACAGAGAGACTCTCCTTGTGCACCCAACACTTCTCACCTGTTCTAGTCACTTCACACAGACACACACCCCGAAGGCCCCACGTCATACAACAAGCACTAAAGGCCCTTGACCCCCAAGTCCCAGAGGAAGGACCTCTCCAAGCTGACATACTCAAAGAGAGAATTTCTCAACATTGGATGCACAGACTGATTTGGTCCCACCATCATATTTCAAAATGAGTATTCCAAACAAGCTGCTTTGAGATTCAGTTTGTGGCCCTCAGAAATCTCAGAGGAGCACGGGGCTGCAGCCCAGATGTGATGAGGCAAACATTTCCCTGGGATGTGGGTCACACACTTTCCTCTAGGGAAAGGTTCCTCCAGAACCTTGAACGCTGCCTCTGGAGCAGAAGCGTTGAAGTGTGCCTTGAGTGACAGAGAGGAGGAGGGAGGTTGGCTCCCGGCAGGGATCCCAGTGGAACCCCTCAGTGACAGCTTTGGTGTGGGAGGGAAGGGGAGGGGAGATTCATGTCAGAAATTGGAAGGGAGGTAAGTGTAGTCCCTATCTGAGTATATTTTAAGCATTTTCTTTGTCTACCAGTCAGATGAGGGTTGAATTGTGACTTGACTCAGTGTCCCCAGATGCCAGCAATATGACTACCTCTGATCACTTAGCCTGAAGAATATTTATTATGAGTCCTTTTTCCTTTCTTCTGAGATGCCTTTTTACTAACGTGAAGAATTCAGCCCATGTGTACACAAAAATCCCCATGCAGATGTTACCAACCTTGTTCCACCAGGATGGGCTGGGGGCTTGGGGCGGCATGGCGACAGAGGGACCTTCAGCACAGGTCTCTGTGCCTCTCCAGAGGGGATAAAGGGGAACTTCTTCCTGACATTTTCTTGGAAGCCTGGAATCTCAGCTACAGTTACTGAGGTCACAGAGGCCAGCCCCTGGCGGGATGGCTGAAACCCCATCCCCTTTGTTCAGAAAAGTAACAGTTGCCTCAGCTTAGACATTCTCTTGTAAGTTTCTGTAATTGGCTGTCCCAGAGACACACACAATGGGGCTTACATTAGTAACAGTACAGTAGTGCATTAAGTTCATATTACATTTTGAAAGCCATTATCTACCTTTGAAGTCTCTCTCACTAGGTCTGGAGCTTGGGGCTGGACAGCTCGCAGCTGAGTCATTGCCCAGGGCCCCCTGGGAGAAAGCAGCGGTGGGGCAGGAGCAGAGAGAGTCTCCAGCCACCTGGAAAATGGAACTGAGATCCTCAGGCATAGCTTGTGTCCCGAGACCCTGTTGTCCTGCAGTCGTCCCTCTGCCTTGGGCTCTTCATCTCAGCACTCCTGGGTCAGAGGTCACGGGCATGGCAGATGGAGCCTGGGCTCCCAAGTCACAGAGATGGGAGTTCAAGTCTTGACTTTGCCACCATGAGTTAAGAAATCTTACCTTTCTGAACTTTAGTTGATTTCAACAAAATAAAAACAAACATACAAATTCGTAGGATTTTGTTGCGAAGATTAAATTGGATTCTATCACTAAGTACCTGGAATGTAATAGTTTGCAATAATGGTCCTTCCTGGCCTCAGCCTGAGATAAGACATAATAACCTCTACCCTCAGGGCTCTTTCCTCTCCCCAGGAATTATCTCTGTCTATTTGGCCGGCTCTTCCTCCTCACCACCCTAATAAGAAAATAGCAATTTATTGGGCAATTACTAACAAGGAATCTGTAAATGGTGAGTTATAAACCTGGAGGGATGGGGGGTGTGGTCACAGAATGATGTCCTGGTGCTTCGTAAATGGAACCACTCATCATCTAGCCGATGATGAGACACAAGGTTTGAGTGAGGGGGTGAATGAGATTATTGAGTCCAAGAGATCACAGATTCCAGAAACCATGCACTAACCACTATTCCATACTGCATCTTAAAGTTTAGAGAAAACCAAAGAGAGAAGATGTGTATATACAAACCAGGTTTTGCCACAGGATTATGAGGTTATGATTAGCTGGGGAACCATGGAGGACTGTGTGGAACAGATGCTAGTGAAGATGGGCATTAGAGAATACATGGGCCATATTTGGCAATGCAAAGATTAGAGGAAACAGGTTCGAGAAAATGACACGATGACTCAGTCTTTGCAGAGGTCTTCTAACTTGGTTCTGGTTCTCCCACAAATGAAAATGGAATCAGAAATGTAGGTTTTAATCCCATCTATTCTACTTAAAATTTGGTGACACTGGGCACATCACAACCCTTTTCAGCCTCAGTTTACTCAGCTGTAAAATATGGATAAGAATATTGTTTTCAGTTACAAGATTAAATGAGAAAGTGATCTGTAAACAGTATAGATCAATGATTCCCAGACTTACTGGAATATTAGAATGACCTAGGGTGAATGCTAAAAATACAGATTTCCGGAGGGACACAGCTGGACCAGCAGGACAGAGCAGAAAAGATGTTTCTTGACCTCTCTCTCTTCCCACGCTTGGCTCAGCTACCAGTGCCCCATTGACTGAGCCTAACCAGAAGCTGGCCAGCAAGGGAGCTGGGTGATGCAGTTTTGGGGAATCCATCTCCTCGTACAAATTAGGGGACAAACAGCATAATTAGCACTCTACCCTCTCAAAAACTTCCAGTGGCTCCCCACTGCCTGCTAAATAAAGCCTACTCTCCCTATGTGACCATTCAAGTCCCTGTACAATCTACTCTTTCTTTCCAGACTCTTCTTCCCTCGCTGCTCACATACTGGAGCCTGAAATGGCATCACTTGTTTTCCAGCCCGTTGCATCTTAATCCATCCCCACCGATCATGTGCTGAAGTTATCTGTATCGGTGTATCACTTTCGCTGTTAGACTGAAAGCTCCTGGAGGGTAGAAACCATGTCTTTACGTGTTTGCATCCCCCAGTTCCCAACACTGTGCTGCTCAAGATGTCTGTCCTTCCTTTCCCTAGCTCACAGAGTCCCATGCCTTCTTTAAGATACAGAACAAATGCCAACTCCTCTATTTCCTCCAGGCAGAGCCAATTCATCTTCTCTTCCTCCTCCATAGGATGTGCAATGTATATCTTACCCCCCAACATACACCCCACCCACGGAGCCAAGGTCACGGTTAGGAGCACGGTTCAAACTCTGAAACTCTATCATTCAAAAGCTGTGTAACATTGAGCAATTTTTGTTTAAAATCTTCTAACGCTTTGTTATTTTTTGGCTGCGCTGCATGGCTTGCAACCAGGGATCGAATCCGGGCCCCCTTCAGTGGAAGCCTGGAATCCTAAACACTGGACCACCAGGGAATTCCCGAGAAATTTCTTTAAATTCTCTATCCCTGTTTCTTCATGGTACCTAGCATAGCAATGAGTTAATATATGTACAGCATTCAGCACAGTGCTGGGCATATATATTAAATGCTGAATAAATGTCAGTTACTAATATTATTACTTGACTCTAAGCTCCTTGAAGGCAGGACCTGTGTCTTGATCTTTGTTTCCCTAGTGTCTACACAATGCATAGTATATAGTATGTGCTCATAATGTTTATGGGTTGTATGAATGGATACGCATTTGATATTCAATCAACGGTTGTTTGGTTGGTTGATGGTTGGGTAGATGGATGGGTGGTCAAACAGTAGGTACAGTGTTGCTGACTGTACCTAAAAAGTACAGTGAAAGTAAGTGAATCAAGAGGTATCCAATATATGTTGGCTGGTTCATTCTTTGCTTAAAACAAATGAGTGAATGAGGAATGAATAATAGCATTTAATAAGAAGTTTGCTTGTTTGCGTGGTTGAATGAGCAAACAGATTTTCCACGAATAGCAGATGTTCCATAAACGCTGCCTGGTTGAGTGAATGAACAAACATCCCTAAAATATAACAGTAGCCTAGAGCCAAAGCCAGAGAGGACACAGCTAGAGCATTGGTAGGGGGTGAGAGAGAATAGTGTCAGCCACCCAGTAACTACCTCAGAAACTCCCCTTGTGCCTGCCATTTCTCAAGGTCTCCCCGACCCCGCAGCTGCTTCTGCAGGTTGCGTGGGCTGCAATATGGCTGCTATGGGAATCTGGGGCTGGGCAGGGGGCTGGAGATGGGCTAGCCACCCCTGCTTCTCCTCACTCAGCCAAAGAGCAGCCTGCCCAGGCCCCTGACCCCAGTGTTGGCTTCCCTGCCCCACCCACGGTGAAGAGGAGCCTCCACCTCCCAGCACATTAGGAGCAAATTCTGTATTTTCTTCATCCCAGGGGGCAGGGATGTTGGCTAATCAGCTCACACATCCCCAGCCCTATTCCCCGGCCCTACTTTTTCACCTGAGAAAGCCCCAGCAACTCACGTCTCTATTAATGAATTATTTTGCAACACGTCTAGAGATGCATGAACTAGAAATCTTACACATGTTGGAGGATTTTGCCATTTCCATTAAATATGCCATTCATTTGGTGGGTAATTAAATGTGCAATTATGGGCTCTAATTTCCGTCTTAAATAACTTCCTAGGAGAAGCAGAAAAAGAGATGCAGTGTGTAATTTTCTAGAAGAGTCTTTTTTCCCCCAAAGCTTTTTAGCACATAGAAGAAGGGGGAATTAAGTAAAATAAAGTTGGTTTTGATACTACTCCACATGTGTGTCGTTGGCAATTACCGCCCACTTGGGGAACGAGACCAGAGCCTGCCACACAACACCAAAGCCCTGGGGCAGCCCTGGGGCAGCCCTGGGACAGCGGTCCTGGCAGTCTGAACTTGAGGAGGAGAAGAGAGGGTGGACAGCAACAGGAGCCTGGGGTGGGGAGAGAAGGCATCTCTGCAGACCCCACAGACACCACATTTGGTCAGAGTCTGCAAATCTGAGAGTGATAAGCCCTCCTCCTCCTCTCTGTACTTCCCACACCATCCATGCAGGCTGTATGTGAGAACACACAGGCACGTAAACACACACGCGCACATACACACACAGATACGCACGTACACACACGTGCACACACACATGTAGGCACACACACGCGCACGCATGCACACAGGCGCACGTGTGCACACATGCACGTACACACACACACACACATGCACACATGCACAGGGTAAAGCTCCAACCCTAGAGGCTCCAGTCCAAGCCAGCTGCAGGGAGGCAGCCAGGAAGCAGGAGGAAAGCAAAAGGATCCACGCCACACTTGAACGAAAAGGGCTGCGTGTGGAACATCGCCTCCTAAGGAAACATCAGATACACCTGGGTTCAAGTTTTAGCTCCACCACTTGCTGTGAAAATATGGCTGAGTTACTTAGCCTCTCTGAGCCTCAGTTTCCTCATCTATAAGTTGGGAGTCATCAAACCCAACCCAGAAGATCATTGTAACAAAGGTTAGACCACGTGGAAAGACCCTGTCACAGCCTAGGCTCCCAGTAGCAAGCTCTCAATAGATCTATTCCCTCTTGCCCTTCTCTCCCTCAGTCGGCATTGAGGGCCAGGCTTGCCTGGGCAGCTTGTAATTCCAGGGCCCCAGGAAGCCCGCTCACCCTCTGAGAGACGCCCCGATTCTCCCCACTCTGCAGCATCATCCTTTGGAGCAGCTTATCCACTCCATCCCTCCCCTCCCTCGTCCCATCTCGGGGCAGCCTCTGTGTTCTAGTGGGAGTGAGTCCTTCAGCCTCTCCTGAGTCAGGGCTGAGACTGCAGGGAGGCTGAGGGGTCCTAAGGGACCGGGCTCCTGATAGGAGCACAAAGAAAGCCCAAGGGGTGAGCGAGGGCAGAAGAGGCCAAGGCCGGCCCTCCTTTTGCTGATGGTCTGTGGTGAGTTCAGATTTCCTGGCCAGCCCTCAGAGGCATTCGCTGCTCATCGAATCTTCAGGCACCGATGGCACGAATGTGGAGGGCCCAGTGGAAGGGCCGGCGCTGGCCGGTGGCTCCCGGCCCCTGGGTGTCTCTCAGCTTGCAGAGCCTCTGAGTGTGGACGAGGGGGCCGAGAAGGGCCCGAGGGCAATAAATCAGGCTGCTCCCTGCTCCTCTTGTTGGTCTCCACCCTGGGCATCTGGAAAGGAGATAAAGAAGCAACTCTGAGAACATATCCCGGGATATCTCGGGATCTCAGGCCAGGAAATAGGCTACATTACGTAATAGCTTAGCTGAAAGTAGGCCTGGGTAGAGGTGGAAGTGAGGATAGTATGAAAAGAAATGACGTGAGGGACTCAAAGCAAAGGCTGCCCTCAAATAAAAAGGTAAATATGGGTGATATTAATATGTGTTGGGAGTAGGGGCGGAGTCCTTCATGAGGCAAGAGCAGACGAGAACTAAAATGGATCCAGAGGACAGTCACCAGCTCCAGGGCCTGGGCCCCATTCGCCGAGGTAGAGGGGGCAGCATGGAACGCTTTCCCACTCCCCACCCCCACTCCCAGCATGCAATGCTCTCCCACCCCCGCCCCACCTCCAAGCCACTCGGGCTGCACTGCAAAGCTTTCCACTTATTTAACCTTCCAAGCCCTCACTCTTCTCTTGCTCAATTATCCAACCAATATCTGTGGATTGTCAACGTTACACAAAGCAGGCCATTCAGATGATAAACATCAGGGGTTTTAGAGGCAGGCTGACCGGGTTGGAGTCCCTATTCTGTCCTTACTGGTTATATGGCTTTGGCCAGTTACTTGAAGTCTCTGGGCCTCAGTTTCCACATCTCTAGAATGGGATGGTTGTAAAGACTACATGAGAGAATACCTACATCGTGCTTAGTATGGTGGCTAGCACATAGTTTTGCATTAACTAAAAAAATTAATCATTGCTAATATTATGAAGGCAACGCGCTGAAACCTTAAGATGTTCAAAACATAGGACTATCCCCTTGGACCATCAGTGCATAAAATACACTTTATATAAAATTACGTCCCCCCAAAAGAGAACGTTCTCTGCTTTTTGTTGTCTACAGCATCCATGATTTTGCACATGATGGAGGCTCAGTAGCTTTTTGACAAATGGAGGTAAGTTCCTTGATGTCCAGGGATACAGCATTTCAACAATAACTGATATTGGAGACTGTCACCTTATACAGGGGCTTTGGGTTGGAGAGGTGGCAACTTAAGCTTGGAAATGACAAACATCCAAATTTATGATTGGACAGTCCCCAGAGCTTGCCTTTATGATGTTTCCTTTTAATTTTTCGTAAGGAAAGAGGACATAAAGCATTACATGTAGGCTGCCAGGTATTCATATTACAGCATTCATCTCTGGTCTTGTGTGCAATACGGAATCCTTTGTGGGAGAATGCCGAGGTGCACAGAAATGCCACCTTGTGAGGAGGAAAGAGAGAGGTACTGAGGAAAGGCAGGCAGAAGTCATAAAATCATAAGGCATGAAATGAGCTTGGAGGCTCCTCCTACAATCCCAGACTAAGAGCAGTAAGGGACTTCACGGGTCACCCTCATCCTTCCCACTCACCTGACAGATGAGAACACAAGGTCCAAGGAGGTTCTGTGATTTGAGCAAGGCCACCGGCTACTTAGTGACAGTGCTGGGACCACAGGAGTCTCCTGACTCCACTTTGATGATCTTCCCACTATAGCTGGCTGTCGTCTTCTCTGAACATGAATTCATCAGAGGTAAGCAGATGAGTGTCTTCCTTCCCAAACAGACCGGAGGGACCCCAAGAGCATCACTTTAGCGAGAGACGGCCAAACACATTTCCTTATTAAAAGCCAACACGGGGGCGTATTCTTTACCCCATACCTACCCCTCTCCATACTGGTTTGGGTAAGCATGTTTATGTCTGCAATTAAGCCAACCATACAGGGGAATTAATCCTCGAGACAATTAGAACTGACACCTTCTTTTAGTACTGAAAACAATCTGGGAAATATTTACGTGAGTCACAGTTCAGCTGCCACATTAAAAAAAAAAAAAGAGGATGGAGACTGACAGATAGCCCTGGGGGACAGATAATGGCCTGTGGGTTGAGGATCTCCAAAGGACCTCTTCCAGATGAAACCCAACTCAGAGGAATCCACAGAGACCCCATCTATCCTCCCTTCCTGGCCCCAGCCCACTGGGAAAACACAGGGCAGCAATGTGCTACAGCAAAGCCAAGGACTGCCCTGGGGTCCTTGGGGGCAGGAAGAAAGGAAGGTGAAGGTCTTAGGGAGCTGCCTGTGGAATGGCAGCATTTCCAATGGTCCCTGCCAGGCCCTCAGGGTCCTATTCCCTCCTCCTGCCCTCACACACAGCCTCCACCAGCTTGTTCAAAGAGCTATCCTGCAATCCCACTCCTGGGCATATATTCAGAGAAAACTCTAATTCAAAAAGATACATGCACCCCAATGTGCATTGCAGCACTATTGACAATAGCCAAGGCATGGAAACAACCTAAATGTCCATCAACAGAAGAATGAATAAAGAAGATGTGGTACATGTACACGATGGAATATTACTCAGCCATAAAAAAGAATGAAATAATGCCATTTGCAGCAACATGGATGGACCTAGAGGTTATCATACTAAATGAAGTAAGTCAGAGAAAGATAAATATCACTTATATGTGGAATCTAAAAAAAGAAGATACAAATGAACTTACTTACAAAACAGAAATAGACCCACATACATAGAGAACAAACTTATGGTTACCAAAGGGGTAGGCAGGAACGAGGATGGATAAATTAGGAGGTTGGGATTAACATATATACACTACTATATATAAAATAGATAACCAGCAAGGACCTACTGTATAGCACAGGGAACTGCTGAATATTTTGTAATAATTTATAAGGGAAAAGACTCTGAAGAATATATATATATATATCTGAATCACTGTGCTGCATACCTGAAACTAACACGACATTGTAAACCAACTATACTTCAATTAAAAAAATAGCTACATTCCAAATTACACAATAAATAAATAACTAATTTAAAATACATATATTTTTTTAAAAAGAGTAATCTACCTCTGCCTTGTTTACCCTGATAACCGTTCCAAAGTTTCCAGTGCTAAGGGAGCTCTTTCACCATGCTATACCCAGGGCCTGATACAGGTCCTAATGTGGAGTGAACATTTCATATACGGTTGATAAATAACTGATAATTCTTAAGCATTAGCCCTCATTTCCTTGGCTATTTTATAGTTTCATTCTTTCACATCCATTCTTTCCTTATGTATTTATGACGCTTTGGATGTGGGTGGCTATGGGCATCATGTCACAGATGAGAAAACCCAAGTTCAAATCAGTGAGGAGGGCTTGCCCAGGATGATGCAGCCGGTCACCAGAAAAGCCAAGAATCCAGCAGGTCTTTTGCCCTGTGCTCTTTCAGGCACAGGAGGTGACTGCCCTCGGCTGTGAATGCCCCACAGGTAATAGCATTTAAAAGGGAACTCTCTCCTGTAGTACAGGTCCTACCTTGGGGCCTTGCACATTCTAGGAGCCCATCAACAAAGACAAGCCAATTTAAAGGTGTTTGACATGGAGGCTGTTCTCTCCCAGGGGCCCTGGGTGGGAGGGGCAGTGATTTAAGCCTATTGGTAAAGGTAAGGGCTGAGGCATAGGTGGTGATGACAGGAAGCAACAAGAAAACAGAATAATACATAAGGCAATTTCAGACAGTGATGAGAGCTGCAAAGATGGTCACAAATGGAGAATCTTACGGGAAAAATACAGGACAAAATGCATCAGTGGAATCAAGGGCTAGGCTGTATGAGTCAGACTCTAAGTGCTCAGAGATTCAGGGAAGGGAGAAACTAGAATAGACGGAGAACTCTGAAAAGCTTCATGGAAATGGAACCTTGCATCAGGCTTTGAAAACATGTTAGAATTTGGTTAGAAGGAGGATGCAGGACATGGGCCTCCAAATGTCAAATCCAGAACAAGGGAATGGAAGCAAGGTCACGTTTATTAAGCAATTACCACGTGTCAGGCACCATACCAGATGCTGTCACATCCACACAGAGAGGGAATAAGCACCATGTGGGGGAATGGGGACAGGAAAGAGGGCAGATGACAGCAGAGGGCCCAAGTAGAAGAGGAATGATAAGGAACAAGAGGAAGGGTCGGAGGAGCTCAGGCTAAGTCAGACCTTAAATGCAGGGCTAGGAAACCTCCCCGGACTTCTCCCCCGTGCTTACTACGGCACTGTTTCATGATTGTTTAATAATTTAGTCTGGGTGATGAGCAACTCGAGAATGGAGACTGTTTCATCCATCACTGCAATGTTTCCTGGATGTTAGTGTACCTCAGAATCACTGGGAGGACTTATTAAAACACCAGTTATAGAGCGCCATTCCTGGGGTGTCTGATTCCATAGGTCTTGGGTTAGACCTGAGAATTTGCATTTCTAACAAGTTCCCAGACTCACAAATGACCGCTGTGATTCTTGCTTCCTGGTAAACCCCATGTGGGTTTCCTCCCACATCGAGTAGAGTTGACTTGCGTGACCAATAACATATTGTGGAAGTGATGGTGTGTGACTTCCAAGATTAGGTTACAGAAGAAATTGCAGCTTGCCACTTACTCTCCTGGATTGTTCACTTGGGGGACGTCAGCCTCCATGATGTGAGGACACTCAAGTAGCCTTGCAGAGAGGTCCACACGGGTTGAAACTGAAGTCTCCAACCAACAACCAACACCAACTTCCCAGCCATGGGAATGAGCCACCTTGGAAGCAGATCTTCCAGTCCTGGTCCAGCCTTCAGATGACTGCAGCCTCAGCCAATATTTTGACTGCTACTTCATGAGAGATTCTAAAGCAGAACCTACAGAAACTATGAGGGACAACAAAATGGTTATTGCTGTTTTAGGCCACTAAGTCTTGGAGTGATTTGTTAGGCAGCTGTAGATAACTAATACACCAGAAGATGCTGGTGAGGCTGGTCCAGGGACAACACTTTGAGAATGACTGCACTATTTTGACCCTTGTACCCAGCATGTGCCTGGCATATAGGATGCACTCAATAAATATTTTTTAATTAATTCATTAGTAAATGGATAGGAGACAACGAATAAAGGTGAGACTTAAAGCTGCAAGCACTGGGGAGCCATTGAGTTGATAAATGGCATGACATCAGTGGTATTTGGGAATATTTGCTGAGAAAGGGCTATAGAACCATGGTTTGCTGAGTGGCCCTGCTGGCAAAATTGCTCACTTAGTGTGCAGTCTCCACTCTAGTTTCTGAGGCCTCCATCCAAGGACTTGGTAGGCAATGGAGCCTAGGCCTGGGAACTGCTATTTCTACTTCTTCAGGCTTGCAGGAGGCCTGCTACGACCTCCCTCTACCCCTGCATTTTGATCTCCATCAACAATCTTTCATCTCTCTCTCTGCTCTCCTTTGTCAGTCCTTACCCTCCCATTCTCTCCGTCCTCCTCCCTGCCTTTTATTCCTCTAATTGCCTCCCCTGCCACAACAAGTCCTTGGGAAATTCCAGCCTCCTCTGCTGCCGGCTCCATGAAGACTCTTCCTCCTCCCAGCCTGGGATGTTTTATCCCCTCTACATTATTCCCATAAAGCAGTTCACAGTATAATGCCACAAATATTTACCAAGTACTAGCTGCCTGTGCCAGCCAGCATTATGCTGAGTATATAGAGGCAAATAAGATCGATTTCCACTTGAAAGATTTCCAGTAGGGACTTCACAGTGTCCATGGACCAGCATCTCTGCTCCATGCCACACTCCAAACTCAACCCAATCCCCCACTCCACCCACATATCATTGCCTCCTCTTTGTGGCCGTGTGGGCTTGGGGGTTTTGGCCACTGGCTTAAGCTATGCACCACCTCACCTAGTGACAGGAACACGTAGAAAAGGATTAAACAAGAGCACCTTTATCAGCTGGAAACTTCCATCACAACCTTAGCCCAGGACAAATTCTCTGCTCCTCCAGATGTTTAATTACTACTTTTGGAACGATCCCTGAGTCTCAGAAGAAAACTGGCTTTACTTAGATGTTTTGCCAGCTCTCTCTCTTGCTCTATTTGTCTCAGCCATTCTGCCAGAGCTTCAGACTTATTTGTCTTTCCTTGCATTTTGTCTTGGGGTGTTTGTGCAATAATACTCAGGCTTTGGTTGGAATTTCTGAAAAACACTGTATCTGATATGCTCCAGAAGATTGGAGGTATCTAGCTTATTCCTAAGCAGAGCTTGGGATGCTGAACCATTTATTTTTAGCATTGTTATGTAGGTGAAGTGGGTCTGTTCAAGCTCCCTTCTCCCCTTTGGGTCCTTCCAGGATGCCTAGAACCTCCAAGAGGAGTGTAGTCAGCCTAGGGGGGAGGGAGTTAAGCCCACCCCCTATTGCCAACCCCTCCCAAGCTTTCCCCACAGGAGCTCTGGAGTTGCTGGATGATACAAATAAACTTCTAGAGAAACTCAGTGCACATGAGGAAGCAGCCCACGTAGTCCCGCAAAGAGCACAGACCACGAGTGTTTACTCAGGGAGTGCCCACCCCACACCAGGAACATTTCAGCCTTACCTATTTGGGCTCCCAGAGTCTGACTTCCAGTCCCTCTACGAAGGTTGTTTCCTGTAATGAAAACACCTCACCCCTGGCAGGTCCAAATCAGAACGTATGATCTTCCCCTCCGAACTGTTCTTCTCACAGTCTTCCCATCTTAAGAATGACATTCCCATTCTCCAGGTGCTCAGGTTAGAAATCCAGGATACATATTTGCCACCCTTCCTTCTACATCCCCCTCCCTCCATTCTTTCACCAAGCCTAGAATATTCTATCTCCAAAATTTATCTCTCCAACAAAATCAAAAACACTAATTCAAAAAGATACATGCACCCCAATGTTCATAGCAGTGTTATTACCAATAGGCAAAATATGGAAGCAAACTAAGTGTCCATCAACAGATGAATGGATAAAGAAGATGTGGTATGTATATAATGGAATACTATTCATCCATAAAAAGAATGAAATTTTGCCATTTCCAGCAACATGGATAGATTTGGAGGACATTATTCTAAGTGAAATTAAGTCAGAGAAAGACAAATACTATATGATATCATTTATATGTGGAACTAAAAAATACAACAAGCTAGTGAATATAAGAAAAAAGCAGCACACTTCACAGATATAGAGAACAAACTAGTGGTTACCAATGGTGAAAGAGAATGGGGGAAGGGCAATACAAGGATAGGGGAGTAAGAGATACAAACTACTGGGTATAAATAAGCTACAAGCTATATTGTACAACACAAGGAATACAGCCAATATTTTATAACTATAAATAGAGTATAACCTTTTAAAAATGTGAACACTATATTGTATACCTATAACATATAATATTGTACAGCAAATATACTTCAATAAAAAAGGAAAAATATATATATATATCTCAATTTCTCTACTTCTCTCCTCCACTGCCATGACCCTAGCCCAGGCCACTATCATCTCCCAAGTGGAACCCCAGTTATTCTCTCAACTCCCACATTTGTCTCCTTTCAGCCTCTTCTCCCCCCAGTAGCTAGAATGAGCAATCCAAAACCATATCTCCTCACATCATCCCCTGCTTTGCTTCAAACTTTCCACTTAAATTGAGAAAAAGAAAAAAGATCCCAATCCCTTACAAGGCTTATAAGACCCTTCATGTTCTGGCCCATCACCACCTCAGACCTTGTCCCAGGTTGCAGTGCCCTCTCATCCCTCCTCATCCATCATGGTCCTCAAACATTCCTAGTCTTTTGGCATACGCTGTCCCTCGTGCCTAGAAGAGGACACTGGCCCAGGCATGCCAGGGCTCTTTCCTTGCCTGGCTGACCCTAGATCTAACCCTAACCTTAAACCTAACCCTTCAAGTCTTAGCTTAGAATGCATGTCATTGGAGCAGGCCTTCCCTGACCACCCTAATCTAAATTCGGTTCCTCCATTCTATTCCCTCCTGGTACCCTGTACATTTCCTTCACAGCTCGTAATTATGTAATTACGTGTGCAGCACTCTGTTTCTTATTTCCTCACCAGACTGTGAGCTCCATGAAGGTAGGGGTCTTGTGTGTTCCTTCACCCCTTTATTCCTAACTTGGGGGCACAAATAAGAGCAGGTCGCTGTCTGCAGGGGACTCACACTCTCATGGTAAAGGCACGTGCATGTTCTAATTGAACATCTAAGGCATCAAGGCTTTGAGCTTTGACAAGGTGCTAGGGAATGGCCAAGTTAGCCCAAGAGAGCTCCAGCTTCCCGGAGACGGCGGATGAACTGAGGTCGGTCAGTAGACTGGCTATTTGGTCATGGTGCCTACTACACCTACAGCTCCTTCTAAGGGCCAGCTGCCCAGCCATGACCTGCTGAATGAGCAGTCATGACCTGTCTTACCCGACACCATTAACATTGCATGATCATGGGCGCCTGACAGAAGGCCACCACGCCCCTGGCTCTCCAGCATGGCATGGAGTAGCAACGCTCAGATTTTCGGTCTTGGGATACCTTTACATGATTAAAAATTATTGAAGACCACAGAGAACTTTCATTTATCGGGCTTATATCTATTAATATTTACCAAATTTTCTAATTCTGAAAATGTTTATTCATTAATTAACTCGAACATAAAAATAAACTCATCATATCTTAACATAAATAACATATCTTTATGAAAGACAACTAAATTTCCCAAAATAAAAAAAATGGCTCTGTTTTACATTTCTGCAAATCTCCCTAAGTCTGGTTTACTAGAAGACAGATTCTCATATTTGTTCCTACACGCAACCTGTTGTGATATTTTGTTTTGGTTGATACATACAAAGAAAATCCAGCCTCACATAGATATGCAGCTGGAAAAGAGGGGCGTATGTTAATAGCCTTTTCAGATTATTGTGGACAGCCTTCTTTAATACATCATCGAAACTCGACTCAAAGGTTTGTTGTGTTGTAGAACCTGAAACCGCATCAGTGAACTTTTCACACTCTGTTACATTCAAATCTATTGGTCTCTCCAGTACTTTAACTGGATCTTTTTACCCGGGCGTGATTGTGTAACATCCTGTCTTGGTCATTTGGAAAATACTGGTTTATTGACTTATGTAGATTTTTTCAAATGACACACTTTATTAAGCTATATCCAAAAAGTCACATTCATCAATATCACCACCCATCAGAAAAGTCTTTAAGTATTGGGAAGCTATCCAGTTCATGGTGGATACAAGTTTTCCAAAACCCTAATGTTTCCTCGGAACTTCAAATGTCATCATTGTCAACACCACCAGTTATTTTCTTGAAGTGGCAGGCTTGCTTCATCTACTTTCAAGAAAATATCTACAAAATATCAAATCTGAATAACCATAGTTTTTCTGTCCATAAATCTCACAAGTAAAATGATGTTCTATGAAAAAAGTGGTGAGTTCAGCTTGGAACTCAGTCACACAGTGCTTTTCCTGGAGATGACCACTGGACTTCAGTGTGTAAGAGAAGCACTATATGCGTCCTTCACACAGACTTAAAAAAGGCATGTTCTCAAGGGTTGAGATATAACCAAATTAATACTCTTTCCTGCTTCATCAAAGACATACTTTAGTGAAACTAGCTTTTTCTTTTTCCTGCGAGTGCATGGTGGCGAAAAATACGACTACTAGAATGGTTTGGTGGTATTGTCTTGATGTGTGCCAAGGTGCCAGCAGTTTTATCCACGATGTTTTTGTGCCATCACTGCAAGTACCACCACTGTGGAAAAGGCAAATGAAACTAGTATTATCATGAAAATGGTTTTAAACATATAGAACCCCTGAAAATGTCTCAGACCCCAGCGGCTCCATAGGCCATGCTTTGAGTACCACCAGCCCAGAGCAAAAATAATTACCTAGCACAACCAGATTCCCTCTCTGGAATTTTTAAACCAAGAAATACTGGGCCAATAAGGTAGTTGATAGTGAGAAGTGAACTTGAGAACAGCAGCACCCTTATATCAGAGCCAGCAGGACCCCTATCCCAGGCCCCACACCTCAGGCTTCCTCTCTGATGCTTGAGACCTTTGGGGGCTAGCAATATCATCCAGCTGGGGCACCCCAAGCCTGGACTAGGGTTTTCATAGGCTCTGCTCCCTGTTTCTTTCCTTCAGAGTGCTCTAGAGCCTCCTATATGTGAGATTGACCAGATATCCTGAAAGCTAGAGGTCTTGCACCAATGTGGTTGTCCCAGGTTTCCTAGGCAGGCCCAGGCTCCAGGAGGGCAGCCTGGCAAAAGCATTGCTTCTACTGGCCAATGTGGTATTTATTTCATGGGATTGTACAAAATTAGGTGGACAGAATGATACTGTCATATTTCTTTGGGTGACTCTCACTCATGTCAGACAAAAGATGAGCTCAGAACTCTACAGCACCAAAAATCCACCACCAGTCCTTGGGCCTGAAGGGGGCTGGGGGGGTATGCAACAGCTCTCACCCATCTGTATTCCATCCATGGTGCTGCCTTCAGTCTACAATACCCAAGGGCAATGGGGCACCCAAGCTCCCCTACCAGTAGCACACCACCCCACACCACCCCACTCCCACAGATTCCATGCTTCATATCAGGCAGTCCTCTGGGGGTGGCTGACCCATCTCCCCCAAAGGTTTTAGGGATCACTGCTCCATATTGCCAATAGGCTTTTCCTAGTGATGTCCTCTCTTGATTCTGATGGATATTTCTCCAGGTTGGTCTTAAGCCAGCCCAGACAAAGGACTGCCCTTCCTCTTCCACTCACGGGTCCCTCATCTATCCTCCCTGCAGGTGGCATTGTATGGAATAGGAGTGAAGTCAATATTGAAAGAAATCATATTCTAACGTGCCAAGCAAAGTCAAAAGAAGGTATGCTTGTAAAATGTGCTGTTTAAAGTTTATGGTATAAAATTTCAAAGGATGAATTTAACGTACGTAATACAAAGTATTGTTCACAATCTCTTGAAGACTCTGGGTAAGACTTGCATTTGTGGTCATCATCAACAAAGCACAGTAACAATCTTTGAGAGAGTCATTAGAAGCCAGTACTCACAGGTGGTATGACAGATGATGCAGGGTCATGAGTAATGATGCAAACCAACCTTAACTACGTGGTATTAGGGAGTTCCAGAGGCAAGACGATTACATTGTTTCAATGAAAACAAGTTCCTAAGAGCCATGGAATTGTGCATAAAAATATCAAAGTTTCCTTTTTCTCAGTAGGAGATATAAAATTAGCCAGGAGCTGCAAATTTTACAATATAGAACACAAAGAGATGGCTCCTGGGCCTGAAGAGGAAGAGTTGATTATGAAGACTCTTCACGTGCCCAGACTGGACAATAAACAAATTCATAAGTACCTCTCCTTTTCCCATTATTCTAAATATTCACTGATAAATTACTGTACCTCATATGGGCCCATGAATTTTATAATACATTTTTACAATAGCTTTATTAAAATGTAATTCATATGACATTAAAATTCATCCTTTTAGAGTACACAATTCAGTCGTTTTTAGTGTATTCACAGAGATGTGCAACCATGAGAACTATCTAATTATATGACTTTTTATCACCGCAAAGAAATCTTGTCCCCATCCTTTCACTCCCAAACCCTGGCAAACATTCATCTCCTTTCTGCCTCTGTAAATTTGCCTATTCTGGACATTTCATATAAACAAAATTACACAATATGCAGTTTTTCGTTTCTGGGTTCTTTCACTTAGCACAATGTTTTCATGGTTCACCCATCGTATAAGATGTATCAGTACCTCATTCCTTTTTTTTGACAAATAATATTCCATTGTGTGTTTATATCACATTTTATTTACCCATTCATCATTTGTTGGACATTTGGATTATTTCTGCTTTTTGGATACTACAAATCATGCTGCTATGAACATTCATGTATAGGTGCTTATGTGGACATATATTTTATGTACCTGTGAGTGGAATTGCTGGCTCATATGTTGACTCTATATTTTAGCCTTTTGAGAAACTGTAAAACTGTTTTCCAAAGTGGTTGCATCATTTTACATTCCCATCAGCAATTTATGAGAGTTCCAGTTTTTCTACATCCTCACCAAAACTTATTATTGTCTATTTTTTTTTACAACTTGTTTTGTGGACTAATATATGGTCTATCCTGGAGAATGTTTCACATGAACTTGTGAAGAAAGTATAGTCTATAATTGGTGGAGGGTTCTATAGATGTCTGTTAGGTCTAGTTCATTTATAGTGTTTTCACTATTTCCTTATTGATTTTCTGTTGAGCTGTTCTATACATTATTGAAAGTGGGTATTGAAGTCTCCAACAATTATTGTTGAATTGTCTATTTTCCCTTCAATTCTGCCAGTTTTTACTTCGTGTATTTTAGAGGTCTCTTGTTAGGTACATATATGTTTATAATTGTTATGTCTCCCTGAGGAATTGAACCTTTTCAGTATAAAGTTTCTTTCTTTGTCTAATAAATATTTTTGTCTTAAAGTCTATTTTATCTGATATTAATATAGTCACTCCAGCTCTATTTTGATTTCTTTTTGCATAGAATGTCTTTTTCCATCCTTTTACATTCAACCTATTGGTCTTCCTCTGTCTGACTTATTTCACTTAGCATAATGCCCTCAAGGTCCACCCATGTTGTTGCAAATGGCAAGATTTCACTCTTTTTTTATAACTGATATCTGAATTTTATATATAGATCCATATCTATATGTTATAATTTCTGTATCCATTCATCAATCGATGGACACTTAGGTTGTTTCCATCTTGGCTATTGTAAATAATGCTGCAATGAACACAGGGGTGTATATATCTTTTCAAGTTAGTGTTTTTGTTTTCTTCAAATAAATACCCAGAAGTCAAATTGTTGGATTATATGGTACTTCTATTTTTAATTTTTTGAGGAACCTCCATACTGTTTCCCATTGTGGTTACACCAACAGTGCATGAGCATTCCCTTTTCTCCACATCCTTGCCAATACTTGTTATTTCTTGTCTTTCTGATAATAGCCATTCTAACAAGAGTGAGGTGATATCTCATTGTGGTTTTGATTTGCATTTCCTTGATAATTAGTGATATTGAATGTCTTTTCATGTACTTGCTCATGTATGTGATTTCTTTGAAAAATGTCAATTCAGATTTTCTACGTATTTTTTAATTGGAGTGTTTGAGTTTTGCTACTGAGATGTAGAAGGTTTTTTTTTGGTTTTGTTCTGTTTGGACATTAGTCCCTTATCAGATATATGATTTGAAAATATTTTCTCCTGTCTAGTAGGTTGCCTTTTCATTTTGTTGGTTGTTTCCTTTCCTGTGCAATATACAGGACTTTCACCTCCTTCATTAAACTATTCTTAGGTATTTCATTATTTTTGATGAAGTTGTAAATGGAATTACTTTTTAAATTTCTCTTTCTGATAGTTTGTTATTGTATAGAAATGCAACAGATTTTTGTGTATTGATTTTGTATCATGCAACTTTACTGAATTCGTTTATTAGTTCTAACACTTTTTTGATGGAGTCTTTAGGGTTTTCTACAATATGTATAATATCATGTCATCTGCAAATAGTGACAGTTTTACTTTGTCCTCTCTGATTTGGATTCTGTTTATTTATTTTTCTTGCCTAATTGCTCTGGTTAGGGATTCCAATACTATGTTGAATAAAAGTGGCAAGAGTGGGCATCCTCTTCTCTTGCCATTCTCTGTCTTCATCATTTTGCCAATCTCTGCCTTTTGATTGTAGTGTCTAGTCCATTTACACTTAATGTAATTACTGCTAAGGTAGGGTTTACATCTGCATTTTGCTGTTTGTTTTCTATTCCTCTATTCCTCCATTACTGTCTTCTTTGCACTAAAAAGATATTTCCTAGTAGGCCACTTTGATTCCTTTGTTTCTTTTATTCTGTTTTTTGAGTTATTTTCCTAGTGCTTGCCTTGGTGATTACAATTAACATCCTAACTTAAAACAATCTATGTTGGATAAATACTAACTAAATTTCAATAGATTACAAAAACTGCTCCAATATAGCTCTATTCCTTGACCACTTCCTGTACTTTTACTGTCATACAAATTATAAATCCATTGAAACAGCCTTTATAAATCCATCCACCCTAATCTGAAAGAACATCAGTGAGGTATAACTTGAGCCATGGCAAGCCAAAGTTATGAGGAAGCACAAACTATGAATAACATGAGGGAAAGGAATCAGAAGCTATAGAGAGGATGAAAAAATAGACTATTGGGGAAGCATAAGTTACTTGGTAGAGAGTAGAGCAAGGAGTACAGTACAGAGAGTCACAGAGTCACTTAGTGGCCAAACATTAGAAGAAAGACACACAACTTTCTGCTGCTGCTGTCACTTCAGCCAGTCTGAAATCAGAACCACCCAACTGTTTTTGCTCCTTTTGAAACCTGTTCAGCCTCTCATCGGGGTGTTTAAAATAAAATCCCTGTAAAATAAAGTAATTTGAGTGACTGCCTGTTCCTTCAAACCCAAAGAGGTAAATAAATCAGCCAGGAGAAAAAGAAAGGGAATTCCAGGCACAGAGTTCAGCATGTGCAACGAAACAGCCGAGTGATAGAATAGCTTAGAATGTTTTAAAAGATGAAAAATGAGGGCCAGAAAAGAGGAAAGGGCTGAGAAACAGAAGAAAAAAAGTAGAAAGGAAAGGATTGTATTTTGCAGTGCTTAGAGGAGATGCTGATGGAGGCTAACAAGAGTTTTCTCATGTAGTTTCTGTGAAGAGAGGACAAGGTGCACAGCTTTATATCCTGGGTTTCCAGGAGTGTGTCAGGGTTTGACTCTCCCTTGTGAAATAAAATTCACATTTTATGGCAAGACAAGAAAAATTTAAACATAAAAAAATTTTCTCAGCCCTTTGGCCTCCTCTCTCCCCTCTGCTATGCACTGTGCATCTGCATTATGCATCGACCAAACCTCTCCCATTGGCAGAAATACCTGCTGAATCATAAAGAGCAACATTCTCCCAGTACCAACAAGACGACTCCTTAAAAGAAAACATTCCTTCTTGCTTTTGAAAGGGGTCATGATGACCCACCACTTTGTACTTGCAGGTCTGAATTGTGTAAACTATCAATAATACATCATTTAATATACAGACCTTTAAAGACACAGACATAGAGAATGGACTTGAGGACATGGGGAGGAGGAAGGGTAAGCTGGGACGAAGTGAGAGAGAGGCATGGACATAAACACACTACCAAATGTAAAATAGATAGCTAGTGGGAAGCAGCCATGTAGCACAGGGAAATCAGCTCCGTGCTTTGTGACCACCTAGAGGGGTGGGATAGGGAGGGTGGGAGGGAGATGCAAAAGGGAGGAGATATGGGGACATATGTATATGTATAGCTGATTCACTTTGTTATAAAGTAGAAACTAACACACCATTGTAAAGCAATTATACTCCAATAAAGTTGTTAAAAAAAAATATATATATATATATATAGAGAGAGAGAGAGACCTTTGTCTCAAAGGTCTCTCTCAAAAAACCTACATAACTGTGCTTTGACTTCTAATGGATGGAATTGTTCTCAGAGCTTTCTGAGATGCTTTTCCTGGGTTGTAATCTTCAATTAGGCTCGAATAAAATTTTCCATCTCTTTCTTAGATAGACTGATTAATTTTTCTTTCTTTCTTTCTTTTTTTTTTTTTTTTGGCTGCCTTGGGTTATCGTTACTGCACGCAGGCTTTCTTTAGTCGCAGAAAGTGGGGCTACTCTTTGTTCTGGTGTGTGGCCTTCTCCTTTGCAGTGGCTTCTCTTGCTGCAGAGCATGGGCTCTAGGCGCATGGGCTTCAGTAGTTGTGGCACGTGGGTTCAATAGTTGTGGCACACAGCCTTAGTTGCTCTGCGGCATGTGGGATCTTCCCAGACCAGGGATCGTACCCATGTCCCCTGTATTGGCAGGCAGATTCTTAACCACTGCACCACCAGGGAAGTTCCCTGATTAATTTTTTATTGACACCCTATATGGGGTTAACATCCAGAAAATCCAGACTGAAAGGACCTTGTTTTTTAAAGCAGAAATTCTCAAAGTGTGCTGCCCAGACCAGCAGCACCAGTGCCACCTGGGAACTCATTAGAAATGCAAATTCTCAAGGCCAACCCTAATCCTACAAAATCAGAAACCCTGGTGGGGAGGAGGGTTGGGGGGGGCGTGTCCAGCAGTCTGCATTTTAATAATCCCTCCAGGTGATTCTGGTGCATGCTAAAGAACCATGGGTCTGTACGTGCAGGCTTCTGCTTGGATCTAATGGACAGAAGTCCAGGCAGAATGAAGGAGATACACATGCACAGAGCTTGGGAAGGTGATAACATTCACCCTCTGTGGAGCCCACTGGAGTGTGACTGGGACTGAAGAAGCCTCACTCCAGGTCACAGGAGTCTGTGCATCTCTATCACTGGCTAAGTGTGGAAATGTGGAGGAAGGAGACAGAGAAGGAAGCATTGCGTGGGGTAAAGGCAGTGACCTCAGGCTACCTCAGTGAGTAGAGGGATCCAGGCTCATCGTCCCTTTATTGTAAGTTCCCACCTTAGCGTTCCACCTGATTGCAGGTGTACTCTGCAGATTTCAACATAAACTCAAGATTATAGATGCAGGAGGCAAGTCCTCCTCCCCCAGGCTATGTCTCTTATCCCCTTAATCAGGAGCTGGAATGCTCAACCCTCCCGCAGCCTTGGCCTATCCTGAGATGGTTCCACCCCTATTCCAACCTCAACGGTCAGCCTCTGTGCAATACCAGCTCACTCTCCAGCCTTCAGCAGCTTTGATCATGTAGTTTGTTGACCACCAACATCAGAATCAATAGGGAAGCTTACCAATAAATTTTAAATCTGAACCCCACCCCAGAGCAATTAAATCAGAATTTCTGGAAGCAGGTCTGAAACCGAGCAGGACCCTGTGGGGCTCCTGCGCATGGAAGCCTTTCTGTTCCCTGTTTTTTGTAGGGAACAGACTCTAGCCTCCATGACCTTCCCTGAGTTCCAAAGGGCAGATTCGAACAATTGCTAATCAGGGAAGGGAGGGGATGCAGAGACAAGGGAGGAGCAGCCAGGAAACCACCTGAGGCCAGATTAAAGGAACCAGAGGAGCTCATCAAGATTAGGAGACACCTGAGACCAGATTAAAGGAGTGCAGACCCTGCACACACTCTTATCCTTATCAGCAACCCCACCCTTGAACCATTGTATAAAACTCCTCATCAGATCCCCTTGGGTTGGGACATACAGTTTTTGGGGTCAGGAGCCCACTAGTCCGCCTTTGCCAGGCAAAGAAATAAAGCTGTTATTTTCTACTTCACCCAAAACTCTGTCTCTGAGATTTGATTCGGCACTAGTGCGCAGAAGCCAAGTTTTCGGCATCAGGTCCAGCATTGGTATTTTTAAGGTAATTGCCAAGGTGATTCTAACATGCAACCAGGGTAGAGAACCACTGATGATTAAAGTTTCTGTATGAATTCCATCTTCCTTCCCTCGTCTCTGGTGCTTAAGAGAAGGAAGATCCCCTTTGACTTTGGGACCTAGATCCTTGGCAAGGCGGTCCATGAGACCTGGTTATTCTGCAGGCCATGACATAGCAAAAATGTCCAGTAATTAATATATATACAGGAAGTCCCCTACACACAAACCTTCAAGTTGCGAACTTTCAAAGACGCGAATGTGCGTTGCATCAACATCGGAGGTGAGTGAAATTGCAGCTTGCCCTCCGTCTCCTATTGCTGACGATCCTTCAGCTCTACCATCTCCCACCCCTCCTCCCTCCTGCAGTCAGTAACCCTTCTTGCCTCTTCACTCGACGCCAGCCCCTGGATGCCAGCTGTTGTACTGTACTACTGTACTTTTCAAGGTACTATACTGTAAGATTAAAAATGTTTTCTTTATTTTTTGTGTTTGTTTTTTATGTATTATTTGTGTGGAAAGTACTATAAACCTATTACAGGACAGTACTATATAGTGTGTTATTTGGGTAACTAGGCTAACTTTGCTGGACTTAACGAACAAGTTGGACTTACGAATTCACTCTCAGAACAGAACTCCTTTGCATATAAGGGACTTACTGTAATTACAGTTTAATGATATCCTTCATGAGGCAATCATACCATAAATGTCTATTACATGTGCCGGACATTGGCGATACAGCAGCAAATAAAACAGACAAAAACTCCTACCTTCATGGAGCCTATGAAAATATATACTATGTTAGATGGTGATAAGTACTATGGGTAAAAATAAAGCAGAAAAAGGAATCAGGTATCCCCAGGGCTAGAGACGGTTTGCTCTTTTTAGAACGGCGAAGACCTGAGGAGGGGACCCTGTGGCCATCTGGGAGAAGAACGATCCAAGCAGTGGGGACAGACCCTGAGTGTGGATGTGCCTGCAATGTGCTGAATTCTTTGCATACATCATCTTAGTTTATTCTCACAACGAGTCTTTAATGGAGGTATTATCCCCATTGTTACATACGGGATTCAGGAAGGATAAGTAGTCTGCCCAAGTTCACAGCGAGTGTCGGAGCTGAGATTCCAGGTCAGTGTGACCTCAGCGGCCCTGCTTTCAACCACCACTCTACTGCCCTGTCAGCATCACGCCTCACCCCTGCCAGGGGGTCATCACAGGTGACAATGTCTGGGGAGTGACGAGTCCCCCAAGGAGCAAGAGTGTGTGTACAGCCCCACCACCCCCATCCCCCCGAGTCTGGCTTCCACATGGACATGGTTGCTGCCCCTCCCTGCTTCTCTCCTCCTACTTCCCCATTTCCTTCCAACACACACACATGCAACTTTTTGAACAGACCCTGTCCTTCTTCCTGTCCTATCTGTCTATCCTGGTCTGCTGCCCACAGGGGGATTGCAGACCAGACAACCCAGTGTGTCACAGCTCACAGGGTTCCAGTGTGACTCCAGCATCTCAGAGTTTCTGTTTAGTAGGTAATACCATCCATTGGGGACTTCCTCATCCCCTTAGCAACTCTCCCGGGCCTCAGGAGGGGCACCTTAGGTGCAAGGCTCAGAGTACTCTTTACTCCGATCCAAAGCCGTCCCAAGCCATTTGATTCCCCACAAGTCTCTAAAGGGCAATTCCTCTAAAGGAAGGGCACCTGCAGCTTACTAGTCTCTAACAGGTCAGCCAGGGGACTGGCCCCAAGAGTGGGCACCTTCTCCTCTCATGCCTCTCTTGGGCTTTCCTTCCTCCCTCTCTCCCCAGTTGGAGAATGGCTTCATGTCAGAACATGAGATGTGCTCTTAGGCATAGAGAAAGGTCATTTTCAGCAGGCACTTAATGGTGAAAACCCACATCGCCATCGCAGGAGCACAGGCAAGGGTCTCCATTTCCTAGGAAGCTGACTGGACACACTCAGCTCTCAGCTGAAGGCGATGAAACGAAGACACCAGTGCAAGGCACAGCCCTGGTCCCTTCCCTACATGTCCTCCAGACCTTCCATGCTCATCCAACAAACACTTACCAGGAACCAACTTGGTCCTTTCCACAGCTAGCTGGGAAGACAGAGTCCAACAAGGCAAAGTCCTTGCCTTCAGAGAGCACTCAGGACGGGAGGGGAGGCCAACAACCTCCCCTCAGAGGTGACCACCGTGACGCCCATGCAGTGTCAGAATCGTGTGAGCAGAGGTGCCAGGACACCAAAGATGAAGGTGTCCCAGGCGAGGGAGAAGTAGGAGTCAGGGAAAGCTTCACGGAGGAAGTAATCATTGACGAGTTTGAAGGATCGGTAGGAGGTGGCCTGGCAAAGGGAGGAGAGTGTGACACCGTCAGGGCAGGTGTGGGGAGGCAACTCTGAGAGCACACAAAGGGCAGCAGGTGAAGTTCAAGAGACGGAGTGAGGGAAACGGCACCAGAGAAGTAGGAGGACCAGATTTTGCAGGAGTCTGTGTACTTGGTTCAGGAGTTCTGACATTACCCTGAGGACACTGGAGAGAGCTATGGACAGACTTGAGACAGAGGAATGGCTCAATCCAATGTAGGTTTTAGGAAAATCAATCTGGTGGTGGTGTAGAGTGAGGGCCAGGTAAATCAGGGAGACCAGTGAGGGGGCTGAAGCCAAAAGCATAAGGGGAGATGAAGAGAGCCCGAGCTAAGGAGCTGTGAGAAAGAAGAAGGCTCCAGCTCAAGGACCATCAAGGAGGGATTCGGAGGACTCTGATGATTGGAGGAGGAAGGGAGGGAAGAGTCAGGATAACCCCAGGTTTCTGGCTTGGACACTGGAGGATGGAGGACGGATGATGATTCCATTGGCTGGGCTGCATGTAGGGACCGCCCTTTGTTGTCTGGTGCCCAGACCTGGGTGGTTAGTGGTCCAGGGTGTAAGAGCCCAGTAATGGAGCTGTTTGGGGCTTGGGCTCTGGAGTAGCTGGGTTGCATGTGAAAGGTGCACTTACAGGTGTGTTCTTTACACTCTCTAGGAACCGGCCAGCTCTGGGAGGGGCAACCCCCCCAGGGTCAGCGAGGTCCAGAGGTCAAAGCATCAGAAAATGAAAAGGTATGATTAATACAAGTGTCAGTTTATTTATCCCTGTCCTGTGTGCCTGGCACAGAGCAGCTGTTCAGTGGATGCTTGCAGAAGATGAAGAAAAGCAGCACAGGAAAAACTGTTATGGGTCCGGAGGACCAAGGGCGGGAATCGGATTGTGTTCTGTCCCCAACAGGCCAGAAAGAATAGGCTGAGGGACAGGTGGCAGGAAAGGGGTGTTCTGGGAGGGATGAAGGCTCTTTAGAGCACAAAGTGTTTTAAGAGAGGGGCAGGGCTTCCCTGGTGACACAGTGGTTAAGAATCCACCTGCCAATGCAGGGGACACAGGTTCGAGCCCTGGTCCGGGAAGATCCCACATGCCGTGGAGCAACTAAGCCCGTGTGCCACAACTACTGGGCCTGCGCTCTAGAGCCCGCGAGCCACAACTACTAAGCCTGTGTGCCACAACTACTGAAGCCCGTGCACCTAGAGCCCATGCTCCTCAACAAGAGAAGCCACCGCAGTGAGAAGCCCACGCACCGCAATGAAGGGTAGCCCCCGCTTGCCGCAACTAGAGAAAGCCCGCATGCAGCAACGAAGACCCAATGCAGCCAAAAATAAATAAATTAATTAATTAAATAATTTTTTTTTAAAAAAAAGAGAGAGGCAGTTTCAGTGGGACCCCACCACTAGGAAATACATGGAACATCTGGGGATTCAGAAGGGCTCCAAAGCCCATGGCCTCCTTCACTGCAGCCCTGAGCCAAGCCCCACTGAGTGGAGCCCCACAGGACCTTCCCAGGGGTCCACATGGACCCATCATCTCCTTCTGCATAATTACCAACACCATCCTCCCTCCCCTATCCAATGTCTAGGATTCTGGCTAGAGCTGCGGTCCTCATCCCGGGGCCTGCCCTCGCCTTGAGCCCAGGCACCTTCCGTTGTTCCCTGGACTCGGCAGGCTGCCCAGTCCCTGAATCCAAAAATTACTTTCTTTCTTGTGCTGGCACAAAAGAAAGTTTTGCCTCTTAGATGGATTTTTCCCCACTCTCCCCCACCAGGACCAGACCAGACCCTGAAAGGAATTATAAACGACTTTTCTCTTGGTTGAATAGTGAGATCTTCATCACATCTTTCAAGCCCATTTTGGGGATCAACGTTCTCCCCGAGATCCCCAGGGATGCATGGAAGAGGGGAGTGAATGCACTGGGCAGTTTAATACTGATAATTCTGTCACCAAGAAGCTCCATGTATAAACATGTCCCTGACGGTGACAAAGGGCTTCCGCACATTTGCTTTTCTCTGATATTCACAGCCTGGCAAAGGGGAAAGGGAGTGTATTATTCCCATGTTACCCATGTTGGAAACTGAGGTTCAAAACAGTCAAATAACTTGTCCAAGGTCAGGGCAAGGACTGAGAGCATCTGAGTCCTGAGGGGAACATTCTGGCCCTGGCCCTGCTGGGAGGCACTGCACCACCTGCTCCCGGGGTTCAGGAAAAGAGGTGAGCTTCTTGCCTTCTCCTCAGTAGGCAGGGGTAATGCAAAGAACACATTGCATTTGGGGCTTTGGGAACCCCCCAAAAATGTGTAGTTGAACGCTGTCTCTAACCCTCACCAGTTGTGTGATCTGGGGTGTGTTACTTAGTCTCTATGAGCCTTGGTTTCCCCATTTACACAAAAAAGAACAGGCTGCCCCCGGCAGGGTTTTTGTAAAGATTCAGTGAACCAGCATAGTTAACATGCCTGGCTCAAGTACCTGATACAAATGAGGTGTCCCCAGAAGCACTGGTTCCCTACCTGTTCTGAGCCAGGGGCAGTGGTTTGGCCACAAGAAAAGGAGCCACACACTCAATTCTCAGAGCCATGGTTAGGTTGGAACCAGTTCCTTGCTCTTGCAGAAGCCTGAGCTTGGCATGACCTGGGAAGCTGACCCCTTGAGGTTTCTGGGCTGTGAGTCAGCGGTATGCAATCTCTGAGCACGATGCTCAGACTAAGCCCAGGAATGGGTACCGCACGCCGGAAGCTGAGAAGCCCTCGAGGGTCACTAGGCATCAGTGACTTGTGTCCACTTGGGTGCGCAATGGCACCAGGGGGCCAGGGGAGGGGCGGGCTGCTGAGCTTCACCGTGACGATCCCATGAACACAGGCAGCTTCCCTGCACCTCGCTGACTCCCCTTAATAGCCCTTTCCCTCCCGCTCCCCAAGAACTCATTAAATCCTTCCTTGATGCTATTCTCCCCCTCTGGCGTGAACACCAGAGATAACAAGCCCCGTAAAATTGCTCCCAGCAGGAGATTCCTTTTGTTAGTCCTGAAATAAACTCTTTCCAACTTCAAGGTGTGGTGACTGCTTTGAAACCTTGACAGACGGGTCAGCTGCCACCCCATGACCTGATTCTAGAGGGTGCTGGTCCTGTCAACCTGTGCGGCTCTGACCGACTTCATTTACTCAGTCTGTTCGCTTAGTGTTTGTTCTCGAGAACAGCCCGCCTGGCCTCTTGGGACCTTCCCTTAATAGACTGGGTTTGCAATGGCTGCCGCCCACCACACGCACACACTCTGCTGTTTCCTATCAATTCAGCTGCTTTTCCTATTCCCTTTCATTCCAGTCTCCTCTTACGCTTTTCAACCCCCTACTTCTGTGGAAGCTTAATGGGCTCTTTCTCTTTACTTGGAAGGACCAAGGCCAGAAAAATAGTAGGTCTGAGGTGGATTCAGGAGCCAGGACCACATCACACCCACAGCCTCAGGATCCCACCAACTTTCTGCACCGGGTCCTTCCCACCCTCTTGGTATCTTGGATCCTGCAATTAAAAGAGAAACAGAGGCTTCCTGGCTCATAGACCCACTAGGACAGTTTACTGACTTCATGATACCTGATACTTCATGATAGTATCATGAATCCAGACCAGGGAGGGCTCAAGCACAGCTCCGAAGAGCACGTTTCCAAAAAGTTCACATATATGTAAGTCGCCCTCCCCAACTGTATTGCATGTGGCACAGTTACTACTGAAACCCCATCCTGAATATCATCATAAGGACCTACCTTCTATGACTAGCACTGAGGGCATTATTGGGAAAAATTATGAACAAATGCAATGCTCATTCCCAGTGATAAGATATTTGACCTCAGAGGTCTAATGTGAATTCGTATCTTCAACAGGCACCAGAGAGCATGGTGGTTAGGCATACAGGCTCTAGAGCCAGACCGTGAGTTCAAATCCCAGCTCTGCCACTTACTAGCGGTGTGACTTTGGGCAAGAAGATGCTTAACCTCCTGGTACCTCAATATCGTCATCTGTAAAATGGAGATAATAAGAGCAATCATCCCATAGGTTGGTGCATACAAAGTGCATAAAACAGTGCCCAGCATATAGTAGGTACTCAGTAAATGGAGCTGTTACCAGCTTCTTGTTGGTGGGCTTTTGTAGTCCATGGAATCTCCATAAGTGTATGCAGGTAGAATTTTCCAGATGGATGTGAGGTCTCTCAATAGCCTGACAGTTTGCTGGGATTCTCCTAAAGCCCGAAGATCATAGGTCAGACAGGTACCAAGATTACACAAATGCCACATGCCGTTCATGGGAAAGACCAACCCTGTGTAGCCACCACACACACACACACACACACACACACACACACACACACACACACATCCTGCCAGTTTTGAGAGAAGTGCCTCTCAATACCCACAATGAAGAAGTAGGTATTAGTGCAGCTCTAACTGTCCAACTTTGGCCACGGTGAGAGCCAACTTCTGTCCCCCAGGGAATGACCAACACACACAAGCCACATAATACCCTTTAATCTCAGGGTAGGAATAATCTCGTGTATCTTCAATTTCCATATGTGGCTCGGGATTTCTCAAATATTTGATTTAAATTTCATTTAAAATATATTAAAAACCATCTAAAGCACAATGAAAATGTGATATGCCCAAGTTGGGTACATGGAGAACACCAGCCCACTTACTTAGGATGCCAAAATATCTCATTGCTACACAGGGCTCTGAGTTAAGTTTTCCCTTAATTAGAGACTGTCCTGAGACTAAAAGTCAAGCTGTGAAAAACCTACTGCTATTTACAACTGCTTAAGTGTGAAAATCAGGATTTCTTGGTGCTATACGACTGTTCTGGACTAAATGTTTGTGTTCCCCCAAAATTCACATGTTGAAGCCCTAACCTCCAATGTGTTGGTATTTGGGGGTGGGGCATTTGGGAGGTAATTAGGTTCAGATGAGGTAACAAAGGTAGGGCCCCCATGATAGAATTGGTGTCCTTATAGGAAGAGAAACCAGAACTCTCTCTCTCTCCATTAGGTGAGGACATAGTGAGAAGCGCACTGTCTACAAGCCAGGAAGAGAGGACTCACGAGAAACGAAACCCTTCTAGACCTCAGTCTTGGGACTTTCCATCCAGAACTGTGAGAAAATAAATTTATGTCGTTTAAGCCAGCTAGTCTATAGTATTTTGTTATGGTAGCCAAAGTTAAGATATTTTAACAAACTAAATCATAAATGAAAACACGTTTTACCATTTTGGGTACATTGGAGACCCTTAGCACATTAACTTAGAATATGAAATTAACACATTTTTATGCAGCCTTCTGAATGAAGTTTCCCCTTTTTTTTTTTGTGGTACGCGGGCCTCTCACTCCTGTGGCCTCTCCCGTTGTGGAGCACAGGCTCCGGACGCGCAGGCGCAGCGACCATGTCTTACGGGCCCAGCCGCTCTGCGGCATGTGGGATCTTCCTGGACCGGGGCACGAACCCGCATCCCCTACATCGGCAGGCAGACTCTCAACCACTGCGCCACCAGGGAAGCCTGAAGTTTTCCCCTTTTGATTAAAGAGTGTCCTGAGATTAAAAGTCCAGCCATGAAAAACCCATCGCTATTAGCAATTACTTAGCTGTATAAGTCAAGATTTCCTGGTGCTTTGCAACCAAACCAAAACCTGGACGTGAACTGGGTCCACAAACTGATATAACTCTGCAATTTGATGCACGGCCCCTGACTTCAAATTCCTATGCTCGTCCAAACGACATTATTGCTCACATTGGTTTCATACTAAGTAGGTATCACCAGTTTGGAACTGTAAGCTAAAAGTATACTAACAAAACATTGTTTCTGTCTCATCTATTTAAGGGTTCTAAACAAAGATTTTATTTTTAAAATAAGTTAGAAATCTGACTCTATCGGTTATGCTGGGTGCCTGCACCCACACGTGTGCCTCTCCCAGAGGAACCTCTCCATTATATACGCACAGGTTAGCATAAGATCTGACTGTGACTCTCTCCACCTTGAACGCTTTCAGTGACTCCTCCCCATTTCCCATAGAATAAAGTGAGGACTCCTTGGTTCATGCCCACATGTTGTTCACTGGCATCAGACCTGCTCCCGTTCCATAATCGTAGGACCACTTGCACAGAACTACTTGGCATTTCCCAGAAATGTCAGGTATTTCACGCTGTTCCCTTGACCCAAAACGCCCTCGTTCTTTCTTCCCCTCGCAGCCACATCTGCCCCACCCCTGCCCCAACACAGTTGACACTCATCAGTCAAGGCCCAACTCAAGTGGAATCTCCTTACCCAGCTCCATGCCTTATCCGTGCTCCTGCAGCACCTTATTCCTGGCCCTGTGCTGAAATGGTTGGTCCAAGTTCCCATGTGACTGTGAGCTTCTACTGAAATAGTGAGATATTTATCTTTACATCCGCACACAACAGGTATTCAGTAACAGTGAAGGAAAGAGAGGCAGGGAGGAGGGAGGGAATAGGAAAGGGAAGAGGTGAGAAGGGAGGAGAGGTAGGAGAGAGGAAGGGATGGTCCAAGGCCAGCAGGGGAGATCCGGCAGGACTGGGTCCTCCATGGTGACGGTACTGACAAGGCAGACACAGAACTAAAGGCAGCCTCTCATGTCTTGCTGGCCCACCTCCTACAAGCATGGGAAAAGCCCTTCCGGAATGAGCTATGTTCTGGACTACCGGAACGACTGCTCTGTTACTCTTTCAAGATAATAATACCTTTGATATCATTTCAGTCTCAAGACAATAAACCTCATGAGGTAGTATTACTCCTATTATATAGATGAGGAAACCAAGACCCAAGGACATAAAGTGATGGGCCAAGGTTTGGACCCAGGATTCCAAGAAGAGCCTGATCTGACCCCTCTGAAGGCCCCCGTTTACCCACCATTGTGTTTGTGTGTACGTGTACAGGAGCATGAACACTTTGGCCGGGCACTGGCAGTCCTGGGGGAGGGGCGCTTCGGGAAGGGAAGGGAGTTCATCTTTTCTATTAAAAAACATGATTCAATCAAGGCTAGCCATATTGCGAATTTGAGTCAGCATTTTGTCTTGGGCTTTTCATTCTCACAAATATGTTGATATGGAAACCACACTTCTGCAATTATGATCAAAACATTGTTGCCTCCATTGGCTTTCTTAAAACCTTACATGCTAATAGAGTAGGTGGGAAATTTCTACATTTACCACATCAATTCTTTCTTGGCAGCAAGCATCTATCTGTAAATGGTAGTAAAGTAGTTGTAGCAAACTCTTTCAAAATATTCCATATTTGTGCTGTTTAGCAAATAATAAATAGAACCCATTCTTAGTGTCTGTCTCCAACTAGATCATAAACCCTTCGAAGGTAGTGCTATTTTATTCAGTTCTGGGTGCTGAAGCCTTAGAAGGGTCGTGGTACCAAGAAGACATTCAATAAATGGGGTTTGACTGAATAGATATGACATCTGGCAGATTTGCCCCTACAGGTTGGAAACAATAACCTTTCACATTTGCCTAGCTCTATGCAATCTGAAAAGCCTTCTCATTACTTAATTTTACTGGTATTCCCATCTGCTCTGTGAGTTGCACAGGACGTATATTATTAGTCCCATTACATAGAGGAGAAAATAGAAACTCAGCAAAGTCCAGTGACAGCTGGGCTCGGTTAACAAGCGATAGAAGACAGATTAGGACCCAGACTTCAGGGCTCTGGGGCCAGCACTCTTCTCTCCTCCCACCCAGCCTCCTCTAAATGCGTCCCACACGTGGTAAAAAGAATAACTGAGCCACAGGCTTCATATGAGACTGGAACACCCTGGGCTGCTCTTGTGTTGATTCTACTGTTTTATGAGTGTATTTTACAGTGGTTTAGTTTTCTATTAAAATGCTAGGGGTGCTGTAACAGAAAACCACAGACTGGGTGGCTTAAAGATCAAATCTATTTCTCACAGTTCTGGAGCCTGGAAGTCCAAGATCAAGGTGCCATCACAATGGGTTTCTGGTGAGAACTACCCTCCCTGCTGCCAGATGGCCACCTTCTCACCGTGTCCTTACATGGTCTCTTCTCCATGTGAATGAGGAAAGAGAGAGAGCTCTGGTGTCTGTTCCTCTTCTTATAAGGACAGCATTCCTATGGGATTAGGGCTGCACTCTTAAGACCTCACTGAACCTAAATTACCTCCCTAAAGGCCCTACTCCAAATACAGTCACATTGAGGGTCAGGACTTCAACACATGCATTGGGAGCAGGGAAGTGGGGATGGGGCGGGGGTGGGGGAAGACACAATATACATCTATTATACACAAACCTATACATCCTTTTTCCTAATTAGCTTTGACTCTCCTTAGTTTTTATTGAAATCTGTGAGAGGCTTTGGAGGTACAATCTATTTCTACACTAGCATTTTTCTCCATGTTTATCTGAATTAATTTCTTTTTTTTTAACATCTTTATTGGAGTATAATTGCTTAACAGTGTTGTGTTAGTTTCTGATGTATAACAAAGTGAATCAGCTATATGTATACATATATCCACATATCTCCTCCCTCTTGCATCTCCCTCCCACCTTCCCTATCCCACCCATCTAGGTGGTCATAAAGCACCGAGCTGATCTCCCTGTGCTATGCAGCTGCTTCCCACTAGCTATCTGTTTTACTTTTGGTACTGTATATATGTCTATGTCCCTCTCTCACTTCATCCCAGCTTACCCTTCTCCCTCCCTGTGTCCTCAAGACCATTCTCTATGTCTGTGTCATTATTTCTGCCCTGCCGCCAAGTTCACCAGAACCATTTTTTTAATTTTAGATTCTATATATATGTATTAGCATACAGTATTTGTTTTTCTCTTTCTGACTTACTTCACTCTGTATGACAGTCTCTAGGTCCATTCACCTCACTACAAATATCTCAATTTCATTTCTTTTTACGGCTGAGTAATATTCCATTGTATATATGTGCCACATCTTTATCCATTCAACTGTTGATGGATACTTAGGTTGCTTCCATGTCCTGGCTATTGTAAATAGTGCTGCAATGAACATCATGGTACATGACTCTTTTTGCATTGTGGTTTTCTCAGGGTATATGCCCAGTAGTGGGGTTTCTGAGTCAAATGGTAGTTCTATTTTTAGTTTTTTAAGGAACCTCCATAATGTTCTTCATAGTGGCTGTATCAATTTACATTCCCACCAACAGTGCAAGAGGGTTCCTTTTTCTCCACACGCTCTACAGCATTTATTGTTTGTAGATTTTTTGATGATGGCCATTCTGTCTGGTGTGAGGTGCTACCTCATTGTAGTTTTGATTTGCAAATCTCTAATGATTAGTGATGTTGAGCATCTTTTCATGTGTTTGTTGGCAATCTGTGTATCTTCTTTGAAGAAATGTCTATTTAGGTTTCCTGCCCATTTTTGGATTGGGTTGTTTGTTTTTTTGATATTGAGCTGCATGAGCTGCTTGTATATTTTGGAGATTAATCCTTTCTCAGTTGCTTCATTTGAAAATATTTTCTCCCATTCTGAGGGTTGTCTTTTTGTCTTGTTTATGGTTTCCTTTGCTGTGCAAAAGCTTTTAAGTTTCAGTAGGTCCCATTTGTTTATTTTTGTTTTATTTCCATTTCTCTAGGAGATGGGTCAAAAAGGATCTTACTGTGATTTATGTCATAGAGTGTTCTGCCTATATTTTCCTCTAAGAGTTTTATAGTGTCTGGCCTTACATTGAGGTCTTTAATCCATTTTCAGTTAATTTTGTGTATGGCATTAGGAAGTGTTCTAATTTCATTCTTTTACATGTAGCCATCCAGTTTTCCCAGCACCACTTATTGAAGAGACTGTCTTTTCTCCATTGTATACTCTTGCCTCCTTTATCAAAGATAAGGTGACCATATGTGTGTGGGTTTATCTCTGGGCTTTCTATCCTCTTCCATTGATCTATATTTCTGTTTTTGTGCCAGTACCATACTGTCTTGATTACTGTAGCTTTGTAGTATAGTCTGAACTCAGGGACCCTGAATCCTCTAGCTCTGTTTTTCTTTCTCAAGATTGGTTTAGCTATTCGGGGTCTTTTGTGTTTCCATACAAATTTGAAATTTTTCATTTTGTGAAAAATGCCATTGGTAGTTTGATACAGATTGCATTGAATCTGTAGATTGCATTGGGTAGTAGAGTCATTTTCACAATTTTGATTCTTCCAATCCAAGAACATGGTATCTCTCTCCATCTGTTTGTATCATCTTTAATTTCTTTCATCAGTGTCTTATAGTTTTCTGCATACAGGTCTTTTGTCTCCCTAGGTAGGTTTATTCCTAGGTATTTTATTCTTTTTGTTGCAATGGTAAATGGGAGTGTTTCCGTAATTTCTCTTTCAGATATTGCATCATTAGTGTATAGAAATGCAAGAGATTTCTGTGCATTAATTTTGTATCCTGCAACTTTACCAAATTCATTGATTAGCTCTAGTAGTTTTCTGTTAGGATCTTTAGGATTCTCTATGTATAGTATCATGTCATCTGCAAACAGTGACAGTTTTATTTCTTCTTTTCCAATTTGGATTCCTTTTATTTCTTTTTCTTCTCTGACTGCTGTGGCTAAAACTTCCAAAACTATGTTGAATAACAGTGGCGAGAGTGGAGAACCTTGTCTTGTTCTGGATCTTAGAGGAAATGGTTTCAGTTTTTCACCATTGAGAACGATGTTCGCTGTGGGTTTGTCATATATGGCTTTTATTATGTTGAGGTAGGTTCCCTCTATGCCTACTTACTGGAGAGTTTTTATCATAAATGGGTGTTGAATTTTGTCAAAAGCTTTTTCTGCATCTCTTGAGATTATCATATTTGTTAATATGGTGTATCACATTGACTGATTTGTGTATATATTGAAGAATCCTTGCATTCCCGGGATAAACCCCACTTGATCATGGTGTATGATCCTTTTAATGTGCTGTTGGATTCTGTTTGCTAGTATTTTGTTGAGGATTTTTGCATCTATGTTCATCAGAGATATTGGCTTATAGTTTTCTTTTTGTGTGATCTCTTTGTCTGATTTTGGTATCAGGGTAATGGTGGCCTCGTAGAATGAGGTTGGGAGTGTTCCTCCATCTGCTATATTTTGGAAGAGTTTGAGAAGGATAGGTGTTAACTCTTCTCTAAATGTTTGATAGAATTCACCTGTGAAGCCATCTGGTCCTGGGCTTTTGTTTGTTGGAAGATTTTTAATCACAGTTTCAATTTCAGTGCTTGTGATTGGTCTGTTTATATTTTCTATTTCTTCCTGCTTCAGTCTCAGAAGGTTGTGCTCATCTAAGCATTTGTCCATTTCTTCCACGTTTTCCATTTTATTGGCATATAGTTTTTTGTAGTAATATCTCATGATCCTTTGTATTTCTGTAGTGTCAGTTGTTATTCTCCTTTTTCATTTCTAATTTTATTAATTTGAGTCTTCTCCCATTTTTTCTTGATGAGTCTGGCTAATGGTTTATCAATTTTGTTTATCTTCTCAAAGAACCAGGTTTTCACTTTATTGATCTTTGCTCTTGTTTCCTTCATTTCTTTTTCATTTATTTCTGATCTGATCTTTATGATTTCTTTCCTTCTGCTAACTTTGGGGTTTTTTTTGTTCTTCTTTCTCTAATTGCTTTAGGTTTAAGGGTAGGTTGTTTATTTGAGATTTTTCTTGTTTCTTGAGATAGGATTGTATTGCTATATGCTTCCCTCTTAGAACTGCTTTTGCCATATTCCATAGGTTTTGGGTCATCGTGTTTTCATTGTCATTTGTTTCTAGGTATTTTTTGATTTCCTCTTTGATTTTTTCAGTGATCTTTGGTTATTTAATAGCATATTGTTTAGCCTCCATGTGTTTGTATTTTTTACAGTTTTTTTTCCTGTAATTGATATCTAGTCTTATAGCATTGTGGTCAGAGAAGATACTTGATACAACTTCAGTTTTCTTAAATTTATCGAGGCTTGATTTGTGACACAAGATATGATGTATCCTGGAGAATGTTCCATGGGCACTTGAGAAGAAAGTGTATTCTGTTGTTTTTGGATGGGATGTCCTATAAATATCAGTTAAGTCAATCTTGTTTAATGTATCATTTAAAGCTTGTGTTTCCTTATTTATTTTCACTTTGGATGATCTGTCCATTGGTGAAAGTGGGGTGTTAAAGTCCCCTACTATGATTGTGTTACTGTCGATTTCCCCTTTTATGGCTGTTAGCATTTGCCTTAGGTATTGAGGTGTTCCTATGTTGGGTGCATAAATATTTACAATTGTTATATCTTCTTCTTGGATTGATCCCTTGATCATTATGTAGTGTCCTTCTTTGTCTCTTGTAATAGTCTTTATTTTACAGTCTATTTTGTCCGATATGAGAATTGCTACTACAGCTTTCTTTTGATTTCCATTTGCATGAAATATCTTTTTCTATCCCCTCACTTTCAGTCTGTATGTGTCCCTAGGTCTGAAGTGGGCTTCTTGTAGAAAGCATATATACGGGTCTTGTTTTTGTATCCATTCAGCCAATCTATGTCTTTTGGTTGGAGCATTTAATCCTTTTACATTTAAGGTAATTATCGATATGTATGTTCCTATTACCATTTTCTTAATGGTTTTGTGTTTGTTTTTGTAGATCTTTTCCTTCTCTTGTGTTTCCTGCCTAGAGAAGTTCCTTTAGCATTTGTTGTAAAGCTGGTTTGGTTGTGCTGAATTCTCTTAACACTTGCTTATCTGTAAAGGTTTTAATTTCTCTGTCGAATCTGAATGAGACCCTTGCTGGGTAGAATAATTTTGGCTGTAGGTTTTTCCCTTCATCACTTTAAATATGACCTGCCACTCCCTTCTGGCTTGCAGAGTTTCTGCTGAAAAATCAGCTGTTAACCTTATGGGGATTCCATTGTATGTTATTTGTTGCTTTTGCCTTGTTGCTTTTAATATTTTTTTCTCTGTATTTAATTCTTGATAGTTTCATTAATATGTGTCTCAGCATGTTTCTCTTTGGATTTATCCTGTATGGGACTCTCTGTGTTTCCTGGACTTGATTAACTATTTCCTTTCCCATGTTAGGGAAGTTTTTGACTATAATATCTTCAAATACTTTCTTAAACCCTTTCTTTTCCTCTCCTTCTTCTGAGACCCCTCTAATTCAAACGTTGATGCATTTAATGTTGTCCCAGAGGTCTCTGAGACTGTCCTCCATTCTTTTCATTCTTTTTTCTTTATTCTGCTCCCTGGCAGTTATTTCCACCATTTTATCTTCCAGCTCACTTATCCGTTCTTCTGACTCATTCTGTTATTGATTCCTTCTAGAGTATTTTTAATTTCAGTAATTGGGTTGTTCATCACTGTTTGTTTGCTCTTTAGTTCTTCTAGATCCTTGTTAAATGTTTCTTGTATTTTCTCCATTCCGTTTCTGAGATTTTGGATCATCTTTACTATCATTACTCTGAATTCTTTTTCAGGTAGGTTGCCTATTTCATCTTCATTGCTCCATCATCTGTTACATATTTCGTCTTACCTTGCTCCTTCATCTGTAACATATTGTTTTGTCGTTTCATTTTTTTTTTTTTTTTTTGGTGGGTGGTGCTATCTTACTGGCTGTTTGGCCTGAGGCGTCCAGCACTGGAGTTTGCAGGCAGTTGGATACAGCTGGGTCTTGGTGCTGAGATGAGGACCTCTGGGAGGCCTCACTCCAACTGATATTCCCTGGGGTCTGAGGTTCTCTGTTAGTCCAGTGGTTTGGACTCAGAGCTCCCACCACAGGAGCTTGGCTGGACCTCCAGCCTGAGAACCAAGATCCAGCAAGCTTCGTGGCACGGTAAAAGTAAAATAAAGAAAAGGAAGAAAAAAAAGGAGGAGTACAATATCAAAGAATAAAAAACAAAATAAAATTAGAAAGATAAAAAAGATATTAGGAAAAATAAAACTATAATTGAAACAACTGAGACAAGGTAAAAAAAAACCACAACAGAAAAAAGAAAAACGGGGAGGGGGGAGAACAAGCCAAAAGGAGAGAACAATAATAAAGTATAAAGAATAAAATAAAAGATTTATTAGGAAAAATAAAAATATAAAAGAATCCACAGCAATGAATCAACAAGGTAAAATGGAACCCCAATCTAAAAGAGGAAAAAAGAAAAATCAAAAACCCTTGGCTATGGGGGCGGAGTTTAGGCGGGGGTGCAACTTAGGCAGGGGTGGGGTTTAGGGTCGGGCGGGACCTAGGTGGGTGGGGGGTGACGTTCAAGCGTGTGGCGGTGTCTCTGATTAGGACCTGCAGGGGAAGGGGAGAGGCGGCTTGTGGAAAGGAGGGCGTCTGGAGTGTGGCGTTCTGGAATTTGGAGGTAGGGCCCTGGGTGAGGGGGTGTGTGTGGGGTTTATGCCCAGCGCGTTGGAGGGGGTCTCAGAAGGGGTGTCCGAGTGTAGAGGTGGGGCCCCGGGTGGGGGTGTAGGGGCGGGGCTTGGGAGGCTCCGAGGACAGAGGATCAGGCCCGGGAGCCCAACAGGCTTCCTGATGCCTAAGTGGACGGGGAAAGCACTGGCAGCATTCCCTTCTGTTCCTTCGTGCCCCTCCCCACTGTTGCCGCTGGACCCCTAACCATGGGTGGGTCCCGCTGGGTGTAGGAACTCCTCCCCTCCCCCAACCACCCCTCAGGGGTGTCGGTCCCAGAGGTCCTGCCTTTACTTTTGCTCCCCCTTCCCTCCCTCCCCCTCCCTCAGGACCCACATGGCTGGAGGGGGCCTCGGTGGGCAGAGGATCAGACCCAGAACCTCAGCAGGTTCTCCTAGAGGCCCAAGTGGGCAGGGGAAACCTGGCCACGCTCCCTTTTGATCCTCTGCCCTCCCAGGGGTTCCCCAATTTCCCCCTTCGGGCGTGAGATCCCTTCCCCTCCCCCAGCCGCCCCTCAGGGGCGCCAGTCCCGGCCCGCCTCCACTTCTCCCCCCTTCACTCCCCCCATGCCCCACGTTCTATCTGGTCACTGGGGGTTCCTCCCATACCCTTAGGTGTGCGTGGTCCCCCACTGGTGCCTGGTAGATGCCCTAGTTGTGAGGAGACGCGAATTCCGCGTCCTAGTAGCCATCTTGACTCCGCCCACCTATCTGAATTAGTTTCTGAGAGACCTCGTGAATGGGAATCATAAAGAATCACTCTGGGCATTTTTCCACCGGGCACGAGCCCAGGGACCATCGTGGGGGCAGGGCTGATGGAAGTGGGGCTCCCTGAAATGTGGCCAGTTCTTCAGAGGAGAGAGGGTGCTCAGAAGAGACCATCTCCTTCTGGCATCTTACCTCTGTCTCACTTGATGGACCAGAATAAATTTCAACTCCCATGGAGACCAGACAAGAGAAGCCCTCCCTGCTCTGGGATGCTTACTTTATAGGACTCTGTCCTGTAGGGCCAAGACCAGGGTGAGGCAGGAGCCAGCTGGCCCTTTGGGCTGTTGAGACCCATGCCTCACTTGCCTCATCCTGTCCTGGCCCTTTTTGACCAGACTCTCCCTGAGGGGAGAAGCTCACAGGGCTGAGCTAATATGCCCACCCAGAGCCCATGTGCCCCCTTCTAGACCCTGGGATTCAAGTAGCCCTGAGACTGCACAGGCCTCTGTCCCTGAGGGCAGACCCCACTGGTGGGCGCCCCCCTCAAAGCAGGATTAGTGCCTCACGTGGCTCCCACAAGACCCTGGGTAGGACCAGCTCTCCCGACGCCACCATGCTCCGGGACAGAATCCAAAGACGCAAGGATTCTAAATTCACATCTGGCCTTTCACATCCTTAAGAAAGTATATTTGTCATGGCAAGAGGAGAGAACTTTCTTTCCTTTTTTTATTTTGGCCGTATCTCATGGCTTGTGGGATCTTAGTTTCCTGACCAGGGGTTGAACCTGGGCCCTCGGCAGTGACAGCACGGAGTCCTAACCACTGCACCGCCAGGGAATTTCTAGGAGAGAACATTTTTAATTTAACAGTTTTTTAGTTTGATGTCACTTTTAACTATTTAGCTATATGGTGTTTGGCCTTCTACCCACACAAATGGTAAAGTGGGCCCGAGGGAAGCAGCCTGGAGAGGGCGACAAGATTCAGAAGCCCCTTGGACTTCCCTGGTGGCGCAGTGGTTAAGAATCCGCCTGCCATGCAGGGGACACGGGTTCGATCCCTGGTCTGGGAAGATCCCACATGCCGCGGAGCAGCTAAGCCCGCGAGCCACAACTACTGAGCCCGCGTGCCTAGAGTCCGTGCTCCGCAGCAAGAGAGGCCACCGCAATGAGAAGCCCGTGCACTGCAACGAAGAGTAGCCCCCACTCACCTCAACTAGAGAAAGCCCGCGCGCAGCAACGAAGACCCAATGCAGCTAAAAATAAATAAATAAAATAAATGAATTTATTAAAAAAAAAAAGATTCAGAAGCCCCTGTGGGGAAATGACCGCACCCCTCCCCCCCCACACACACACATGCACTCAACACACACGCTACTACAAGTCTGTATTTCTGGTGTATGACCACTGTGGTTGATTCTTTCTGGTAATTTATGACTAGGTCTGCCAGGTTAGCATGTTGAGGGGTGTGGGGTTAGCATGGTCACCCTGAAGGATGAGGACTTTTTGGTGAGAAAGAAGCATCGTAGTCTGCGTGAGAACTCCCCTGACATTGACCATGGAGGGGGCAGTAAAGGTGGTAGGGGCCCTGTAGGTGGAAACTGGCCAGAGTCTTGAGGGTTAGGGGACAAATTCTGCAGAGCCTTCCCCAGACTCCTCACATTTCTCCTCCTCCCTCCTCTCCCCTCAGGCCCCTCAGGTTTCCCACAAAACACACACACACACAAATACACAGGCACTCACACAAACATACACCCAGACACACACACAGACACATACAAATACACAGACGTATACCCAGACACACACAGACACAGAAACACACAGGCACACAGGCATCCATACACACATAGTACGGATGACATCCCCTCCCAGGGGCCACCCCCCGTCTCTCAGACCTTCCTCTCTTCTCTCTCCCACCACCAGACCCATTAAAACTGACTTTGTACAAAGAGTGGCCCATTTTTGGTGGCCCCAAGAGAAGTACGATGTCATCAAGAGAGAGGTGGGTGGTGTAGCCTTGGACACACGTGCAGAGGCGACACTGGATCCTGTCCACAGCTACTTTCAGCTAAAAGGTTCTGGATCCCAGCCCCAGGCCAGGCTAGGCTGTGATAAAAGTCATTTGCTGACTGTGTCCATTACCAGGGCCATGAGTGACAGCCGAGCCCAGCCTGGGGCCCTTTCTTTCGGGGTCCCCACTGGCAGCACTGCCTGTCAGGCCCAGCACGTATGTGCCCCTGGGGTTAGAGATTCAAGGACCCAAGCTGCCTGCCATTGGTTCCTGCAGGGGGAAGGCTGGAGAGTGGGGGGAGGGGGCACTCTGGCCCCTGGTAGTTGGAGAGTTGGCCTAAGTAGACCCCTCCCAGCCTCACCTTCACTTGCACCCCACAGCCTTTGCAAAAAGACTGACAAGGGTCTGACTTTCTCCGAGCCCCACAGCATCCCCACCTGCTCCCGCCTCTCCTCCCCCGGATCCGCTGTACAAATACAGGGCTACTGCCAAGCTGTGGGAACAGTAAATCTTCCTCACTCTTTTATTCATGCCCTCGCGTCTGCAGACAGTGCCGAGGAAAAACAAACCCCACCAAATCCCTACGGACTCTAGCAGTCTGGCAGCCTCTTCTTTGCTCCTCTCTGATCCCCTCCAGGAGGCAGAGGCCAGGAGAAGAGACCGACCCAGCTCTGATGCGGGTGGCAGCTCCCCCCGCCCCCCGCCGCCATCCCCTCCTCCTGAGGGAGCTCAGCGAGCACCTGTCACATGCTGAGCCCTGTACCACGCTCTGGGGAGCAGAAATCAGTGAGACCTGGGGAAACTGGGCGGTCAGTATTCCTGGCTTCCAGGAGAAGCTTGCTCAAAACATATGGCAAGATGAGTTGCGGCTGCCCTGGGTGCCGTCCGAGGAGCCACCGAAGGGAAGGATGGGCAGCCAGGTCAGCTGCGGCCCCTGTGGAAGGAGGGACTCTCGCTCCAACAGCCTCTGGACCAAGGCAGCATCTCTGCAAAAGAGTCCAGATCTTGAGAATTCCTGGGAGCCTCTCCTCCTGCAACTCTGGGCCACCAGGGAAAGCTGCTTTTAAGCTCAATCAGACCAAAGGGGGACTGGAGGAGGCCAAGGGGAGCTGGATTTTGCCTTTTATACAGAAGAGAGGCGATGGACTTAGCATGACCCACTGTCTTGTTTGCCCAGGACTGCAGGGTTTCTGGGGACACGGGACTTTTGGTGTTACAACTGGGACAGTCCTGGGCAATCCGGGAAGGTGGGGTTCCCCTAACTGAGGGGCCATGGGAAAGGCTCCACCCTCTGTGAGCCTGACACATGGCTCGGGACAGAGGACAGCTTGGACCCAAGCTGCCTGGTAATGGTTCTGCGGGCGGAAAACTTTCTTCACTACTGGGCCACGTGCAGGAGGAAAGGCTGGAGAGCAGGGGGTCCTGTGGGCAGCTCAGGAGCTGTCAAGGGAAAGTAGGCAGAAGAAAAGTGTCTGCAGACTTCAGGGCAGGGAGGAAATTCCCTCACTGTCTCTAGGGAGCTGGCACCCATGGGGCCCCACCCAAAGCCTGGGGTGTTGGGAAGTGAGCTGGGGAGCCCCTGAGAAAACCTGTCCTTGAACCTTCACCAGTGTACATGGGACACGGGGAAAGATGGCTTTAAAATCTTCTGCCTGGTGCCTCATCCTCCCAGGACCCAGAGGGCAGTCAGAGCGCTGTCCTGGAGAGGGCCTGACACAGCAGAGCAAGCTTGTTCCTTTAGATCTGTCCCAGGGAACAAGCTCTTCTCCATGGGTGTCCCGACTGGATGTTGGGGGTTGCAGATAGATGTCTCCAGAGGCAGCAGGGGTTTGTGTTAAAGGCGGCCTGATAAGGCAGATCCCACGGAGACGCCCTCACCCAGACCCCTTATTTGATAGATGGGAGACCAAACTCCAAGAAGGCTGAGTCACTAGCTTAGGGCAGCGCACTCTCCAGTGGTTAAAGACCCAGACGGGACTGTCCACCATCAGATGCCACAGCCAGAGATTCCTTGGAAGGGAGGATGCACAGAAGATAAGCCCAGGCCTGTGAAAGCCCCCGCCTTCCTGTCACATTAGTGACAGATCACGCCTTCTGGAGCCAGGACTCCTCTCTCCATTCTGTTGAGTCCCCAGCGTGGTCCAGCCCAGCACCAAGCCCAGGAGAAAACCCACCAGCAGATTTCCCTGCACTGCTCGGCCCTGGGGCTCCAGGGCACAGGAAATCTGCAGAGGGTGCCTGCAGGCTCTGCCTCTCCCTTTCCTGGCCTCAGAATGTGTAAGAAAGGCCAGCTTCACCTCTCAGTAGGAAGCTGCTCCCTACCTACGATAAGGAGCCTTCCTAGAGGTGGAGGTATTTAAGACACGGTTTAAAGGGCCATTAAGCATACTGGGCTGCAATGAGTTTAGCAGGAAGCAGAGCCCCAGTGACGCAAACACAAAGATACATTCTGGTGTGTCTAGTAGGGAGGTGGGGAGGGATCCAGACCCAGGATGACGAGGGAGGCGCAAGAGTGGGAGCAGGTGTAGGTGGGTTCTCTTTTGAGCAACCAGGAGGGTCCTAAGTACATGGCCAGGAGAGGGCAGAGAAGGAAGAAGAGAGAAAAACAGTGGGGAGACTCAGGAAAACCATCTCCTGACAGCTACTGTACCACCCTCTAGCATTTACAGCATTTCCAGTTTCGTCCTATTGTGGGTGAACCCAACACTTCCAAAAATAAAATGCAGGAAACAGCCCGAGAAATGTTTCCGAGGAATGACAGAGCTGCCCCCTCGTTCACAGCAACTCTCCTAGGAGAAGCAGGACTCCACGGAAAGTCTAACAAGGAGAGAGAGCCTGCACCCCGCTGTACCCTCCAGACCCCCAAAGCACAGAGAAGGAGTAGATGAGAGAAGGGCTCTACCCTGGGCCTGGCAGCCAGGAGCCACCTTCCTGGGAAGTCTCAGGAGGCTGGCAAGCCCTGCCCAGGCAGATGGGATGCTGAACCCCTGGGGAGAGAGACAGGTTTCCTGCACACAGAAATGCCCTGACTTAGTCAACAAGAGGCCCTTGGAGCTCCCTTAGCAATTACTGCCGCACCACTCAGCCTCGTGCCTGGCTGGCCGCTAATAATTTATTGCAAATACGTCTCATGGCTCCAATAAGGCAGCCGCTTCTCTGCCTCTGAATTCCCTGCAGAGCGTCACACAGCTGGGCACCCAGCTGGTCCTCATTAAAATCCTTCCGGACCTGCATCTTGTCACCCTTCTTTGCTCCCATCTCCAGCCCTGCCCTCCAGCAGCCGGCCCAGGGCACCCACTTTTCCTCACTTTCCTAAGGGCTGGATTGGTAGCTGCCAATACAGGAAGGGCAGGTGAGAGCCTCTGAGTCTGTAGATCTGACTCGTGGCCTGGTGAAAGATACCAGGACCTTCCATAGGTAAACAGGGAGTCGTTATTAGCAAATTCTCTAATTAGGATTCTCTTTATCGTCCTCCTGTGGAAAATACTCATTTGTAACACTTTAAGTCAGACCATGCAGAACTGGAAATCTGTAAGAACGTTGCCCAGGAAGGGTCCCTGGCAGGAGCCTCTTCCCAGGTTTTGGTTACCTCACCTATAAAAAAGAGGGATGGCAATGCCTTACTGTAGGCAGGTGACTAAACAACCTTCCCATTCTATACTTCTGTGCAATATTGGACCATCTCGTTCATCCGTGTGCAAAACAATGATGTGGATTTGGCGTGAAAAGACTCGAAGTTCCCATCCTGGCTTTGGCGCTTATTAGCGGGCTGGTCCTGGGGAAGTCACTTCAGCTTTCTGAATGAATTTTCTCACCTGTGAAATGGGCATGATAATAATATCTTCACCACATAGATGGTGTGAGATCTAAATGGGATACCACGTGTGAGCAGGATTGATAAACCGTAAAATAGTATCCAAGTGTTACTGGTTATTAACAGATCATAATGACTGTGGTAAATAAAAAGCTCCCTTTAAATAAGCAAACGCCTATGGGCAACAACAGAAACACAAAAAAGATCATCGCTGATGGATTTGCTGGTAACTCTTCCCTGCCCAGGGAGATAGGCAGCCCTGAAACTGCCTCTTGAAGTGGGGACCCACCAGAGTCAGGTAGTAAATGCTGATCTCGGGATGGAGGCTGGATGTCTCGGGGCTCTCAGAACACAGGGTCAGACTACCCACCACCTGCCAGGGCCTCACCCACGTTGCTTCTGCAGTTGGGCAGCAGACTCCCAGCAGCCACTTCCCCAGCTGTTTTTAAACGACAGTAAATTGTGGCCCTTTTTTTTCTAATGCACTTCTTTGCAAAGGAAGCAGACCCTCCAGGAATGAATATTCATTTGTACTATCCCTCAAAAAAATGCTGATAAACTCCCGAAAAAGTTGTGTTATTGCTAAACGCTAATTGCATTTCCTTGGGTAAGCACCATAAAAAATTCATTGCAGCTTTTAGAAATAAGATACCAATTGCATTTTAATCGCTGGAGAGGAGAGAGTGGGGGAGAAGCTTAACCAGGAAAATGCTAACTGGGCAGAAACTCAGAAAGACATCTCCCGAGCCAGAAGGCCCAGTCCTGAAACAAGAGCTGAGGAGAGATGGGTCTCGTGGGGAAGCCAGACCCTCCCGGAGGGAGCACTGACTCAGTGGCACTCAGACTTGCAGCATCAGAGCACCTGGAAGGCTGGGGCTTTCTATTGTCAATCATGACATGTAGATTTAACAAATGTACAGAATTATATGAGCAGGAGTCAGTTCCAGAGCTTTAAGAAACATGTATGGGAGGAAAATTGTAATTCTACTACCCCTTAATGTAGGTGTGAGAGAAAGAGAGAGAAGGGGGGTGGGGGGAGGACGGGACCAAGGCCATATATCATTTCACTTTAATACCAGAAGACCTGGACCAGTTCACAGAACTGTCATTTAAAACCTACACCCTGTTCCAACACCAAGCAGAGTGTTCTTACAGTGCCCCTGCCCCCCCCCCCCGCCCCCCGCCCCAGCAGGGCCAGTCAGAGCCAAGTGAGAGCAGGAAGTAGGTGAGATCGACAGAAGAGTGGGGCGGATCCTGACTCCATGGGCTTCACCTGGGCTGGTCCAGCCTTGACCCCATCTGCCCAGGAGCTTCCCAGCCTGGGTCTGTAGGGAGGCACTTCCCCCACCTGAGAGCACAGGGAGAAGGCAGGCCCAGGGCATCCCTGAGCATCCTCCCAAAAGATGAGCACAGGGGCTGGGGTGGGGGTGGGGGCAGAAGGGCAGGCTCCCGGCCGCCAGCACCCTCTTCCTCTCCAGCTGCTCACTCCCCACCTCCCGGCTCCCCGACCTTCCCAACCCAACCCCAGCTTCTCTCCTGTCATTGAGGCTCTCTGGTGAGATAGAGGGGCTGGAAATCAGGGCTGGAGGGGAGAGGCCCTGTGGCCTGGGGGCTGGCCAGTGGGTGGTGACTGTCTCTTGTGCAGTGATAAGAGATCCACACCTTCTGCATCCGGGGCTGCTGCTTCTCCTCCATCTAGTGGACCTGCCAGAGACCCCAGGAAACATGAGGCTGGTATGCAATGAGACTGAGGAAACAACAGGACCAGGGGAGGGAGTCCTGGGCTGAAAGAGAAAGGAGCTGATCTACAGAGCGGCTCCACCCTCGCTTAGCCGAGTAACTAGCATTTTAATAAATCACTTAACCACTCAGAACCTTCATTTCCACTTCTATCCAATGGGGCTAAAATATCTGCTTCTCTAGGTTTTTTGTAAGGTTTGAATGAGAAGGTGGATGCCTAGGTCACCTGTAAACTCTACAGTTTATTATCTACCACCTGCCCTGAGCCCAACCTTGCAGAAGGATGCTTCCCACGATCACACCCTGCATTTGTAAAGTACTTTATACAGATCACGTGCTTTTATACACATTCTCTCACTTGGCTCTTCCCCTGAACGGATGAAGTGGAGTGGCCGGCCCAGGATCACACAGAATGAATCAGTGGCTGAACTCAAACTGCTAGATGCTGAGCTCTCTCCCTAGGGCAGGGAGAGCAGGCACGACCAGGGATGAGTAATGGTCATAAGTAAGTACATAATAACACCTGGATCACTCACTCTAAGCCTGGCGCTGGGCAGGCCTTAACTCATGTCATCGTCACATATGACGGCATATACAGTAGCCACGATGGTTACTACCAGGACACTGAGGTTTACCAAATTCCTGTAGGAATTTGCCACAGGCCACACAGGAAATGGAAAATCTGGGCTACAAATTCAGGTTAACTCTTCCTTAGTGAATGCTTAAATTAATAGAATGGATTCAACGTTATAAGCATCACTTCTTCCTTCTCCCAGTCTGGGAATATTCCCCAGCTCCCAGCAGGGCCCAGGCCCGAGGGATGAGGGTCACGGTTTCCGAGGGTTACTGGTCCTTCACAAAAAGGTCTGCCCCACCTGCCCCCCGACTCACCTGCGCCGTGTCCTGGATCCAGTCCAGGAATTCGGCAACCTTGGCGTAGACGCCGGGGTGGTTGGGCTCTGCGCAGCCGCGGCCCCAGCTGACCACGCCCACCAGGCGCCACGTGCCCTTGTCCAGGCACACCAGGGGACCCCCGCTGTCCCCCTGCGGCATCCAGGCACCGGGACACAGAGTAACAGGCAGTTAGTCCTTCCTGGTGGAGTGGCGGCAGACCACTCCCCAACCGCTGACCCCGGGGCTGGGAACACAGGCGGTCCTGCTTCCAGGACGATCCCGTCTTGCCTCGCGCCCCCCTTCAACCCGCAGCGCGCTGCCCACTTGCCTGGGCGCCCCGCTCGCGGAGAGGATGTCAGCCGGGCGCCCGGCCGCAGACCCCGCCCACCCCACACCGGGCCCCCGCCCGCCCGCACCTGGCACGCGTCGGCCCTCTGGTCCAGGTAGCCGGCACACAGCATGCGGGGCGTGAGGGCCCCGCTGTACACGCAAGAGCTGTTGCAGAGCTGGGTGCTGAGCAGGGGCACCACCGTGTCCCGGAGCGTGTCCGACCTGTGGGCTGCGGGAGGCAGATGCGGAGATGGAGGGGCGCAGAGCGAGGCCCGGGAAAGCAGGGCAGCAAGAGGGCCTTCGAGGCCCCGGAGGTGCGGAGGCCCAAAGAGGGGAGCCCAGGATGGGAGCTGTGGACTCTGGGTGAGGAGGCAGGGGTCCGTCAGACTTGGGGGCTGGGAGCAAAGAGGAGTAGACCCCACACATACACCCTGATGCTGAGGCCGTGGCCCTCCTGGGAGAAGGGGAGGGGGAGGAAGGGGCCTGGGTTTAGGGGAAAACACCAGGTTGTTCTCCCAGAAAGACCCAGGCAGGGGAGACTGGGGCCCCTGGGTCTGGCCAAGGGTGATGCCAGAGGAGAAGGGGGCTGGTGCTGCCCTGTGGCCAGGGAAGGAGGAGGTGCCTCACCTTGGGAAAGGATGCCTCCCCGACACCCACACCCCTGTGCACCCCGGGCCCTGGGAGCTGACTCACTGTGGCTGGGGTCAGTGTGGCCCCAGCCAGACACCCAGCACTGCGAGCCCCTTGGAAAATCCTGCTCTTCAGCCGGCAGGCACACGGCGCCCACGGTGTCTGTGGAGAGGCAGGGGTCCCGGGTCCCACTCCGGCTCGGCCTCCCTGCCCGCGAGCCTGGGAAAAGGACCAGGGCGGGCGTGTCCTCCACGCCCCCTTCTCAAACAGTCCTGGCTCCGGCCTCCCGTACAGCCTTGCGGGTCAGGTACTGCCCCCCCTGGGAGCCACCATTCACGCAGAGGACAGTGTGGAAACTGCAGTGTGCCTGGTGCCCTAGGCCGGGCGGTATACACACGGTGCATCCCCACCTAGGGCTGAGGGGGGATAGAAACTCCTTCTGGGTGTTTGTACCTAACTTCTCCTAATGAGGACCCATTTTGGATTTTCCCCAGGGTGTGTGGACCCTCTTGGGACATGGTTTCCAAAAGTGTGCGACCTGTCCTGTGGGCAGAGCCTGAACCTGATTTTACGTAATGCATAGACCTGCCGTTAGATAAACGCCACTTCGCTGGGAGAAAGTATTTCCTCTTCGGTTCTCTTTCAGCCCCTCTTCTGCACCAAGGAGAAAGCGTCTGTCTGGTGCTACTCTGTGCCTCTCTTCACGCCTGCCCACTCCTTCCAAGCACAGAGAGCCTGACGCGGCAGTTCCGCAGAGCACAGCGCCTAGCTGGGACCTGAGCACTGTTTTGTTTTCACTCTGTGCATTTTTGTGGTTATTATCTATTTAATATAAGTCATATGGATTCTCCAATTATGTAGTAACCTAACATTTCCCTTTAAATACATTCATGTCAATTTAGAAGCATTAACTGTTGAACAACGGTGCAGAGAGCACCCATATACGGTAGAATTTGTGAACAGCATAGAGCAGCCACTGTTGCTGGGGAAACCCAAGGCTCCAGGTAGCAATGGGAGGGAGGAGTGCTGAGTGTGTGTGTGTGTGTGTGTGCGTGTGTGTGTGTGTGTGGTGTGAGAGTAGGTGTGCACAGGAGTAGGTGTGCATACTTATGTGAGCCTTGCATGAGTATGTGAGCGTGTAAGGGCATGCACACGTGTGTGTGTGTATGTGCGAGCATGTGTGTCTGTAGGTGAGTGCACTTGGCACGTGCGTGTGGAAGAGCTGCCCTTCAAGCAGATGCTGTGGAGGAGACGCTCTGCCCCGGGAATTGTTTGCCTCGTCAACTTGAAGAGAGTCAATTCGCTCTCTAAAGGTCAACATCCTTATCTACATACACCAGCCTCAGCTCCCCGTCAGGTTTGTTCTGAGGATGGGGTGAAAGAATATTTGGTAAGGTAAATCTTATTAACTGTAACATGGTGCTAGTTATTAACTGTTATCCTATTAACTGTCAATACATAGTTAACTATTATTCACTATAGCCCAGCTGGGACCTGGCACCAGCAGCCTGTTGGGAGATGGAGCCACTGAGAAGCTCTTCTTGCGACCTCGAGGCAAATCCCGCCTGCAGCCCAGATGGGAAAAGGGCCAGAACCTTTGTCCCCAAAAGAGTGTGTAGAAGCGTTGGCGCCACCCCAGGTCCAGGTGATGCCAGAGTCCACGACGGTCACCAAATGAAGTGAACGTTGGGTTCACAGCACAAGGGGGTCTTAGGAATCCACGGGGCTCTCGCACTCCCTGTGCCACCCCTCTCACCACAGCCTCACCTGAGAAGTGGAGCGGGGTCCGGAGCTGCAGGAGGGCCATGTCGTAGTCGTGGCTCTGGGCACTGTACAGAGGGTGGGCGATGATCCGCTCCACCACAGCCCCCTGGTGCGGCCTGACCGTGCTGTGGCTGACCAGCCCCGCGTGGACCCGCCAGCTGGACCGGCGGGACAGCCTGAAACTGCACAAGGGAGCTGAGCTGAGCCTGGGGGAGGAAGGGGCCGGAGACGTTGACATAAATGAGTTGGTGGGGGGAGGAAGCCAACAAGCACGGCTGTTAGTGGGGGCCCCATCACCAGGCTGCAAGCTCCCAGAACCCAGGCCTCTTAGAATTCCCCAGCAGCTGGCAAGACACTGGGCATGCAGTAGGTGCTTAATAAATGCTCAGGCACTGATGGAGAGAGAAGTGAGACACTATGGTCATTGGCCACCACCCCTGCACTCTCCGGCATAACCCCCTTCAAGTTTTACAGCAACCATGGAAGGGGCCTTGTGTGATTATCATAGCTCTAAGTGAGTCAGCAAAGCTTTCCTCAGTGCTGTCTCCCCACTTCCTAAGTGTGATGGCTGGGGAGGCACTTCGGCTCTCCCAGCCTCGGTTTCCTCACTATAAGATGAGGATTACATCACCTGCCTTGCCCGCCATCAAGAGAAGAGGGCCGAAGAGCTCATTCATTCCTTCCAACCAGCATTTATTAAGCACCTACTACATTCCAGGCCACGGGGACAAGGCAAGGGAAAAATCAACAAAGGGATTCAGTGGTAAACAAGACTCTTCCCTGCCCCCATGGAGCTTCCAGTGTAAAGGGGAAGAAAGACATTAAACAAATAATTACATGGAAATTGATTTAATTACAGTGGTGATAAACGTCAAGAAGCATGGAGGGCTGTGAGTGCGAAAGCATTTTAAAAGCGTAAAGACCGAACAAAATTAAAGAACCAACATTTGTATGATGACTGCTATTTAGGCAGGGCTGTTCTTGGCACTGAACAGGGAGAATTTCACAAACACCGCCCGGGCCCGCTCTCAGCAGACACGGGAGGCGGACAGTTGGACATTGTATACAGGACACACCAACGGCCAGAGAGAAAATGCTAGGGGGAACCCTCCCCCCGGCAGCCCCCAGCCTTGCCTGTGCACACAGTGCGCCGCGGTCACCACCCAGTGTGGGGCCAGCACGGAGCCCCCGCATGTGTGCCGGGCACCCAGGGCCACGCTGGCCTGCCAGGGCCAGCGCCCGGGAGCCACCGCCTGCCCGCCCACTATCTGAGAAGCCAGGGGCCTGGTCCCACACTCTGCAAACAGACAAGCACGGGTGAGATGGAAAGAACGCGGGGTGGGTGTCAGCACTGTGCTGACTGTCGAGGCCTGTGGTGCAGCGTGGACGGCTCCCATTTACCATTCCTGGCCCTAAGCATGGGGCGGGAAGCTGGAAAGGTTGCTTACATCTACCTGCCCCATCAGGCGGTGCGCTCGCTGAGAGCAGGGGTGCTGCCTGCACCATCTATGGAGCCCCAGGATCTAAGAAAACGCCTGTCCCACAGGAGGGGTCAAATGGTGGCATGTGGACAGACGCGTGCAAGGACAGATGAAGAGATGGCTAGACGACTGCGAAGGCGGGTGAAAGGCACTCTGCAAACTGTCTCTCACTTGGCCCCTCTTCCCCACCATCCTTAGTCTCCAGAAGCTGCTGTTTCCCCTTTCCCCAGGGGCCAGGGAACGTCGGAGGCCAGGGCAGGGAGTGAGGCAAGGAGGTCATCCACCCAAACCAGTGGCTGGTGGTGAATGGGACAGAGGTGTAGACGGGGCTCTGTTTGGGCAGAACTCTGTCTGCAAGAAGGGGCCCTGCAGGCAGGTGGGCAAGGACCCCTACCCCAGACCCAACTGAGCTTCCCAGTGGGGATGTCCCACCCTGAGGGCATGGGGGAGATGCCCTCCTCCCACCGCCTCCTTCCCGGACCCAGGACAGGACTCACCAGAGCATCTGAGGGAAACAATTTGACCAGAAGTACAGCTGCCCCTGCAAAACAGAGGCAGTGCCAGCAGGAAGCTGGGTGGGGCCCACCCTAGGCTGCACACCCACCCGAGGGCCTGGGGGAGGGGGTCGTTGTTGGGGGAAGCAGTGGGGGCCTCTCTGTAGCCACAGCCACCTGCTTCCTGACCCCACCCAAGCCCCCAGGCCCCTGCTTGTAGCAGGTCTCTGGGACAGCAGCTGTGCTCTGCCCAGTCGTCCCGGGCACACAGGACTTCGTGGTCCTCCAGTTGGATCTGGGCAGGACCCAAAGTTACAAATGGAGCGTTCGTGAATGTGAAAATCCAGCTGTTCCCACTAAGGCCCGTAAGTAATGTGTACTCAGCGGATGAGTGGGTAAGAGAGTGAGTGAATGGACTCAGTTCTTCGCCCCGTGCTGCGGCCTCAGATGACTCCACTCTCTCCCAAGCCCTTCGCCCGGCCCTGTGTACTCATATGCCTGCTCTCCTCTTTCCCCTCCTCTTACTTAGCATAAACCTCAACTCCTGGGAGTTCCCTGGCGGTCCAGGGGTTAGGACTAGACGCTTTCACTGCTGAGGGCCCAGGTTCAGCCCCCGGTTGGGGAGCTAAGATCCCACAAGCCACATAGTGCGGCCTAATATAAATAAATACATTTAAAAACACACTATTAAAAAGGAAAAAACATCAACTCCTTTTGGACCAAAGCCCTCTTTCTTGACTTCTCTCTTGCCCCCAGCATCCTAATGCCTGGATTCTACTAGTTTCCCAAATCCACGGCCCCCCGGCTCTCCTGGCAGAGTCAGTCCCACTCCTACTTCCCTTTGCCCATCAAGGTATCTAAGACAGGGACCCCACGTTCCCCTGATCGGCCCACAGGGGACAGGAGCTGGACAGGAGGGTTCTGAGATTCAGGCGGGAACAGTGGTGAAGGGGTGAGAAGGCTTTAGAGCAGGGACAGGAGGAGGCTGCTGGAAAGCTGGAGGCCACCCAGGCAGGGTGAAAACCCGCTCAGCTTGCACCCACCCCCAGGATTTGGGGAAGGGGCCATCCCAGAGCCCTCTCTTCTCTGGAGGGTCTCCAGGGTCCAGATAGTTAACCATCTCTCTCCTGAGATAGCAGAATTATCCACATAAAGTGCGGCAGGGGGGAGAGGGACTAGTTTGGAGACAGGAACCTCGTTTCAAGACTTGCTTTGGCTGCTATCGGTTCTGTGACCTTGCACAAGGCCCTTTACTTCATTGAGTCTCAGTTTCCCCACCTGTAAAATGGGAATAGGAGTACCATTTCAAATCCTCCGACAATAACACCCAATCCTGCCGTTCTCGTGAGGGGCCAATAAGATGAAGTATGTGAAACTTTGGTGGGCGGGGCTCCTGTGAGCTGAGTCAGCAATTTCTAATTGGGAAATATTCCTCTTTGTTGTCCTGTCTTACACCTCCAGCGTCCTCGCCACCAGGCTCTCATGATAGGAATATTTTTGCTGCATTGTTCACCAGGAAGTGAGGGGCATCACTCAGCCCCCTGAGAAGCCCTACCTGGGCTGCCACACCTCCTCCGGGAGGCCTCCCAGTCTAGGAGAGAGCTGAGCAAACTGCCTGGAGCTGTTGAGCCTGATGTCAGACAGGTTCACTGCCTTGTGGTCTGTGAGTCTTGGCAGGAGAAGGGAATAAAACGGGAGGAAATCAGCTTTAAACTGACGATCAGCACGAGAGATGGGGGTTAAGTATAACCGGAATGTGATACTATACCAGTGAACAAGACTTTGACAATGACCTCTTCTGGGATTTATATTTGTTAAAAATCAAGGATGTTCAAAGGAGAGAAACAGACTGGGGCACCATCATGCCCAGAGGCCAGGAGATGACCAAAATGACCTCCTGAGTACTTTGATGGTGACAGACAGATAGAGGTCTTCAATGCTCCTCCCCCACCCACCAGCTCTCCACCCTCCCCAGGCCCCACTTCTGGCCCCAGCTACCTGAGATGGCCAAGGCTCCGGCAGATCCGTACCCCCAGGGCAGAGCTCCAGCCCTCATGGCAGACCAGGAGCCAGTCTGGCCGGGCCCTCACCTGCACTTCCAGCAAGAAGTCCTCGGTGTTTATTCTGAAAGACACTGAAACCACAGCATGAAAGCCACATCCCACCTGCTGCGAGAGGGAGGGGCGGCATGGGCAGGGCGAGCCGGACCTGGCCACCATGGGACCCAAAGAGGCCTTCACGATAGCATCTGGGTCACCCCATATCGAGCTCCCTGTTCCCCAGGGAGCCAGCCGGTTCCGAGAGCAAAATAACCCCTCTTTGCGCAGCCTTTTAGGTTTGTGTTTTAACCAAGTGCTTTTAAACGTGCTCCATCACTAAGTGTCACAGCAACCCTGTGGGGTGAGAATTCCCATCCTCCACATTCTGCATGAGGGAAGTAAGGCACGGAGGTTAAGCGACCCATCCTAGGTCACAGGATCTGCAAGTGATGGATCCAGGTCTTCTGATTTCAAATCTCATGACAATACTAGCGATGGTTCCTGTTCGTTGAGCATCTGCTTTTTCCACGCTCTGTGCTAAGCCCTTTTATTTTATGCTCTTATTATGCTTCCAACTTCAGGCGGTAACTATTTTCATCTCCACTTCATGGAGAAGGAAACGGAAGCTCAAAGCAGTAATGGAACTAAAGGCGCACACAGCTAGCAAAAGCAGGCTCCAACCTGACCCTAACTAACCTCTGTAACTGATTCTACCCGCAGCCTTAGCAGCACCGTATCTGCTGACCCTCAACTCTTACCTGGAGGGGAGGGGACAAGGTTTGGGTGCGGGATGCGGAGACAACGCGGCGAGACGTTCCCAGCCCTCTGTGTGTTCTTTGCCCTGGACCCAGACCCTTGCCGGCCCCGCGCTGGCCCCCACCCCCCACATCTGGCTTCTCTTCCCCACACCGCAGCCTCACGCTGCCCAAAGGGCGAGTCGCCATCTCTCCTGGCAGCCTGGGCTCTTGGCCATGCCCCCGCTAAAGATCAAGACCGTCCCCCAGGAGTGCTGAAAGCCCTAAATCAGAGGTCAGCTCTACAAGGCTGGGCCGTGGCTCCACCCTCACAGTACGGGAAACACAGGTGGGTGGCAGCGAACTCGTGGCCCTTCAGTTTGGTCCTCTTGCCCCGAGCCAGAAGGGAGGATCCCACAGCTGTGCAGGGGCCCGGGGCCCAGGTGGGAGTCCTGCGACCTTGGGGCGCGGCCCACCTGCTCTGGGAAGCGAGGGGAGCAGGGCTTCCTCATCGCTGGCCTCCGAGCAGTTTAAGCTCATATCCTCATCCTGCAGGGTCCCGGGAACAGGCTGAGGGGCAGCCGGCCACAGATACAGCGCTTCAGAGGACAAAGACAAGGAGAGGCTGGGGGAAGGAAGGGACTCCCCTAGGAGGGGGCCAAGGAGCAGAGCAAGGGACCTGCAGCAGAGGGAGGCAAAGGCAGCCTCGGGGGGGCTCCTCACCGCCCTGCCCGAGGCAGGCCCCCCGCAACGTGCAGAAGAGAGCCATTGCGCTCTCAATGTCTCTGTCTCTGTCTCTGTCTCTCCCTCTGACTGGGAAAGATCTCTTGGAGAAGTTTGACAAGGGCGTCCCTGGATCATCCACTCGAGCACATTTCTCACTGTAGGACTGAAATGTTCTTTACGGAGAGCCCGAGTCCCTCCTGCTGGCCCTTCACCCCGTTTCTACGTGCTGTCTACTCAGACTAGATGGAAAAGACGCTCATCCCACCTGCCTTGAACACCTGCTCAGCATCTGCTCCACTCTCCCAGCATCCCCCAGATCCTGTTCGTTGCCCGTCCCCTGCCACTGAAGGTCCCAGCACTGACCTAGAAGCCAGGAGCCAATGCTTGCACCAGCCAGCAACGCCAGGGCTCCGAACGCCGCCCAGCCGCGCCGCCCTGTGCACCAGCGCCCTGCCCAAGAGACTGTGGGGGAGGAGGGCAGAGGAGCATCTGGGGACCCTGCCTCCGCCTGCCAGCCGCTCTTCACCCCGAGGCACCACCCCGGGACCAGGCAGCCGCCGACTCGCAGCGGTAGTTTGCCCCACTGCACCTGCCCGCCTCCCCCGGCCCCATCATCCTGGGGTGGGTAGGGGGCAGAGGTCTGATCACTGGCGCCTCGGAGCCCACTCAAGCCCCCAAATGGGAAACAGCAAAAGCAGGTCTGGGATAAATAGTGAGACAGCCTCTCACCATCAGTCATTTAAGGCGGACCTGGGAAGGTCTGGGGAAAAAGAATCTGGAGGATGTAGGAAGATTGTCCCTTCACTGCCCCCACCCCGTCATTCCCCGATGGCCCAGTCTGGCCTACTGGGTTGCTGCTGGGCCTCGGGCCTCCGCAGTGGGTCTCCTGGCTCTGCTCTGAAGATCCAGGATCCTGGACTCTCCTCTGCATACTGAGCCTCCATGGGGGCTTGGCCATCCAGCATCAGGCTCTGGGGAAATAGCTGTCCGTCACTCACCAAGGAGAGAAATCACCACCGACCACAAGAAGTCCCCACTCTCTAACTCCAGCCGGGCCCTCATTGCCACTTGTGAGCCTTTTTTCATCTTGGGGACTCCATGTGTGTTCCCATAGATGCCCCTCGGGCCTCCCTGCTCTCCTGGAGCCCCTAGCCCCACCCACCTTTCTCTCACACAGCCAGTAAGTGTCAGAGCAGAGACCTGAGCCCAGATCGGGCCAACTCCAACGCCCGCACTCTTCACCACCCCCTTGGAAGTGGTGACATGGTGGCATGGAAGACATCCACTGAATCCCTGAACATCCCTCCTCAGATCCTAAGATCCCATCCTTCCTCATTCCCTCCTATCTTGGAGGAAAAACTGCCCCTCCCCTACGAACCATGCATTCATTCACCCAGTAAATAGTATTCAGCCCAAGTGGACAGTGCACGGTGGGGGATACTGTAAGTTCAAGGTAAATTAACATGGACCTCCACAAGCACCGCCTCAAAGAACCTACCTGTGAGTCCTGAAGATAAGTCATTAAACAAAGCAGCACAGGTTCAGTGACAGAAGAGAAGTTCAGTTTAACTAACATTGGAATTCCAAAGGAGAGCTTACTTCTTGTTGGGGAGATCTAGAAAGGCTTCCTGGAAGAGGCAGCCTCTGAGACAGGTCCTCATAGATGAATAGGGTTTGAACTGACATATATGGTCATTGGGTGTTCCAGGAAAGAGGTGTTGAGGAGGCAAAGGAATGGGAGTAAGAAAGCATAGAGTGGGGTAGGTCAGACATTTGCCTAAAATTCATGTGCCATGAAGAAGAGTAATGGAAAGTAAGATCTCGGCAAAAACACTGGACCAGCAGTTCAAAGCTAAGTCTACAGCCTACTATATGAACTTGGTAACTCATCAGCCCTCCAAATTTCAACTTTCTCCTTTACGAAATAAGACTGATAACCCCTGCTGCCCATTGAGTAGTCTCCCCCATCTAGCTTTGTCTCCATTCCTTCTCCACGCCAGAGCAATCTTTCTAAAATGCAAATATTAGCAAGTTAACACCGTCTTTAGAGTATCTAATGATCTTTGTAGCCTTCAGGGTAAATCCAAATCTCCCTTGCATAGCTCACAGCATCCTCTGTGATCTCGCCCCTCCTCGCCTCTTCATCCTCACCTGGCAGCACTAACTCCTCCACGGAGTAACTCAGGGTGATACTAACACACATGCCTGTCCTCAGCATCCTCTCACTCTCACCACGGAGGCGTGGCACCTGCTGTCCCCTTCCCCGCAGGCTGACTCCTATGACCTTGCAAGATTCAGCTTAAGTGTCATTTTTCCAGGAAGCTTTCTTCAACCCAGGTAGCACCTATTGTGACCCTCTATTATGCTCATTTACTTCTCTCTCTCTCTCCTTCCTCTCTGGTCTAGGCATCCCAGAGTCTAGCTCAAGGCCTAGAACAAAGTGGGAATTCAGTTAATGCACACTGAATAAAAGGAAGGAAGGAAGGAAGGAAGGAGGGGAGGGAGGGAGGGAGGAAGAAAACAGATTATGTGGCTGAAAGGGTTTTATAAAGTACAACACAAATATTAAGTATAATAAATAATGTATTAATAAGAAATACATATAAACTATGGGTCCTTTCTTTAATGAACTTACAATCCAGTAAAGTAGAAAGAGTCCCTTAAAGTTGAAGTAAGTCCCGTCTCCCCTGCAGACCACCTTCCCCTGTCAACACAGCCTGGTCTAGAGAGAATTTCAGAGCGTGCTCAGCCTTTCTTCCTGTCTCAGTATCAACGGAGCCTGGCTTGAAGTTCAGCCTCTGAACAGACTGGCCTCACCTTGGGAGCTGCCCCACCTCAACACTCACCTGTCCAAGGCCATGTGGTAACCTGCAAAAATGGTCTTTAATGGTACAGGACTTCTTCGTCCTTTTTTTGAGGAGGAGTTCATGTAATAATGATTCGCTAAGTGCTGCCTACAGGCAAAGTACCTGGCTAGGCATATGGGGGACAAGAGTGGGAAATAAAAGCCACACCTGGGGAAAATCAAACCAGGAGGTTGACCACATGGGTCCCCTCTAGAGCCCCCTCTCCTCTGCACCAGAGCTGCCAGAGGAGATTCCTTCCAAGAGCCTAGAATTCCAAGGGTGGGGTCAGGGGTGGGAGTAGAAAGAAAGAGAGGGCAGAGCAGGGTATGGCCTTACCATATGGGTCCGTGGCACCAATGCAAAACCTCAAGGTCTGCTAGGTAACGTTCTGCTCCTGTTCTTGGATCAGCATTGATTAAATAGCCCGGCCAGCTTGGTTAGAAGGTGAGGGCTCCCTAGCTCACACATGGCTTCTCCCTTCACCGTCCTCCCCACACACACACACACACACCAGAGAGACAATGAACTCTGCTCAGAAACCATGAATAGATCCCTTGTCGCAGGAAAGGGAGTCAAGGGCTAGCCTGGGCTGGGCAGCCCCAGCCCCTCCCATCAGCTAACTGGAAGCTTAGAAGCCGAGAAAAAGGTTAGGAGGAGGAGGGGAAGCCAGCTACTGTTGCTTAGCAACAAGATCCCTTGTGCCAAAAAGTGTGCCCCATACATGCTGGCACAATCCCCCCACTTCCTGCTGACAGGGCTGTATTCAAGAGACTGATATTAGCATTTGTTCAAATGTTTGAGTCCTCTGGACGGTAACTCAGTTCTGTGTGGGTTGGCTTTTCCAGCAGTCTGGGGCTATCACCATGTTGAAATTGGGATGTTGATGAGGGATCTTTGTGACCTGTCTCCTCAGGGCTGCACCACTCACTCCAATGCCAGGGAAATGGGGCCTCCCCACCCCACTGCCCTGGGGACCATTTCCTATAGGAGACCTCAGTGCTATGTTGCTTCAAAGCACAAGGTGGCCCAGCTGAGCCCAGGATGGGCTGAACACACCTGGGAGCCATATCTCTTTAGTCAAGGAGGAAGAAGAGGTCCCAAGGAAGGGAAAGACTGGTGTGGCTCTCCTTCCTCCAAATGCCTCTCATAGATCCCTCAGATGAGACAGTTAGGAACAGGGGCTTTAGAGTCAGGCCTTCATCCAACCCCAGTTCTGCCACTTCCCTTACTCAGCCTTACCTGTAAAGTTATGATAATATTACCTACCTCATAGGGTTTATGCTAGAATTAAATGAGCTATTGAATATAAAATTCTTAGCTTTATAGCTAGTATCTAGCACAGACTCTATTCAGTAAATATTAGCTGCTATTATTATTAACGATTACTGTTGAACCTCACTCACAATGAAGGGACAGAGGTCAGCTATGAGTCATAGAAGCAGGAGGAGAACATGGTGGCTGGAGCTGAGAAGCTCTTGGCTAAGTGCTGAGGTCTCCTAGGACAATACTCTTCAGCCTACAAATCTGTATACTTACGGTGTGTCATGAACTAGCCTGGGCATGGGGAATGAATAAGTCACAGGCTAGGAGCTTGCAGGCTGGGAGGAGAGACAGGAACAGATATAAAGAACTGTTGTTTTTTGTTCTGTAAAAAGTGAAATAACAGAAGCTTGAACACAGAGGTATAGGAGAATAAAGGAATAGCTGACTCTTTTGCTCAGAGGACCCAGAGAAGCCTTCACAATGGAGGAGACATTTGAGCTCAGTTTTGAGAAATGAGAAGGCAATCACATAGAAGGGCATTTCAAATATAGTGCAGAGATGTCAGTGAAAATGGGCAAAGTCCCCCCCAAATTGTCTCCTCCATAGCAATGAGAAAACTGCAAAAAATTTGTCAGAATTAACTTTTTTAGAACTCTGGAAATTAACCAAAGGCTTATAACAATATGGGAAGAGTTTATTAGAGAAAAATGACAGACCACAGCTAACATCATACTCAATTGTGTAAAGCTATAAACTTTTCCTTGAAGATAAGGAACAAGGCAAGGATGCCCACTATTGCCACTTTTATTCAACATAATATTGGAAGTCAAGTCAAGTCAAACTGGGCAAGCAAAAAAAAAATTAAAGGCATCCAACTTGGAAAGGAAGAAGTAAAAACTGTCATTATTTGAAGATGACATGATATTATATCTAGAAAGCTCTAAAGGTTCCATCAAAAAGCTGTTAAAATAAATGAATTCAGTAAAGTTTCAGGATATAAAATCAATAAACAAAAATCTGTTGTGTTTCCATAGACTAATAGCTATCAGAAAGAGAAATTAGGAAAATGATCCCATTTACAATTGCATCAAAAAGAATAAAATGCCTAGGAATAAATTTAACCAAGGAGGTGAAAGACCTGTACACTGAAAACCATAAGACATTGATACAAGAAATTGTAGAAGACACAAATAAATGGAAAGATATTTTGTGCTCATGGATAGGAAGAATTAACATTGTTAAAATGTCCATACGACCCAAAGCAATCTACAGAGTCAACACAATCCCTATCAAAATTCCAATGGTATTTTTCACAGAAATAGAGCAAACAATCCTAAAATTTGTACAGAACTACAAAAGACTCTCAAATAATCAAAGCAATCTTCATAAAGAAGAACGAAACTGGATTTCAAACTATATTACAAAGCTATAGTAATCAAAACAGTATAGCACTGGCATAAAAACAGACACATAGATCAGTGGAACAGAACAGAGAGCCCAGCAATAAACCCATGGTTGATTCATTTGTGACAAAGGAGGCAAGAATATACAATGAGGAAGGGTAGTCTCTTCAATAAATAGTGTTGGGAAAACTGAACAGCTACATGTAAAAGAATGAAATCAGACCTTTATCTTACACCATACAGGAAAATCAACTCAAAATTTATTATAGACTTATATTTAAGACATGATACTGTAAAACTCCTAGAAGAAAACACAGGGAGTGAGCTCCTTGACACTGGTCTTGGCAATGATTTTTTGGATTTGACACCAAAAGTAAAGGCAACAAAAGCAAAAATAAACAAGTGGGACTACAGAAAATTAAAAGGCTCTGCACAGCAAAAGAAACCATCAATAAAATGAAAAGGCAACATGTAGAATGGGAGAAAAATTTGAAAATCATATATTTAATAGGAGGTTAATGTGGAAAATATACAAGAACTCACACAACTCAATGGCCAAGAAAAAAAAAACCCAATTTTAAAGTGGGAAGAGGATCTGAATAGGCATTTTTCCAAAGAAGACATATAGATGGCCAACAGGTACATGAAAATGTGTTCCACATCACTAATCATCAGGGAAATACAAATCAAAACCACAATAAGATATTACCTCACACCTGTTAGAATGGCAGGCATCAAAAAGACAAGAGATAACAAGTGTTGGTGAGGATGTGGAGAAAATGGAACACTTGTGCACTGTTGGTAGAAATGCAAATTGGTGCAGCCATATGGAAAACGGTATGGAGGTTTCTCAAAAAATTGAAAAGAGAACTACCGTATGATCCAGCAGTCCTGCTTTTGGTTATATACCCAAAGGAAATGAAAACAGGATATGGAAGACATGTCTGCACTCCCATGTTCATTGCAGCATTAGTCACAGTAGCCAAGATGTGGAGAAACCTGTGTCCATCAATGGATGAATGGATACTGAAGATGTGGTCTATATATACAATGGAATATTACTCAGCCATGAGAAAGAAGGAAATCCTGACATTTGCAACAACAGGAATGGACCTTGAGGGCATTACGCTAAGTGACATAAGCCAGACAGAGAAAGACAAACACTGCATGGTATCGCTTACATGTGGGATCTAAATAAAAAGTCAAACTCACAGAAACAGAGTAGAAAAGTGATTCCAGTCTCGGGGTGGGAGAAATAGGGAGAGTTTAGTAAAAGTGTACAAAATTTCTGTTATACGATGAATAAGGTCTGAGCATCTTATTCCTCTTATAATTAATGTAAGTTATATCATGGATGACTATAGTTTATAACGATGTAATATATAACTGAAATTGGCTGAGACAATAGAACTTAAATGTTCTCACCAAAAATGAAAAGGTAAATATATGAGGTGATAGATGTATTAATGAACTAGACGGAAGATACAGATAGCAAATCATGAGGTACATTTTAAATATCTTACAATTTTATTGGACAATTATACCTTAATAAGACATTTTTTAAAAGAGTGATTCTAGATTAAACTGAGGTTAGCCTCTTCCTGGCTGTTGTCTCTGCCTGGCTGTCCAAGAAGTCTCTCTTCTTTATCTCTCTGCTACTTCTTCCATCCAAGATGAGCCATTCTGGGTTGCCCTGGCCATTTCCCTGGTTTGGACAGAATATCCACCTCTAGAGTGAGGTAGCAGGAGCCTAGGGTTTGAAATTTAAGGAGGCACTCACTAGCAAATGGACTGTCAGCCCTTGATTACCTTAAGAGTGATGCCTTCTTAAATCATGTGCCCTAGTGTGCCTTATCAGAAACCAGCTGAAGCAGAACCCCTCTGTGTTCTTCCCCTGGTAATTCAGATGCAGTCTCACATTAGTCCTGTCCCTGCTCCCTGGCCTCCTCCCCACTGATACTCCCTGACTCCCTAGTACTGCCTCTACGGATGAGCCTCGACTCCTGAGCCTTGAGACCCTTGCTTTCTCTCCTTCTTCAGCCACTACTCTCAAAAACAAGGGCCATTTGCAACTGCCCTTCAGCTGTGCTCTGACACCTCCAGACAGATAACACTGTGATCTTTCTCCTCCACCCAAATGGAAAGACACACGTGCAATTTATACAGAATTCTCAGACCTATAAAATTCTCTTTTTCTTTAACATCTTTATTGGAGTATAATTGCTTTACAATGGTGTGTTAGTTTCTGCTTTATAACAAAGTGAATCAGTTATACATATACATATGTTCCCATATCTCTTCTCTCTTGCATCTCCCTCCCTCCCACCCTCCTTATCCCCCCCCCCCACCAGGTGGTCACAAAGCACCGAGCTAATCTCCCTGTGCTATGCGGCTGCTTCCCACTAGCTATTTATTTTACGTTTGGTAGTGTATATATGTCCATGCTACTCTCTTACTTTGTCACAGCTTATCCTTTCCCCTCCCCATATCCTCAAATCCCTTCTCTAGTAGTTCCATGTCTTTATTCCCGTCTTACCCCTAGGTTCTTCATGACCTTTTTTTTTTTCTTAGATTCCATATATATGTGTTAGTATATGGTATTTGTTTTTCTCTTTCTGACTTACTTCACTCTGTATGACAGACTCTAGGTCCATCCATCTCATTACAAATATCTCAATTTCGTTTCTTTTTATGGCTGAGTAATATTCCATTGTATATATGTGCCACATCTTCTTTATCCATTCATCTGATGATGGACACTTAGGTTGCTTCCATGTCCTGGCTATTGTAAATAGAGCTGCAATGAACATTGCGGTACATGACTCTTTTTGAATTATGGTTTTCTCAAGGTATATGCCCAGTAGTGGGATTGCTGGGTCGTATGGTAGTTCTATTTTTAGGTTTTTAAGGAACCTCCATACTGTTCTCTATAGTGGCTGTATCAATTTACATTCCCACCAACAGTGCAAGAGGGTTCCCTTTTCTCCACACCCTCTCTAGCATTTATTGTTTCTAGAGTTTTTGATGATGGCCATTCTGATTGGTGTGAGGTGATACCTCATTGTAGTTTTGATCTGCATTTCTCTAATGATTAATGATGCTGAGCATACTTTCATGTGTTTCTTGTTAATCTGTATATCTTCTTTGGAGAAATGTCTATTTAGGTCTTCTGCCCATTTTTGGATTGGGTTTTCTGTTTCTTTGTTATTGAGCTGCATGAGCTGCTTGTAAATCTTGGAGCTTAATCCTTTCTCAGTTGCTTCATTTGAAATATTTTCTCCCATTCTGAGGGTTGTCTTTTGGTCTTGTGTATGGTTTCCTTTGCTGTGCAAAAGCTTTTAAGTTTCAGTAGGTCCCATTTGTTTATTTTTGTTTTTATTTCCATTTCTCTAGGAGGTGGATCAAAAAGGATCTTGCTGTGATTAATGTCATAGAGTGTTCTGCCTATGTTTTCCTCTAAGAGTTTTATAGTGTTTGGCCTTACATTTAGGTCTTTAATCTATTTTGAGTTTATTTTTGTGTATGGTGTTAGGGAGTGTTCTAATTTCATACTTTTACATGTAGTTGTCCAGTTTTCCCATCACCACTTATTGAAGAGGCTGTCTTTTCTCCACTGTATATTCTTGCCTCCTTTATCAAAGATAAGGTGACCCTATGTGTATGGGTTTATCTCTGGGCTTTCTATCCTGTTCCATTGATCTATCTTTCTGTTTTTGTGCCAGTACAATACTGTCTTGATTACTGTAGCTTTGTAGTGTAGTCTGAAGTCAGGGAGCCTGATTCCTCCAGCTCCATTTTTCGTTCTCAAGATTGCTTTGGCTATTTGGGGTCTTTTGTGTTTCCATACAAATTGTGAAATTTTTTGTTCTAGTTCTGTGAAAAATGCCAGTGGTAGTTTGATAGGGGTTGCATTGCCCACTCTCACCACTATTATTCAATATAGTTTTGGAAGTTTTAGCCACAGCAATCAGAGAAGAAAAAGAAATAAAAGGAATCCAAATCGGAAAAGAAGAAGTAAATCTGTAACTGTTTGCAGATGACATGATACTCTACATAGAGAATCCTAAAGATGCTACCAGAAAACTACTAGAGCTAATCAATGAATCTGGTAAAGTAGCAGGATACAAAATTAATGCACAGAAATCTCTGGCATTCCTATGCACTAATGATGAAAAATTTGAAAGTGAAATTAAGAAAACACTCCCATTTACCATTGCAACAAAAAGAATAAAATAAAGGAATAAACTAAAATAAAATAAAATCTAGGAATAAACCTACCTAAGGAGACAAAAGACCTGTATGCAGAAAATTATGACACTGATGAAAGAAATTAAAGATGATACAAACAGATGGAGAGATATACCATGTTCTTGGATTGGACGAATCAACATTGTGAAAATGACTCTATAAAGTTCTTTTAAAGAGACCACTGAATCTACCATCTCTCCTATCAGAGGAGAAAACTGATGCTCTGAAAGGTGAACAAGCCACAGCATATTGGAGGCCATCCAAGCCCAAGTCTCCTGACACCTGATCCAGGGTCTTCCCCACTCCCATACATGCCCCACAAGCCACTTTTTCACTAAGCAGGCAGGCTTAGAGAGAAGAAATTCCGCCTGTGGACCACAGCTCCGGCCAGTGCCTATGGAGTTCCATCGTGATCATGATCTCCCCTTCGTGTCTGCCAGTGAATGACAGCTTCAATCCTTGTTTGTGGATTTAAGCCTGCCCGTGATCCTCTCTGACTGCCTCCCATACGGTTTTCAGACTTGCTTAAACAGCCTCCATAATCACTCTCTCTTTATCCTCTGGAGAGGGAAATGTTAGTGCTCCAGGTGGAAAGCATGCATGATGTAAGATGCAGTCTAGAGATTCTGGAACACTCTGTACATCCCCCTGAGTGCCATCCTACTCCCTTCTTTGGCTTTGTCTACCAACAATACATCCCCCATCTTCATCCAGTCTATCTGTAGCATGTATGCACGGTACCCCTGGATCCCCTCAAACAGCCGCCACCTCCTTCAAGTTCAGTTTGGGTCATCCCACTGAGGTTAGTTCAAGCCACAGACCCTCTAGTGCCATCCCACAGCCTAATGAGGCCCAGGCACATACCCTTTCCATCCAGCCCTCTGGAGAGTGGTTTTCTCAATGAAGAAATGAATGACTCCTAAGTCTAATAAGAGGGAAGCTTTAATGAGTGAAAATTGGGAAAACGCTAGATCCAGTTACCTTATTCCAGACCATTACTGCATATCGATAAGCAGTGAAGAAACCCCAAGTGTCTGTTGCCATATTGCTTGCTTTGGATACAAAGAAATGGATAAAAGTGTATTTAGAAGGAAAAGAAATCTCTGTGCTCTCATATGGTAATCAGCTGCTTACTCATTAGCATACTGTCTCTGAGCACTCTCTTCTGTCTTGTTATTCTGACTGAAGTCTAGAATGGGGATGCCCAAGGAAGTGTGGAGGGCAGCCCCTCAGAAGGGTCCTAAAGGGCCTGGAGGTGACACCTACTCAGTCTTCTCCCCTCACTGCCCCCTTCCCTCTCCAGCAAGACCCCACAGGCAAGAAGTTTGAATTTTTCTTGGCAAGTAGAAATCTGGAATATCTTGGGCTCATCTTTGCCTGCTCCCAACTCCTCACCTTCCATCAGTCATTCAAACTGGTCATCTCTCAAATCTACCCCTCTCCCAGACCCACAGCCCCCTGCATGACCAGCCACCAGGATCTTCCCCAGAATGACTGTAACAGCCACCCAGTTGATCTCCTGCCTCCAGTCTATTCCATTCTAATCAGTCTGTACCTTTACTTCTTTTCAGCCTATCCAGATGCTCAGGTATCAATATGGAAGGATAAACTAAATGAAAATGGACCCTTCTTTTTTCTACCATGCTGCCAAAGTAACATCTCCTAGAGCAAGTCTAAATAGATGAAAAACCTTCCATGGCTCCCCAAGCTCCCATGATAAAAGCATTCATTCATTTACTCATTCATTAATTCAGCAAGTGTTTGTTGGTCCTACCAAGTGCCAGGCACTGTTCTAGATTCTGGAGTTACATTAATGAATGAGTCAGGCAGAGCCCCTGCCCTCAAGGAATTTATAGTCTAGCTCCGTCAAGCCAACAATTAGAGTGCAGTCTCTGATGGGGAAGAACAGGGTGTGGTGGGAGCACCTAACTTGCACCCTGGGTGTCCTTAGCATGGCACGGAGGGTTCTTTCCAAGTTTACCCAAAGTACTTTTCTAGCCTCATCTTTTTCCTCCCCTTAAGCCAATCACTAGTCCTTCTTAGACTAAACCACAGTACCTGTGTTCATGCGGTCCCCTATTCCTGAAATACCCTTCCCCCTTTTACTAATTATTTTAGTCCATCAGTCAGCCAATGTATATTTATTGAGAATGTTCTATGTGCCAGGCACTGTGCAAACACCAAAGATGCAATGCTGAGCAAAACCAGACACGATCCCTGCCTGGCTGGAGTTTGCCGGTTAGTGGGAGGAGACCCACATGAATCAAAGGACCACAGAAAGTGCACAGTTACAGCTCTGAAGAAGTGCTATGAGAGGTACAAGGTGCTAATGAGAGCATGTAACAGACGTATTACTGAGTCTGAAGACTCAGCAAAGACTTCTCCAAGGAAGGGGCGATTGGGCTGGGATCTGGGGGTGGCGAGAGGGCTCCAAGCAAAGGCAACAGGCAAATTCCCTGTGGCAGGAGAGAGTGAGGTGCCCTCAAGGAACTGAAAGAAGCCAGAGTGGGTGAGTGAAGAGAAGAGATGAGCAGAGGCTGGAGCGATGGGTAGGCCAGATTAGGCAGAGCCTTTAGAGCCAAGGTAAAGATCGGTCCTTATCCCCAGAGCAATGGCAATCATTTTTAAAAAGCAGCCCAGGGACATGATCAGCTTGCCACCATCCTTTAAGACCCAAGTCAGATGTCCCAACACCCCAGACAGTCCCCACCCTGGATCACCCCTCTAGCAGCCCATGCACCACGCGCACATGTGACATGTGAGGGTTGCTCAGTGGCAAGTCCTCAACATCAGGGACCCTGTCCTCTTCATCTTTGTCCTCACAGCTGCACACGTGTCTAGCACATGGTAAGTACTCAGTAAAGACTTGTTGCGGCAATCAACCAATTAACATGTGTAGTTGCCAATTTTATTTCCTCCCCTCTACCGTCCTGCCCAGCCAGGAAGGTTCTACCCTACTGCCTTAGTTCAGACTCCTATGATCCCTCACCTAAGCAATCTCCCTGCCTCCCTTCTTTCCCCCTCACAATCCATCCTCCAAGTGGCTACCAGGTTTCCTTCCTAAACAAAGGTCAGACCAGCCCACTCTGCTCCTTGCATAAGCCTTCACTGATTCCCCATTGCCTGCAGGATCAAATTCAAATTCTTTAGGCTAACTATTCAATGCACTTCATGATCTAATCTCAGACTAATCTTTCGGGCCTCATGTTTCATTGCATCCTTCCTTCCCTGGACCCTATATTCCAACTACAATCAAAATCCTAGAATACTGCTTAAGCAGACCTCCACTCCCACCCCCATGTCTCTGCTTAGGCTGTGCTTCCCTCATGTTTTCATAATTGGAAAACTGCTGGTGCTTTAAGATATAGCTCAACTGCTAACCTATCACAAAGCTTCTCCTCTCATCCCCCAAATCCAAAATGAATGGCTTCTTTTTTTGTATAAATATAGTTATTCCTAGCACCAGGCCCAGTAAACAACACATCACAGTCCCATTCTGTCCCTGCTCTGCACTCTCCCTCATCAGCCACTAAGGCAGCCCTGAAGAGTGGGAAGGACAGGAAAGCAGCTCTCTCTCCCCATGTGGGATCCTGCATTCCTAGGAGGAAAGAGAAACAAAGCCACCCTTGTTCAAATCTTCAGACAAAAAAAAAATGACCCAACCCATATTCTAGGAAATGATTTCGAAGTCTACAAAGAACCATCCATTGTTTCTGAACGATTTCTCAAGCTCAGAAATAAAATACCAAGTTTGTAATTTACACACTATAAATAAAAGTGACACCCCCAAATTGCTCATTTTGTTTAGCAAAGACTTCTTTTTCACTTTGTTTAAAAGCCATTTACTTTGGGAGCTGTTCAAATTTATATCTGAAGACCGAAACTAAACCTAAATGCTCAGCTGAATATGGACTGTGAGGAGAATTCCCCACATGGTGAGTCAGTGCTGTCACTATTGGACACAAAGGGCATTTTTCATCTGCTTTAATTAAGACACAAAGGAGTAGCAAAAAATATCAATTATGTGGTTGATTAAAAGTACTTTCCTAAACATCTGCTCCAGGTCAGCAATAACTAACACTTTAAATCAATGTTTAATGACTGACATGACTGTAAAATCTCGTGCAGAGAAAATAAGTCACTCTCTCCATGTGCAACTTTCTTTGATACCCACTTTGGCACCCACTGGTCTTTTCTTCTCCAAGACTGGCTTTCATCAATTATCCAAAGCCCATCAATGGCTGACTGCATGCAATGGGGGTGGGGCGCTGAGCAAAGTTCTCTGCTCTCTTAGAATTCATAGTCCAACGCAGACACGCACATGCAGAACAGAGTCAACAAAATGGCCCCAGTAATATGTCATATTGTACATCTGCAAAATCAGATTTTTCTTTGTTTTTACATCATCGTGTGTGGAGACAGCTCCTTTGAAGTTTATTTTGTTTACATGACCACCCTGGGAGGTAAGTTAAGAAGGGACTTCTATCTCCATTTTTTTTGTTGTTATATTTTTAAGTAATTTTTATTGGAGTATAGTTGATTTACAACGTTGTGTTAGTTTCTACTATACAGCAAAGTGAATCAGCTATCTGTATACACATATCCCCCCCTTCTTTGGTTTTCCTTCCCATTTAGGTCACCGCAGAGCATCGAGTAGAGTTCCCTGCACTATACAGTATGTTCTCATTAATTATCTATTTTATACATAGTGTCAATAATGTATATATGTCAATCCCAATCTCCCAATTCATCTCCCCCTACTTTCCCCCTTGGTATCCATATCTTTGTTCTCTATGTCTGTGTCTCTATTTCTGCTTTGCTAATAAGATCATCTATACCATTTTTCTAGATTCCTCATATATGCGTTAATATACGATATTTGTTTTTCTTTTTCTGACTTACTTCACTCTGTATGACAGTCTCTAGGTTCATCCACGTCTCTACAAATGACCCAATTTCGTTCCTTTTTATGGCTGAGTAATATTCCATTGTATATATGTGACACATCTTCTTTAGACATTCATCTGTCGATGGACACTTAGGTTGCTTCCATGTCCTGGCTATTGTAAATAGTGCTGCAGTGAACTTGTGGTACATGACTCTTTTTGAATTATGATTTTCTCAGGGTATATGCCCAGTAGTGGGATTGCTGGGTCATAGGGTAATTCTATTTTTAGTTTTTTAAGGAACCTCCATACTGTTCTCCATAGTATCTGCATCAATTTACATTCCCACCAACAGTGCAAGAGGGTTCCCTTTTCTCCACACCCTCTCCAGCATTTATTGTTTGTAGATTTTTTTGATTATGGCCATTCTGACCATTTCAAGGTCACGCTGGTGGGCCAAGTGACGGGGGCAATAGGTAAGCCAGAATCTTATGACTTTAGATCCAGAGCTCTCTCCCCCATCTCCAGGGCTGCCTCCCACAGACCTGGAAAGACCACAGAGAGACTGACAACATCAGTGCCCTTGGAGTAAGAGGCAGGTCTAGGGCTGGTGTTTAGGTGGGGGAGACAGGAAGAGGCTTGAAGAACTTGGCCAGCTTGGACAGGCAGGGTGGAAGCAGCTGACAAATCCAGTTGAAGGGGATTTTCAGAAACTTTTTAAATTATGGAAGAGAACGGACTTGCTTTGTGGCAAGATGAGGAAAGAGGCAGATGAAAATGCAGGGCCTTGACTTTGACTGTGGTTCCCGCATACTTTTAAAAGATACATCCAGGGTAGGAAATTCTAAACGCCAGTTCATCTTCCCTCTCTTTTCCTGCAAAGTTCTTAGGGCTTAGGAGCGAAGTTCTTAGGGCTTGGAGCTGCATCAGGGATGCCTGGGATCAACAACGAGCTCTGCCAGTCTCATCTCTGATCTCTGCCAGTTCATGAGCCAGAGTTATGAAGCAGCTGTCCCACTAACTTGGCTAATTAAATTAGAGCCCACTGAATGCTTTATTGACCTCAAGCTCACTCCAGTGAGCAGGCCCACTTGGAAGGTGAGGATGTTCATGGCTGTTGGTTAACAGATTAAATAGAATGGTCACAGACAATAAAGAGTGATGGGAAAAGTCACCTCACTGTAAACAAAGCACCTAAAATGCAGCAGCTATAGTGTGACCTGTAGGTGATTTACCTGATGTTATGGGTTGAATTGTACAACCCCCCCCCCGCAAATAAAAATACTTCAAATGTTGAAATCCTAACCCCAGTGCCTCAGACCGTGACCTTATTTGGAGACAGTGTCTTTATACAGGTAACCAAGTTAAAATAAGGTCATTAGGATGGGCCCTGATCCAATATGACTGGTGTCCGTAAAAGTGGGGGAATCTTGGACAGAGGGAAGACCATATGAGAGACATGGAGAGAAGATGGCCAAGGAGAGAGACCTGGAACAGATCTTTCCCTCAAAGCCCTCAGAAGGCAGCAATGCTGCCAACACCTTGATTTTAGATTTCTTGCCTCCAGAACTATGAGATGATACATTTCTGTTATTTAAGCCACCAAATTTCTGGTGCTTTGTTATAGCAGCCCTCACCAACTAATATATCTGGGGACATATGAGAGGCAGAAAGACCTCTGGGTGAGAAGGAAGCTGCATGAGAACAATGAAAAGAGCATCAGCTCTGGAATCAAACAAACTCGTGTTGGAACCCTGACTTTGTATTACCCACTGTGTGTCCTTGGGCATGACACTTAACCTCTCTGTGCCTTGATTCCTCATCTGTAAAATCAGGACAGTAGTATCTTTCTCAAAGGAGTGTTCTTACGATTAAATGTGAAAACGTAGTCTTTGGCCTCTACAGATCTAGGTCGCACATGGCCCCTCAGCAACTAGGTGCAGTCACCAGCATAAATTCTGACCAGCTAACAACAAAGATGATAATGGACGTGAGTCACTTGTATAAAATAACTACAAAGTGGACAAGAGCCTGATATCACCACACCCTCTACGGGATTCTGTGAACATTATGATGAATGCTTCCCTTCTCTGTTTTTTCTGCCCCACTATATTTATCACACACTTGCTCTTTCTCCCTCTCTCTCTGACTGGAGACTTCAGATTTATGCTCAGAAGTCCCTCTCCTTCTCTTCTCCTGCCAGACTTGGGCCAGAGGAGAGAGTTCATTGAGCAGCCCCCAGGGCCTGCCTCTCACCACTTCACTCTTGAGCTCACTCCTGCAGACAGCCAATAGATTTTGAGAAAAAGAATGCATTTTGATTTGCCTTTTCGGTTGCCTGGTTTTAGAAAAAATAAAAAGCTTGTTACTTAAACCCTTCCACCTCCACCCCAAAATAATAATCATCATAACAAAATCAAATGGAAAACAACTTCCAGTAACAATAAGGTCATATATTAGTAAAGCCCTATTTGTCCAGATTTCTTGGGAGATTGGCTGTTTTGGTTAACTGCCCATTCTATTTAAAAGTTATCCTGGAGAGGGCAGACAGCAGAAACAAGAAGAACTACAATCCTGCAGCCTGTGGAATAAAAACCACATTCACAGAAAGATAGACAAGATGAAAAGGCAGAGGGCTATGTACCAGATGAAGGGACAAGATAAACCCTCAAAAAACAACTAAATGAAGTGGAGATAGGCAACCTTCCAGAAAAAGAATTCAGAATAATGATAATGAAGATGATCCAGGACCTCGGAAAAAGAATGGAGGCAAAGATCGAGAAGATGCAAGAAATGTTTAACAAAGACCTAGAAGAATTAAAGAACAAACAAACAGAGATAAACAATACAATAACTGAAATGAAAATTACACTAGAAGGAATCAATAGCAGAATAACTGAGGCAAAAGAACGGATAAGTGACCTGGAAGACAGAATGGTGGAATTCACTGCTGCTGAACAGAATAAAGAAAAAAGAATGAAAAGAAATGTAGACAGCCTAAGAGACCTCTGGGACAACATTAAACACAACAACATTCGCATTATAGGGGTCCCAGAAGGAGAAGAGAGAGAGAAAGGACCAGAGAAAATATTTGAAGAGATTATAGTCAAAAACTTCCCTAACATGGGAAAGGAAATAGCCACCCAAGTACAGGAAGCACAGAGAGTCCCATACAGGATAAACCCAAGGAGAAACATGCCAAGACGCATAGTAATCAAATTGGCAAAAATTAAAGACAAAGAAAAATTATTAAAAGCAGCAAGGGAAAAACAACAAATAACATACAAGGGAACTCCCATAAGGTTAACAGCTGATTGCTCAGCAGAAACTCTACAAGCCAGAAGGAGTGGCATGATATACTTAAAGTGATGAAAGGGAAGAACCTACAACCAAGATTACTCTACCCGCCAAGGATCTCATTCAGATTTGATGGAGAAATCAAAAGCTTTACAGACAAGCAAAAGCTAAGAGAATTCAGCACCACCAAACCAGCTCTACAACAAATGCTAAAGAAACTTCTCTAAGTGGGAAACACAAGAGAAGAAAAGGACCAACAAAAACAAACCCAAAACAATTAAGAAAATAGTCATAGGAACATACATATTGATAATTACCTTAAATGTAAATGGATTAAATGCTCCACCCAAAAGACACAGGCTTGCTGAATGTATACAAAAACAAGACCCATATATATGCTGTCTACAAGAGACCCACTTCAGACCTAGGGACACATGCAGACTGAAAGTGAGGGGATGGAAAGATATTCCATGCAAAGGGAAATCAAAAGAAAGCTGGAGTAGCAATACTCATATCAGATAAAATAGACTTTAAAATAAAGAATGTTACAGGAGACAAGGAAGGACGGTACATAATGATCAGGGGATCAATCCAAGAAGAAAATATAACAATTATAAATATATATGCACTCAACATAGGAGCACCTCAATACATAAGGCAACTGCTAACAGCTATAAAAGAGGAAATCGACAGTAACACAATAATAGTGGGGAATTTAACACCTCACTTACACCAATGAACAGATCATCTAAAATGAAAATAAATAAGGAAACAGAAGCTTTAAATGACACAATAGACCAGATAGATTTAATTGATATTTATAGGACATTCCATGCAAAAATAGCAGATTACACTTTCTTCTCAAGTGCGCATGGAACATTCTCCAGGATAGATCACATCTTGGGTCACAAATCAAGCCTCAGTAAAGTCAAGAAAATTGAAATCATATCAAGCATCTTTTCTGACCACAATGCTATGAAATTAGAAATCAATTGCAGGGAAAAAAACGTAAAAACACAAACACATCGAGGCTAAACAATACGCTACTAAATAACCAAGAGATCACTGAAGAAATCAAAGAGGAAATCAAAAAATACCTAGAGAAAAATGACAATGAAAACATGATGATCCAAAACCTATGGGATGCAGCAAAAGCAGTTCTAAGAGGGATGTTTATAGCTATACAAGCCTACCTCAAGAAACAAGAAAAATCTCAAATAACCAATCCAACCTTACACCTGAAGGAACTAGAGAAAGAAAAACAAACAAAACCCAAAGTTAGCAGAAGAAAAGAAATCATAAAGATCAGAGCAGAAATAAATGAAATAGAAACAAAGAAAACAATAGCAAAGATTAATAAAACTAAAAGCTGGTTCTTTGAGAAAATAAACAAAATTGACAAACCATTAGCCAGACTCATCAAGAAAAAGAGGGAGAGGACACAAATCAATAAAATTAGAAGTGAAAAAGGAGAAGTTACAACAGACACCGCAGAAATACAAAGCATCCTAAGAGACTACTACAAAAAACTCTATGCCAATAAAATGGACAAGCTGGAAGAAATGGACAAATTCTTAGAAAGGTATAACCTTCCAATACTGAACCAGGAAGAAATAGAAAATATGAACAGACCAATCACAAGGAATGAAATTGAAACTGTGATTAAAAATCTTCCAACAAACAAAAGTCCAGGACCAGATGGCTTCACAGGTGAATTCTATCAAACATTTAGAGAAGAGCTAACACCCATCCTTCTCAAACTCTTCCAAAAAATTGTGGAGGAAGGAACACTCCCAAACTTATTTATGAGGCCACCATCACCCTGATACCAAAACCAGACAAAGATACTACAAAAAAAGAAAATTACAGACCAGTATCACTGATGAATATAAATGCAAAAATCCTCAACAAAATACTAGCAAACAGAATCCAACAACACATTAAAAGGATCATACACCATGATCAAGTGGGATTTATCCCAGGGATGCAAGGATTCTTCAATATACACAAATCAATCAATGTGATACACCATATTAACAAATTGAAGAATAAAAATCATATGATTATCTCAATAGATACAGAGAAAGCTTTTGACAAAATTCAACACCCATTTATGAAAAAACTCTCCAGAAAGTGGGCATAGAGGGAACCTACCTCAAAATAATAAAGGCCATATACAACAAACCCACAGAAAACATCATTCTCAATGGTGAAAAAGTGAAAGCATTTCCTCTAAGATCAGGAAGAAGACAGGATGTCCACTCTCACCACTATTATTCAACATAGTTCTGGAAGTTTTAGCCACAGCAATCAGAGAAGAAAAAGAAATACAAGGAATACAAATTGGAAAAGAAAAAGTAAAACTGTCACTGTTTGCAGATGACATGATACTCTACATAGAGAATCCTAAAGATGCTACCAGAAAACTACTAGAGCTAATCAATGAATTCGGTAAAGTTGCAGGATACAAAATTAATGCACAGAAATCTCTTGCATTCCTATACACTAATGATGAAAAATCTGAAAGATAAATTACGGAAACACTCCCATTTACCATTGCAACAAAAAGAATAAAATACCTAGGAATAAACCTACCTAGGGAGACAAAAGACCTGTATGCAGAAAACTATGACACTGATGAAAGAAATTAAAGATGATACCAACAGATGGAGAGATATACCATGTACTTGGATTGGAAGAATCAATATTGTGAAAATGACTATACTACCCAAAGCAATCTACAGATTCAATGCAATCCCTATCAAATTACCAATGGCATTTTTTGTGGAGCTAGAACAAAAAATCTTAAAATTTGTATGGAGACACAAAAGACCCCGAATAGCCAAAGCAGTCTTGAGGAAAGAAAACGGAGCTGGAGGAATCAGACTCCCTGACTTCAGACTATACTACAAAGCTACAGTAGTCAAGACAATATGGTACTGGCACAAAAACAGAAACATAGATCAATGGAACAAGATAGAAAGCCCAGAGATAAACCCACGCACCTATGGTCAACTAATCAATGACAAAGGAGGCAAGCATATACAATGGAGAAAAGACAGTCTCTTCAATAAGTGGTGCTGGGAAAACTGGATAGCTACATGTAAAAGAATGAAATTAGAACACTCCCTAACACAATACACAAAAATAAACTCAAAATGGATTCGAGACCTAAATGTAAGACCAGACACTAAAAAACCGTTAGAGGAAAACATAGGAAGATCACTCTTTGACATAAATCACAGAAAGATCTTTTTTGATCCACCTCCGAGAGTAATGAAAATAAAAACAAAAATAAACAAATGGGACTTAATGAAACTTCAAAGCTTTTGCACAGCAAAGGAAACCATAAACAAGACAAAAAGACAGCCCTCAGAATGGGAGAAAATATTTGCAAACGAATTAACAAAGGATTAATATCCAAAATATATAAGCAACTCATGCAGCTCAATATTAAAAAAACAAACAACCTAATCAAAACATGGGCAGAACACCTCAATAGATGTTTCTCCAAAGAAGACATACAGATGACCAAGAAGCACATGAAAAGCTTCTCAACATCACTAATTATTAGAGAAATGCAAATCAAAACTACAATGAGGTATCACCTCACACCAGTTAGAATGGGCATCATCAGAAAATCTACAAACAACAAATGCTGGAGAGGGTGTGGAGAAAAGGGAACCCTGTTGCACTGTTGGTGGGAATGTAAATTGATACAGCCACTATGGAGAACAGTATGGAGGTTCCTTAAAAAACTAAAAATAGAACTACCATACAACCCAGCAATTCCACTACTGGGCATATACCCAGAGAAAATCATAATTCAAAAAGACACATGCACCCCAATGTTCATTGCAGCACTATTTGCAATAGCCAGGTCATGGAAGCAACCTAAATGCCCGTCGAGAGACGAATGGATAAAGGAGATGTGGTACACATATACAGTGGAATATTACCCAGCCATAAAAAGGAAAGAAAATGGGTCATTTGTTGAGACGTGGTTGGATCTAGAGTCTGTCATACAGAGTGAAGTAAGTCAGAAAGAGAAAAACAAATATCGTATATTAATGCATATATGTGGAACGTAGAAAAGTGGTACACATTAACCAGTTTGCAGGGCAGAAATAGAGACACAGATGTAGAGAACAAACGTGTGGACACCAAGCAGGGAAAGCGGCGGGGGGTGGGTGTGTGTGTGATGAATTGGGTGATTGGGATTGACATGTATACACGGATGTGTATAAAATTGATGACTAATAAGAACCTGCTGTATAAAAAAATAAATAAAATTAAATTTAAAAAATAATAAAAAAATAAGTTATCCTGTCACAGCTGAAGACCAACTTCCAGAGAATTAGAATGTAAATCAAATATGCTAAATTCCAAGTGCACTGGGATGGTTGGCTCTTTCCTGTTTCAGAAGCCTTGCAGAATTTGGCAGTGTTTTAGGGACACTGTCAGGCCTTCAGTTAGTGCTGAAGAGTCCTGATAACAAGAACTGTATCTCCAGGTGGTATAAATTCTAAGCAAACAGGCTTTTATACATGTACAAAAATACAAATATCCACGCACAGCCAAGGGAAGAAGCTCTCCTGGGACCAAAATCAAACATTTCCAATGTTAGAGATCTCATGGGCTCCTTACAAGGACACTCCAGCTCACGCCACAAAGATGCCCCACTTCTCTCTTCATTTGGGCCACATTGTCACACATTGTGTGGGGCTGAATTCAAACCAATCCATAATTATTGATTAAGTTTACTCTGTCCAAGAAAAGCATTCGACACCATTCCTACCCTCAAAAAGCTGCAATTTAGTTAGAGAACCACGTACATAATTAAACTCTAAATTGAGTGCACTGAGCTTGAAGCACTAGACACTAGAGTTAACATGTTAACACAGATCATTCCTCTGTGCCAGGCCCTATGCTATGTGTTTTACATAAATTATGTCACAGAACTAAGTAAATGTGGACTTGGATATGAATCCCAGGTCTGTGTGACTCCACAGCCCACGCTGGCTCTTCACCCCCCAACCCTGCCTCCTCTGCCCTTCCTCTTATCCAAGTCTCGGTCGACCAGCTGGCTGCCACAAAGATCCTCCAAACAATCAGAGCTCTTCCTTCCCTTCCCTTTTCATCCCCACATACTCACCCATAGCTCCTACTACTCGTTTCCCAGAAAAGCAAAACAAAAAAGCAGAGAACCAAGATTAGGGGCTTCTCAGGAGCCCCTTTCTTATACTCTGAAGCAAACTCCAAGGGGAAATACACTTCAGTGCAAATCAAAAAAGGTTTTTACTGTTTTTGCTTCATGGAAGAATAACATTACTTTCTTAATGAGACCGTGACTTTATAAAAAATTAGTTGTCATATAGGTCTGCTTCTCCTCTAAATGAGCTACCCTTTGCTTCTTACTGATTTGCGGGCAGAAATTAACAAAAAACAAAACCAGAAAGATTTCATTGAGCTCTCAGGGAATCCCAAGTTCAATTCTCATAGGTTAATAAAGTGAATGCTAAACAAGCAGGCACTTGGAGTAAAGAGAAACAGAAAATTAGAAATAATACTCCACGTGCATGCACCATGGCACCACCCAGCCAGATGGAAGAGGTGGCTGATATTTTTTTTTAATAAATAAGGGGTTGACACAGGGATATAGGGGATTTCAGCTTTCCATAAGTCTGTTAGAGGTCCCACTCTGCTAAAAACCAGAATGTCCCATGAGTTTTTTAATTGCCTTGCTAATAATCGCTTTTCAGAAAGCCAAAGAAGCAAAGAGGGGAACTTTTTATCCAAAACATCAGTTAGAGAATGACTGCAAATTTCACAACAGGCGAGGAAGAAATGATTTGGCCTAGGCACAGGCCCTGGCTTTAGGAAAGCATATTTCAAAGAGCACCAAAAAATGCCAGAAATAATCTCACGGCCACAGACTCTAAAAGAAAGACATCATCTAGCACTTATATGTGGAATCTAAAAATATAATAAAATCAACTTATTTACAAAACAGAAACAAACTCACAGACATAGAAAACAAACATACGGTTACCAAAGAGGAAAAGGGAAGGGGAGGGATTAAATTAGGAGTATGGGATTAATAGATACACACCACTATATGTAAAACAGATAAACAACAGGGATTTACTGTATAGCACAGGGAACTAAATTAAATATCTTATAATAACCCATAATGGAAAAGAATCTGAAGCTGTACACCTGAAACAAACACAATATTGTATATCAACTAGAGCTTAATAAATAAAATAAAAATAAAAAGACATCATACTATACGGGCTTCCCTGGTGCCGTAGTGGTTGACAGTTCGCCTGCTGATGCAGGGGACACGGGTTCGTGCCCCGGTCCGGGAAGATCCCACATGCCGCAGAGCGGCTGGACCCGTGAGCCATGGCTGCTGAGCCTGCGCGTCCGGAGCCTGTGCTCCGCAACGGGAGAGGCCACAACAGTGAGAGGCCCGCGTACCGCAAAAAAAAAAAAGACATCATACTATAAATGAAAGAGGAGGGGTGTATTTAAAAACTGAAAATCTGACTATATAATAAATATGACAACACAATTAAAAAAACAGGAGTGTGGCTGCAAATGAAAACAAGTGATGGGTTCAACAAAAACAGGCCCTTCATAAGCAAAAATATAAGAATGGCCTGGACATGAAAAAATAGTGTCAGGAAGATCAAAGCCCAGAATATGATGAAGTTTATGAAAAACATGATCTCAAGGAATTTAGGGGCACAGGGAAAGAGGATGGTCAGTGAAAGAAAAGGAACAAAAAGGATTTGGCTATACTCGAAGTTGACAATGTGATGTTAAAAAAAATGACACAAAGAGAACTGAACAACTCAAACACTATTTTGCTTCCCTGTTCCTATCAAGGAGAATTATCTTCCACCCGGAAAGGCTGGAACAAACATTTGAGAGGAAAATGAAAGCTAAGATAGGTGAAAAGATAGAAAAAGAAAACCTGGATTTTAAATGAGTTCACAGTTCTACACTCAGGGGAATTATATCTCACGGGACTTAGAAACTTCAGATGTAATCACAAATCCAAGTTACATAGTCCTTGAGATGAGCAAGTGTCCCAGTTTTCAAAAAGGGGGCAAAAGACCTACTGCTACTTCAGACCAATGCGATTAAAGTTAATATTACAAAAGAAAAGATTACTAAATTGATAGAGGGTGAACAAGAAGTCCTAATTTTTTAGTTTTGAATAATAATAATGTAGATATGGATATGGCAAACAAACTAGAGTATGCATTTAGGAACAGAACTTAGTACGGAAAGTAAGTGAAATTTGTAACAAAGTTAATCTGACATACTTAATGCTATGCATAATTTTTATCATGCTGCATGGTAATCAAGCATAAATGGAGCCCTTCATGCACATGAAAATAATTAATATTCTTTTGAGGCAGCATTTCTAAAGTCAGAGAGTGGGGTTGGGAAACAGAAGCCAGCCAGCAGCTGCTCCACTCCCGACACCACTCCACCCAGACACCCCTTAGGGAAGGCGGTTGCTCTGCCTTAAACCAAGGCAGTCCCAGACTCCAGCCAACACCCAATAGCTGGCGCTGGGTCGCCATGTCTACTGGGATTCTCTGTGAGAGGAACCCAGGAGAATCTGATTCTAAGGGGGCAGGAGATATCCTTTCTGATGAAACCATCAGTAAGAGGAATCCTTTCCTGGGCAACTTTTTTTTTTTTAAAGAAGATGTTGGGGGTAGTAGTTTAGTAATTTATTTATTTTTGCTGTGTTGGGTCTTCGTTTCTGTGTGAGGGCTTTCTCTAGTTGCAGCGAGCGGGGGCCACTCTTCATCGCGGTGCGCGGGCCTCTGACTATCGCAGCCTCTCTTGTTGCGGAGCACAGGCTCCAGACGCACAGGCTCAGTAGTTGTGGCTCACGGACCTAGTTGCTCTGCGGCATGTGGGATCCCCCCAGACCAGGGCTCGAACCCGTGTCCCCTGCATTGGCAGGCAGATTCTCAACCACTGCGCCACCAGGGAAGCCCCCTGGGCAACTGATGAACACCCAGAAACCATGGGATTGGGTTAGCTGGAGCAAGTGGCTGAGCAGAGGGAAGGAGGATGCAAAGGGGAAGTGGTAGTGAGTCAGCTGTCAACTGCATTTAAGATGTTTGTTATTTGATACCCAGTGTTCAGGGGATGGGAGTGGAGTGGATACAGGCTGAGCCTGAGTGGGGAACTGAGGTTGGGGAAAAAGGGAGGGAGGCGGGCAGCTAGAGGACAACTCCTGCCGGCAGAGGAGAGGGGGGATGACAGGAGCTGAAAGAGAGATGGAAAAAGAGAAAGCTTCGCAAGAAACAACATTCACACTTTTCACAGGAATGAGCCCTGGGTTTAAAATGATATGCTGTCTGGCATTTGCTTCAACAATTCAGTGTGTGTTTGCAGGAGCAATGGGGTGGGGGTGACCGGGGGGCACAGATGAAACAAGATTGGCTGTATGACCACAATTGCTGAAGATGGGTGGTGGGTACCTAGGGGTTCACCACGCTATTTTCTCTTCTTTTATACATTTCCTTTTTTTTTTTTTCTAAGCTACTAGTTTCCCATCTGACTCAGAGTAAAAAAAAACCAAAATCCTTCTAATGGCCTACACAATCTTGCCCCCTCCTCTCCTGTTATATCTCTCACCACCTTTCCTCCTCCTCTCTCCCTCATTCTCTGCTATTCCTTCACCAGACACACTCCTCCCACCTTAGCGCTTTGCAAGGGCTGGTCTCTCTGCTCAGAGTTGTCTGCACCCAGACATCCACATGGCTTACCCACTGTCTCGAGGAGGTGTCCTCTGACCATCCCATTCAGAATGTCAGCTCACTCCCCTTTCCTCCAGCCCTGGAATTCCAGAGGAGTTCAGATTTATCACCCTATGTTTATTTTTTCCATACACTTAAAATCTTCAGACATACTATCTAATTTACTTACTTCATGTTTATTATCTGTCTTTAGCACCAGAATTTAAATCACCAGAGAAAAATAATTTTTGTGGGTTTTTTTTTGGGGGGGGGTGTTGAGTGACTGGAACAATGCCTGGCACTCAGTAAATGTAAGTAGAATAAACGTAGGAAGTTTTAGAACCACTTACAAAGCTGAGACAAGGCAGGGAGAAGGTGTCTTCGGCCCTGGTACTAGTGCCTACTTCAACAGCAGGAGTAGCTAAGACCCATCCACTCCCGCCTCGCTCTCTCGCACTACGCAAGAAATCTGGGGCACCCGATTGCTGAGGAGTGCAGAACTTATACATAGCTCCTCAGAATCATTGCCCTCCTCCCCAGACTTGAGGCAGAGATTTCATAACATGGTTTTGAGACATCTAAGCCTAGCTCCAGTTATGTCACGTGACATCACAAACTTCTCAACCAAACTCCTCATGACAAGGAGAGGAATATCTGTCTAAACCGTATAATTGAAAAACTTCTCAAAATTGGGGCTTTGTAACTTTCAGGAAACTTTAGGCTTTAGCTAAATGCCTATTTTTAGGAGGAAGTTATCACAAAACCAATGTTCAAAATCAGTTCCATGATTAGGAAGAACGTGGGCATCAAAACCCAATTTAAAAAGGCTACTTTGTGCCAAGACTTTTTATATGGGAGGCAATTTCCAAAAGCCTTATTCCTTCCTGAATTTACAGCTACCTCCTTCACTAAGAAGTCACTCCTATACATGCCTTCATTTCTCCGTGGCACAAACTAGCTGTGGAGCTTGGGCAAACTACTCCTTTGGGCCAGTTTTCTGATAACAAAAACACCCCCAGAGGATGTGTGTGTACCTCTCAGAACTTTCAGAAGATAGACATAATCTTCGGAAATCAAATAAACAACAGAATGAAACCCCACAAAAGGCTGGGAGGCGTTGCCTTAAGTGATAGCATGAGTATTGGCAGGCATGGGAAGAGGATTATCCGTATCCTTTTTAACAATGTTATTAATCAAAGAAAATACTGTTTGATCTATTCACAAGTGATTGTTCAGTGATATGTCACCGTTTATAATATAGATGCATGCAGAGCCTGGATGACCCTCCTGGGCTGATCAAGGCCAGAATGTAAGCCCAGGGTAAAATGGACAGGCTCCCTGCTTCCATTTCCACAGACTAGGCCTAGATGCCTTGTGCTGCTCCCAGGCCTGAGGAAAGATGCCATCTGGAGGATCCCCATTTCAGAGAGAAATCCAGTGCAAAACTGACCACGAATGGGTCTCCAACAATTCAGGATCCATAATGTAACAGCAGCCACTATTAAGTCACCTAAGGGATTTAGGTTCTTTTTAACAAAAACTCTCCTTTTTACTAATATCTTGGGGACCCTTTCTGGAATTTCATTTCCCAGTCATTTGTATAGTTCTGGGTGTAATTTGGGAAGAGGTTTCTTTCCGTTGGCCTACAGATCCACTGAATGAGTCAAGCCTCGTAAGTTTCCCTTACTCACATAATCCGCACGCTCTTTCTAGAGGAAGCAGGCTCCCCTCCTGGTCCATCTCAGGTTCCCTATCTGAATAGGTACCTTCAAGGTCCCTGTAAGAGCTGCCAGACCCAACTCCCATGTTGCTAAGCCAGATGGCTCGTCCCTAACCAGAACGAATATCCACTTAACCACCAGCTGTCAATTGCCTTGGCCAGGGAAGAGGATGGAGTCTGCCCACTCTGTGTGCCATGACATACACACTATTCATCAGAGGAAGGAGTCCCGAGGGATGGGGTCTACAGGGCCTCAGAAGAACTATGATGCAGTTTTCTGTGCTAATGGGGGAAGGAAGGGAAGGAGAGAGGAGTGTGCTTTCCAGTTACAAGAGATCCCACCCCCCAATTGCTCTACCTGTCAAGCAACAGGAATAGCTTCTATGAACAAAAGAAATACGCTATGTGTGCAACAGTCCTGCAAGGCATTTAGTTCAGTTCTGTTCTTAGTTCCCCATCCCCTCAATTGCTGAAAAAAGAATGCTAGCTGAAATGGTGTGGATTTTCCAAAACAGGTATTTTCTTCACCTGTGCAAATAGTCCCTTCCCCCTCTCAAGAAAGACAACTACTTTGTTCTCAAAAAACTAAAGTTGGTTCAGGCAAGTCTTTTTTCTGTGCGTTCTCATAGTAGGATATGCTGAGTATAGACAGAGAGGTTGTCACTAACCACAGCTGAGTTCTCTTATAAAAAGAAACCAATCTTCTTTCTAATTCTTTCTTCTATGACCCCTAAATTGGTAAAAGAAAAACTAAGCAACCAGAATGTAGGGGCTGAGCTCAAACTAAGAACAAGAAGGTGAAGGCAGAATGTGTGCCAGGGATCAGGGGTTGAAGCCTAAGGAAGCAGGCTCACTGTACTGAAAACATCCTCCAGACAGCATCTCCTCCAAGGCACACAAAGATCGATCGCACTCTTTACCTCTTTTCACAAGCGGAATTCCACATTTCAGGGTGAAGAGAGACAATCCAGAGTCCTACTGAGAATAATTTTAATAGAATATAAACCTCCAATGGCTGCAAAGAATTAAAAACACAGAAAGTTGAGCTGAAGGATTACCCACATCCACCAAATAAAAGATTAGGCTACCAAACCCAGAGTTAGCATCTCATGGCACATACATACCAAAGGAACACTGAAATTTTAAAGCTCTGCCATTTGATAAGGTACAGAAACAGTGGAATTTGAGAAGACAAAAAAAAAAAAAAACAACCAATAAAATAGAATTTAGTCCGGGAATTCCCTGGCAGTCCAGTGGTTAGGACTCCTTGCTTTCACTGCTGAGGGCCCGGGGTTCAATCCCTGGTAGGAGAACTAAGATCCTGCAAGCCACGTGGCTCAGCCAGAAAAAATATATAATTTAGTAGAAATAGCAAAAAGTGCCAAAACTTTATACTGAAAGAAATGTTAAATTATCAGATAGTGTCATGAAGAAAGACGGTAAGTCATTGAGTCCTCTGTGAGGATCATAAATGTTGATAAAAAAGAATGGCATGAAAGATAGGAAAACTTGATGGTCTCTTTTGTCGAAGTTCCCATGTTATTAAAGACACTCACCCTTAACTCTGAAAAGCATTATTTATTGGAAAGAAATATTGAAGGAAGTCTTCTTAATTCCTGCAAGACCAATTTATGGTTCCCTTGCCCTCCAAAATATATCTCCCATCTCTCACAAATTCTTTATCCTGACTCTTGGAATGACCTGGATTCCTTGATCCAAGGCCAGGGCTTATATTTTCAATGGACACAGTTCCCAGAGGGCCCTGGAAGCAACATGAAACAATGTCACCCTACAGTTTCTTATTAAGGGAGGGTGGCTAAAAAGTCAACAAATTGAGGTGCTTCATTTGACATCTGATCCTAACAACCAGTTCTTCAACAAAGCCTCATACAGGCCAGGAGGTAAGGCGTTCTTAGGTGAAATCAAACTTCCATGATATATCAGTTCACCAAAACCAACGGGTGATTCCAAGAAGTCTTTAAAGACTAATTACGCCAAGAAAGGAATCCACCTGCTCAAGAAATGGCTTTCTCAGGAAGATGGAGCTATTTAATCTTGGCAAGGGCAGCTGCTCTTCTTTCTGTGTTCTGGAACAAGGCACGAATTAAAGCTTTTACTTCACTGGAAGAGAACGCAGCTGCCAAGGGCCCTTTTCCATCTGCCCACCTGCAAAATGAAAAACACAATTTCTATTTCCTATTAAGTATAAGCCAGATTTTTAAATTGCGTATTTGATCCCAAGAGTGTATTTGTTTAAAATGGAAATAAAACAAATTCTGGCATTCTTCCCCTTCTTTACGAATCTACCAGTCAGTATCTTTGACATCTTCTACTTCTTGGCTGCATTTTGGTAACAGCATAGACAGACAAAGAGACCAAGTTAGGAAGATAAAACTGTTCTCCCTCATTCTATACTCACTAAGCCCGTTTGAACTTGACAATTATGACCACATCCTCACATGGTTATACAGAGTAATGGGATCTGTAACTACTTTAAAAAGTGAGCCACAGGCAACACATTTTAACTGACAAAGGATAAGTATAAAAAATACATATGAAATCACAAACAACCCCGTAGAATAAAGGGTAAAAAATATGAATAGCTCAGAGCTACAGAGAACAAACCAGTGGTTACCAGTGGGGAGACGGAAGCGGGGAGGGGGAATTTAGAGGTAGGGGACTAAGAGGTACAAACTATTGTGTATAAAATAAGCCTCAAGGCTATATTGTACAACAGGAAATATAGCCAATAACAACTATAAAGAGAGTATAACCTTGAAAAATTGTGAATCACTATATTGTATACCTGTAACTTAATAATATTGTGCATCAACTATACTTCAAAAAGAAAAACACACAGAGTCCCAATATAAAAAAAATGTAAACAGGCATTTTACAATAGAAGAAAAATGATCACTAAAAAGATGCTCAATGTCATTAGAATTTAGGGAAATACAAATTAAAATGACAACGAGCTACCATTTCATAGCAACTAGACTAGCAAAAATTTTAAAGTCTGATAATACCAAATACTGGTGAAAATGTGAAGCAACAGGATAAACCATGAAATGTGCATCTATAAAATAAATAAGTCACAGGCAGGGATGTAACATACACATGAGGAATATAGTCAATAATATTGTAACAAGTTTGGTGATGGATGGTAACTGATCTTACTGCTGTGATCTTTTCATAATGTATAAAAATATCAAATCACTATGTTGTACACCTGAAACGAATATAATATTGTATGTTAATTATAACTCAGTTTTTTAAAAAACTATGAAATATTTATATAATGGAATATGATACAGCAGTGAAAATGAACTGCAGCTACAGATACCTTCACGAAAGAATTTTCTGAACAAAAGAAGCAAGTTATAGAAGACTCCATTTAGGGATATGTGCAAATGTGGTAAAACTATAAAGAAAAGCAAGGAGATAAATAACACAAAATTCAAGATAGTGGTTACCCCTCTGGCAAGGACGATTTGGAAAAGGGTACATAAGGGTCTTCAAAGGTAGTGGTAATATTTTTAAGCTGAGCAATAGGTACATGAACATTTATTTCACTCTTTCTTTAAACTGTGAATATATGTTATATATACTGTACTCTTTCACATGTATATTTTATAATTTTTAAATGTTTAAACTACACAACTGGAGATAGTTACCTTGGTAAAAAAATTTTCTCAATTAGTTATTATCCTTATATTTACTGAAATCTCTAGGACGAAAAAAAATCTTCCTAGGCAGAAGAAAAGAAGCTGAGACATATCAGTATTGTAATTTTTCTCATAACGAAGAATTAACGATCATTCTTGGGTTGCAAGAAGGCCCTTTAACAGCCGAAAGAAAAATTCTTATCTGCTGCCCTCTGGAGTCTTACCTGAAGACATAACTCACTAAGGACTTGTAAATAACAAATGAATAAATCAAATTTTATACTAAATGTAGTTAGAGGTATTTTGATGTGATTTTTTTTTTCAAGCAAAAAAATCTCATTTACCTTGTTTTAGAATGGATAGTATTTGCTGGGAACAACTCAGACACATCTAGGACAACTAGTCTAATGTAATTGGGCATCTATAATAAACCAAGCCAAAGTAGATAGACAAGTAGCTATAGGGATGGATATGGACCTTAATGCCTACTCAGTGAGTTCCCTATACAAGGTATGCATGCTTGTTAAAAATATACCAAGACAATAATAAAAGCGTCCAAGGATGTATAACTAGCCCACATCTATCCAGTTTTTGCATAGTATTAATGACCTTCACACACTCAGTATGATACGACATAGCATACAATTACAGAGCACAGCAACATTAACTGATGGTATTGAGAGAAAACATCATCTACTATATTTAAGAAAATATGAATCCTTTCTACGTGTGTGGTGCTGAATCTCTAAAACTACTTTACTCCCTGTAGAAAAACTGCTGGTCAATCAAACAATGGTTTGATGCTGAATATTCTTACAGATAAAAGTCACTTCTCTGTTAACATATCAAAGCCAATCTTAAAATGCATCCACTGTTGATTAAAATGGGCAAGAATTTCCATCCAGGTGTCAGATGGTTGTACTCCTTGTAAGTGCAAGAAGTACAAGATCACACGTACAGCATGACAAAACAACATGCTCAAGACCAAAATAATAGAAACAAGAAGTCTTTACGCTATCAAATATGAGAAAATGGTCATGAGATCCACACTATGATAGACCATGCAAAGGCCCCACCTACTGCTACTCAATATGAAACTTTCCTGAGTAATATTAATAAGAAACAGAGAGAAGCACTGCTCTCAATGGCACTAATACTCTTTTATAGCTGTGAAGAGATATATAAATCCTATAGAAGGATTTTACCCACCGATCCCCAATTTCTTGCAGGCTGGCTTGTAACATTATCATCAATTCTTTGAATGGCATCCATTTTGGCACATAGACCGGAACCTCTTCTTGATACTTCTTGTTCTTGTTTTCTTCAGACAGAGGTGCAAATACTTGAGGTCCTTCATCCATCACTGTTTTGCATAAGGAATACAATCTATCACCATCTTCAGTAGAGATGTCCTGATTTTGCACAAAGGGAACACAACAGAACAGAATTGGGCCAGCTTAGCAGTAAGTAAAAAGCAGACCTTTGGTGTATACTATTCAGGGGGTCAGCCACAGCAAGATGTTTTCCAACCAATTTAGCACACCTTACTAGACACTAGATTTCATCAGTTCTGACAATACTCCTAAAGCTAGAATGACACAAAATATGTTTCAACAGATTGTCGGTAATTTAGTTTGCCTGCATGAAAAAATCCATTTCTCCAACAGAATGTGGTGCAGTTTGCTGCAAAGCAGGGAGTGTTATCACAAGGGTTTAGCCTATCTATACTTTAGAGGTATCAGCTGGCAGAGTCCAGGCAACTTTCCTGTAGGATCACACATGTGTGTTGGTAAAGTGGTACCTGCACAAGGCTGCATTTCACTTTACTAAATTATTTAGTTCACGTACATGTTAAGTATATATGACTTCACACTTTACATTTTGGGAGCACTGCCCCATTTCCAACTTCCTCATTCATAATTTACACAGATGCTAGATGGAGAAGCAGCATAACCCTGCTTTCTTATACAGGTATGAAAGATAGAGATTAGCAAGTCTCCAGCAAAACAGAATTAAGATAAAAGTGAAAAAAATAACAGTATAATGAGTTAGACATGACACATGAACAATTTCTTCTACCATCTGTGTTGACTAAAGATGAGACTTCAACATCACTTCCTTAGGAAAGTGACAATCTGGAACAAGAACTGCATCTCAAGTCTGGTGAGGCATCTAATGGCCCTTACCTCTAGGGCAGTGATTCTGCCAATGATCTCAGAAATTGTTGTACTGAGTAAAGTCCCCATAGCCTTGCAATATATGTTCACTGGCAGGACATCCTGCCACACAATTCCAAGTCTCTTTAGTTGGTGCAGTACCTGTCAGAAGAATACAGATATTTACATGGAAGAGAGATTGTTACAACTCACATTTTTCTAGATTTACATTTATTGTGTGTGTGTGTGTGTGTGTGAGAAGAAGTGTTACATGACGGTGAGGTAAAGTAATCAAGAACATGTGCTTCTTGAATACTTCACCCTAGTGATATCTCTGCTAGATGAAAAACTGACTTATTCTGAGGATGGGAAAACTAGTAAAAAGATAAGTCACTTAGGAGAGAGAGGCATTTTTCTGAGATGAAAGCTAGTATTTCAAATTTCCCAAACCTAAGTTCATGGGTTAAATACTTGCTATGACAGACTTATTATTCCCATCACTAGTGGCTTGATGGGAAGATAGCTTCCTGTTGACTTGGTGGGGTAGGGGAAGGGAAAGATCGTACACAAGACTGTAAAAGGTAGCCACATTTTCCAATGGGAGTTCTGGGGAATGAACTGAGCTACCTGTTACATACTCTTTGCTGCTTAAAAAACAAGGTGGGGGAGCATCTAAAGGAAGAGTACAAATTCCAGAGGGAACAACAGCCCCCACCTGTCGGACTGCTTTACTTGCTGCAGAGTAATTGTCCTCATCGTCCATGTTTGAAAAGTTTCTAGCACTTGATAATCTTTCCAGAAGTTCTCCTTTCTGTGCCCGCATTTGGGCCAAAAAACACTCTGTCCCTATAATAAGAAAAGAGAATAAAGAATTCTAAAAGTTGTTCAATTACACAATGCAAAACCAGGGTGGAAGAGGAGAGACAAGCATGAACTGAATATCTGATTCTGCCTATTTGAAAACAACTGCTTGTTAGATAACATCATAAGGTTGCCCTAAGGTTACTAGAAACATCACTGCTAATACATTAGCCGGTCCCTCCAAGCCCACCCTCAGGATAGTAAGTCTTTTCCAACAGTTTGTCCAGAGTCAGATAAGAAAAACTGCTTGTACAGTAGAAGTAACTGCTTATTTTTCTGATATATCTACACCACCTAAGGGAAAAGTCAGGAATTGAAAAGCTAAGCAAATCATATAGATTCTCTGCTTTTCTTAGGCTATCATTATTGACTTACCCCACATTTCTTTTGATTTTTAATAATCAGAAGTAAAGCTAAAGGAGGTAGAAGAGAAGGGAGCTAGTTTGAGGTTTTGCAAAAGAATAAGCACTGTCATTAGTGAGCTCTTACCAACAATGTTAACAGAATTGTCACACTACATCTTAGTATGTGTCACTCTACTGACATAACTCTGATTTGGTGAATTCACTGCACACCAGAAATGCAGTCTGGAACACTAATGTACCATGAAATCACGTCATGAAAAAGTAATGCTTTCAAAAGACTGCATTCACTTTTTAAAACTAAGTAACTGGGAACACCTGCAAATTAAATGCCCTCCCACTTTCCAATACAGCTCAGGACCACCACCTAATTTCTAACTGCTGCATTCGTAAATTACAAAGATACTAGTCTGATAAGCTGCATTATCAATATGCTTCCTAAATTTAAAGCATCAGTTACCAAGTCTCCTGAAGCCAGGTACAAGATCCACAAAAGTAGTAGTGCCATCACACAGAATGGGGGCAAGACGCAATCTGAACTGATGCCCGAGGGTCAGCAAGTGGTGAGCGATATACATACAGTTGTTGAGGTGAATGGCAGCCAACTGGGGCAGTTTTTGAAGGTTCTCCCTAGGTCAGGAGGAAGCGTAGGAAAAGAAAGAAATCTCCTGTTATTGAAGTTGGGGTTGATGAAGTTACTCTTTTAATGTATTTCTAGGTGTTAATCATTGTCTACTGTATAAATGCTGTACCTAACAAGGCATAACCTCAGCACGCCCACTCAGTCACTGAGGTTGTTCTGCCTGCATGGGACCTTATCCTTTAAAACTATCCTAGTGATTAACAAAAAACAACAAGGGAATCAAGATGTTACCTGTGTCAACTCTTTATACTAGAAACCTGGCATAGCTGTACGTAATAATTCCCTTGAAATCTAACACTGATAAGTCTGTGGAAATGTTTGCTTCCCCTTTCTCCAAATCCCCATTTCATTTGTACAATGAAGCACTCAACTATTTTTTAATTCACTAGTTTTCAAAGCTGGCTACAGATTAGGGTCACCTGAGAAATTTTAATATAGAGACGCTTAGACTTCACCCCAAACAAATTAAATCACAACCTCTGAGTGAAGCCAGGGCATTTATATGTTTTAAAATCTTCCCATGTGATTTTAAATTTTCATAAAAGATTGAAAATCACTGCTCTAATTCTTCTGCACATATTGGTCTACCTACCCAGCTTGGGAAGAGATCTTGTCTTATACCTCTGCTACATATCCACTAGCAGCCATTCAATTAATACTTCCTAGTTTGCTGATTCAATGTCAGGCTAGAATATATAAAATTGGAAACTAACAATCTTCAGACAGTTGTCCTCACTTTGGGCTACACATCAGAATCATTGTAGGGCTTTAAAAAACAGAGATATGTTTAATCTTAAACCATACCTATAAATCAAAAATCTCTAGGGGTAGGGCCTAAGCATATATATTCTTCAAGGTCCATAAAAGAGTCTAAACTACTGCCAAAGCTGTGAACGCTAATCTAGAACGGTGGTTCTCAAAGTGTGGTCCCCTGACAAGCAACATCAGCATCACCTGGAAATCTGTTAAAAATTCTAGGCTTTACCCCAGCCCTACTGATCAGACACCTCAGGCATGGGACCCCGCATCTGTAGTTTAACAAGGTTTCCTGGTGATTCTGATACACACTGAAGTTTATAAACCACTGGTCTAGCATAAAGTTCCCAGATCATACAATGCGGAAAAAGAGGCAAATCTAACTCCACACCAGTGTGAAAAATGTTTCTAAGCATGAAAACCCCTAAGCCAACTGTCTCTGAATCCCCAAGGATGTGGCTATTAACTGACCCGAAGATGTTTTTTTTCCTTTACCTAAGTAGAAAGTGAAATAAAAGTTTTAAGCCACAGCAAAGAGAATACAAATAAAAATAATGTTTACAATAAATAAGCTTTTAGAATAAAAACAATAACTGGCCCTACTTAAAAACATCTCAATCTGAACTAAAAAGTACTACAAACAATAAACTGATTTTTTTCTTTGAAACCAGAGTCCTTGACTAAGGAATAGCTTTGTTGACATATTTATTTAAAACATTTGTAAAAGGTATCCAAAACACTTAATTTGGATAACAGAGAGAACTCCTGGAGACTTAAAGTTATGAGTAACTTCTGAGATTAATATTAAGAGAAACCTTAAAAAGCCAAGACATTAGGTAAATACAGCTTAAGATTGCTAAGAGCGGCTGATCGACAGTTAAATAGCAATCTCTTGTGGTATTCAGTCTGCAAAGCTATGAATGCCAAGGGAAAATGTGGGATGTTTACTGGATAGCAATATGGAGTCATGGATGACCTTTTGTTTTGTAACCAAATAAAGTGAGGCAGTTCTGCAAGCACCTACCATCAGTAACAGGGTAAAGTCCTTTTGAGTCTTTAAATCTGTGTCACCTACTATACTGCAAGATTATAGTACCCTTATTAATTTATTAATAAATGACCCATGTCCTTTAAACATGTAATGTAAATGTTTACTGCATTTCATTGTGAATTTTAGTAACCAATTATCTTTGGTGGGAATATAAAATTACTGGTTTTAACCTGACTCACAAACATTTTAGACCTACAATATTACACAGAAGTCAGACACAGTGGCACATACTTGTGATATGTTGGTACAACATCATGGAACAAATGGAAGATATTCCTCACTGAGTAGAAAAGTTGAACAGCACTAAAAGGAAAACACAGTTTCAACAGAAATGCAGAAGGATATATTGGCAATGAGAAAAAAAATTCAAACTCAGTGCACCTGAAGGGAGAGTCAGCAGCAAAAACTACAGCTGGAGAGAACAGATGCCTTGGTCACTGCTGAGAACACCATTCCTCTAGATGGCATAGATTCTCAGCAGTTATTCACTAAATAGACTACAGGTCTAAAAACCTGGACCCATTAATAATATTAAGAATAGCAGCATTCAACCCAAAGCCTCTTTTCCATTTGTCAGTTTGTGTTCTGCCAGTACCCAGAGTACCCCTTCAGTGACAAATGGAGCTAAGCCTCGAGCAAATGTCACCTCCTCACTGACACACTGTGCAAAGGGCAAGGTATCAATAAAGGCACTCACTGGTGCTGTCGGAACCAGCCTGCCTTTCAGCCTCCACCTTCCCTCCTTCTCACCCCAATGCAAGGAGATGAATCAACATTTCTAGGACAGAATCCAACCTCAAGTTTTCTTGCCCTTTAAATCTGGTCTTAGAACACCAAAGATCATTATTAAAAAGCACTTAGGAAGAGCAAATATAAGGTTTGTGTAGCTTACTTCTACATAAGAATATTTTAAATTATGTACCTTGAATACATCACAGGAATTCCACAAATAACTTTTAAAAATTAGTCATGATCACTATACCCCGAAACACTGTTACAACTTGATTACTATGATACCGGACTAGATTATTTCATGTGTTGCTGTTTGAAGTTTGATAATAGGAAAAGTGAGTTGTTGTAATGTAGTTGTGTTTTTGTTTATCCTGTTGAAACTATTTTTTTGGTGGGAAGAATGTCCATAGACATTCAGTATACAAAAATATTGTTTGGTATTCTCTTAGGAAAAATTGCCTTGCATCCCTAACTTCTGGTCTGGTACGTTTCAGGTGAATGCCATGTAATGAAACAGTCACTCCTATATTATTCTGCCAAAGGAGTGCATAATTCCTTTTACATGTATTTTTCTTCCTACTTAGATTTAAAACTGGATGGACTTGTGAATATAATGATTCATTCAAGTCAAGGAAGTATCTTAGTGAACATGTTCTTTCTAGAGCAGAATGAAATAAAGGGGTTAGTTTGTACATGGAGATAAAAACTGAAACTCCAGAAGCCCATCGGAAGACACAATTTAAGTCAAGCCCTAACTGAAACTGTTTTCTATATGAGGATGAAAAGTAAAAATACTACTACACACAGATTCAAACTAAAGAGGCTTTTTAAAATCTGCTCTATAATCAATTTGAGCTACTGGCTACCATTTTCTCCTCAATTTATAAAGTTTAGGAGTATGGGAAGAGCCTACTAAACAAAAAGAGATTCAGTACAAATGTGCAAGTATATGGATTGAGTTTGGGTACCTTGAATACAATATTGATTAGGAGAAAGCTTCTTGAAAGGGAGAAATCAGAACTTTGGTGCATTCCATTCTTTTCCTTCTACCTTTGGCTACCCAATAAACTATTATTGCTTTAAAATTAACATTTAAAATGTAAATTAATTAGGGCCTAGATTTCAAAAGGTAAAATGGATGTTAAGCTAAAGGGCCAGAGCATGCTGAAACAGATGGTACAACTATCACTAAGACCACCACCACCAATACTGATAAACATCTGAGTATCAATTATTTCCCAGGTAGCATTCTAAGTTCTTCACAAGCACTTTCGCATGTAATATCACTGAAGTCAAATAAAGTTAAAAGTAAACAAAAATTAAAGGGCTTTTTGTTAAAAAGTGATTAACAATTTTTAATGTCAAACCCATTTGTCTATCCATACAATGCTTTTATTGCTCATACCCTGTTGTAAGATTGTATGTTATTGTAAATAAAGGTTAATTGTTAATACATACATGTGTACTATACTTTTCTCAAGGGAAAAAAATATTAACTAATAAGATAAGAAAACCCAAAGAATTCCAGTTAATTTTCTTAATAAATGTCTAGTTTAGATATACATTTAACCAAGTCATTGCCATTTCCAGAGGACTCAGAACTCGTACCATTGATCACTGCTAGTTGTTGCCTCCAGTAAAGTCTGATAGGCGAGTTCCATTAATTTCTTCACAGATTCACTGATGCGGCATGTGGGCAAAGAAAAGGAATGTTGGTCCAACGTATTTTCAGGCTCTAAATTCATCACTTCGTTGTACTGGGTTGTGGACACTTTCTGTACTTGTAGTTTGTCACCCTCAGCAGGACTAGGTAAATCTGGCACACTTATCTTAGAAGCAGGAGTAATCTAAGGGTCAAATACAGAAACAAAGAAAATGCACTGTCCTCAGAATAATCCAAATGCAAGCATACAGTGAGGAATAAGATACCAGTTGCTTCCATGATGATTAAGCTGTGGATCTACAGAATAATTAAAAGATTTGAGTAAACATGGCAGTACTTTAATGACTACTCAATCTTGGGTGAAAGCACGTCATAAGAAATAAGCAATCCCTTTACTGTGCCATTCTTCTAGTTCTTCTGTGCACTCTCACTCTTGGTGGAAACAGCAAAGCTGTGAAACTGGCCTAAGATTTTAGGTAAATGAAAGGACCTTCAAAAATCCTCTTTCTCAGATGAGACTATTAGATTAACACACACCAGTATGACTTGTGTTCCACTGTCATTAAACAAATTATTTCCCACCAGAAACACGTGTTGGCTTACTCAAAGAAACAACACATTCAGGCTAGCTTATACTGCTCTTAAAAACAAAATTCCAAACAAAAACCAAAAAAGCTTCCCTAACATTTATACAGAATGAAAATTCCCAGACTTGGTCAAGACTAAAGGAAAGAACACTAGGCTTCTAGTTTGGAAACATCAGTGATATTTTCTACCCTAACTTTTAACAAAGTCATTTAACCTCTCTTGAACTCAATTTTCTCATTGTAATATGAAGAAACTGCACTACAATAATGGTTTTCAAACCTTGCTTCTCGAAGATGCCTCAGGGACCAATAAAAGGAGAGATTAAGCAGGTGGAAGCAGCAGGTTCCTACTGCAAGAAGAGCAGCTCTGCTCTGCACATACTGGACCTCTATGGAAAATTTCTGACAGAAGAAGCTCCAATTCTAATAAAAATGTTTAAGTCATGAGACTTGCCATCTGTAAAATGGTATAATAATGTCTACTTCATAGGGCTGTTAATGACATTTAAATGAGAATACAAACATCACAACTGGGAGAGGTGCTACTGGCATCTAGTGGGTAGAGATTAGGGATGCTACTAAACATCCTACAGGACAGGCCCCCAGAGCAAAGAATTATCTGGCCGCAAATGTCAACAGTGGCACTGCTGAGAAACTCTGATCTAGAGGAAGCTACATCATTAGGATTTGGGTACTTGGGGGGAAAATACAGTCTTATAAAATGTCAGAACTAGTTGAATAGGGAGTTCAGAGATTATCTAGTTCAATTCTGTCATATTACAGAAGAGGAAAATGAGGTCCAACAAGGTTAAAAGATTTAGCCCAGAGCCACAAAGTGATCCAGTAACAATCCTATTTATAACAAGGAGTTATAACAGAGTTAATGGGATATATATTAATTCATTTACCAAATATTTACTAAGTACATAGCAGTATGCACCAGGTATTTTCTTGATGCTACAGATACAACAGTAAACCAAACAGTAAAGAACAAAACAAACAGGAAAAAGAAAAACCAACCCTGCCCTCATAGAGCTTATTTTCTAGAGGGGAAAAACAATAAATAATTCATATAGACTATTTAATGATAATAAGTGGTATGAAGAAAAATAAAGCAAGGAAAGAGTACAGGAGATAGCGGGAAGTCACAATCTTAAAAGAGTGGTCAGGAAAGGGAGCACGTCGGCGGTAATATCCCAAGCAGAGGGAAAAAGAGGTTCAAAAGTCCTGCAGCCGAGTCGGCCTGGCAAATGAGCAGAGTGACTGAAGAGGAATGCAACAGGAGATGGAGTCAGAGAGGCAACAAGGGGACAGTTCACAGGAGGCCGTGCAGGCCACTGCAAGGCTACTGGGTCTTTCTCTGAATGAGACGGGAAGCCACTGGATTCTGTGCACAAGAGCGACATAAGTGATATTCATGTGAAAAACACCTGCAGCCCAGTTCCCGGTACTGAGTGCATTTCGGCTCCCTTAACCACCCAAGATTACATCAAAATGTGCTAAGATCTGTGCACCTCAAATGGCTAATTTAATATTTTACTGAAGTGGACACTATAACAGGGTACCTAGCCCCAGGAAAACGGGGGATGACAGAAAGGACAGAGGGAGGAAGAGCGCAGTCCTCTCAGCGATAACAGATAAATGGCTGAGGAATTTTCTATTAAGGGATTACTTTAGTGTATGTCTTCTTTTAATCTAAGTAACACCTTACATTTGTCAAATATTATTTTATATATGTAAGATGTTAAAAAAAATACACAGAATTATTTAAGGTCAAAGGAGTAAATTACCCTCAATGCAAATTAATTTGTCCACGGATTTTACAGGTAATTGTTTATACTATACAAAGATCACATCTTTTTGTTTGTTTTTATTAACTTCAAAACTAGCACCTCTATTAGCGTAAGCAATAAAGTCAACATTTCACAACAGGATATAATCTCTGGATATAACAATACCTGTCACGAAACTGTGTACTAAAAATTCAAGTGATAAAGTTGAGAAAACTCTATAGGTTGATATACTCTCTGATTTCAACAACAGTAATCTATTACATTCACGTAGACTTTTTAAATTTATACAATGCTTTTATGTGCATTATCTCATCTGGACCCCACAATACCCTATAAAAGACGTAGGAATTAGGACCCCTTTAAAGATGAGAAAACTAATGTTTAAGAAGATTAATAACTCGCCTCAATGAGCTCAGCAACTGTCAGTGCTCTTCCACTCTATCATAATCATCTCAAAAATGAGCTGCTTCCTAATACAAGGTAACACCCTGTAACCCCCAATACCTTCACAGTGTTGTGAATTTCAGAGGTCATTAGGTTTCTAGCTGCCACAATCACATCCTGACACTTCTTGTTAGCAAAATGAGAATTGATGTTACGGGCATATTTCAGCAAATCTGTAGTATTTCCTTTTAGAAACCTCATCTCCTTTAAGGCATTTTCAAATTCTTCAGTGGACTGTATGATCTGAGAAAGAAACGCAAGAGAAAAAAAAGTAAAAGAATCAAATACATATGTTCCTTTCCAATATTAAAATTTCAAATCCAATGTATAGGAAAGAACAAGGACCAGCTGGTCATTTAAGTTTTAGAAAAGACCATCAGTTACTAGGTATAAAAATATTATTCATTTTTTCTAGCCTTAAATTCATTAGGAAGAGCATCTTCATTAGAAGTTTTTGACTCTGCTTAGTAAAGGTGCAAACATTTTTAAATAAATAGACAGTAAGTCCCCCCTTATCCTCGGCTTCAGTTACCCACAGTCAACCATGGTCTGAAAATATTAAATGGAAAATTCTAGAAACAAACAATTCCTAAGTTTTAAACTGTGTGCTGTTCTGAGTAGCATGATGAAATATTGCGCCGTCCCGCTCTGTCTTGCCCAGGATAGGAATCATCCTTTTGTCCAGCATATCCATGCTATATACACTACCTGCCCATTAGTATAGGAAAAAACATAGGACATATGTGGTTCAGTACTATCCACAGGTTCAGGCCTTCGCTGGGGGAACTGGAACGTAGCCCCAGAGATAAAGGGGGACTGCTGTGCTTACTGTAGTGTTTGAGGAAACACTAAAAAGAAGCCAAAAAGTAAAGCGTCACATAGTAGCTACTATAGCTGACACCAATAGAAAAACAATTGTTTTTCAAAAGTATCTTACTAAAGAAAACATACTTAATAACGAAACATACTTCCCCACCCAATCAAAAGGTAGGAAGCCTGAAGAGACATGAAGTCAGAGGGAATTTGCCTCCACACTTCATGAATAATTTTCTTAAAGATGTCACTAAAGAACAAAAGATCTCCAAGGTAAACAAGTGACGCCAACAGGAACCTACGGTCTCTTCAAACCCTCTGTGACACCTCTGCTCTTACCTCCTCATACTGCTGTAACTTGCTGCTATTTGTTGGGATAGAATAAACCAAACAATTTTTAATGAGGCACTCGGACAAGTCCTCCCAGATCACGTCACCAAGCATCTCAGCCAATACGATCTTGCATGTTTTCTCATTTTCTACATCAGCAACAAGAGGCAAATCTGAATTCAAAAGAAAAAGTTTTAAACAAGAAACTCTTCACAGTCTGGACATATTCTCAAATTCCCTAGTTTTCTAGAATTCTTTAATTTTAAGATGACAGGGAAGAAAACAGCACGAATAATTCTATAGCTCTCTCAACAGACTACATGGGAAAAGCATGACACAATTATTATTTTATTTTCACTGCTCAAATGAATCATCTGCACTGTATGACTGCCTGTTCTCTATAACAATAAGGTATTAAGCCACCTACATTATAATCATCTACTGCTAATCTACAGATGTGATTATATGAAGCACTCAGAAGTTCTGCATACCACGTTGAAACTAGTTTAGAATAACAAGTTCTCCAATAATAAATATATTTCTTTCATCTCTGCAAAGGATCTGAGTGTTTATCCTAAGTAAAATATCAATAAACACCTTACATTATAGCATAATATCTAGCCTACCAAACACAATACTTCAGTGTCTCTTCCATGGTATATTTTAGGGTGGCTTTTTCTAACACATTTTGAGGGAGTTATATTCAGAACATACCATTAATTAACTAAACAATATATAAGAACCTTAAAAGAAAGTGACCATATTACCTCGGAGCCTTGAGATATCTTACAATATCTGAAGTCTAGGCCTGCACTGTCCGATATGATAGCAACCAGCCACATTTTGCTACTGAGCACTTGAAATGGGGCTGGTGTGACTGACGAACTCAATTTTTTTTCAATTTTAAGCAATTTCAAATTAAGTTTAAAAATGGAAGCAAGGGTGTGTGGTTATAATGGGTAGCACAAGGGAGCCTTGTGGTGATAGAACAGTTCTATATCTTGACTGTGGTGGTAGTTACATGAATCTACACATGTAACAAAATTGCACAGAACTATTCACACATACAAATGAGTGCAAGTAAAACTGGAGAAATCTGAATAAGCTCTGTGAATCATAACAAAGTCCATTTCCTGGTTCTGATACTATACTATGGTTACACAAGATGCTAACATTGGGGAAAACTGGGTGAAGAGTACATGGGACCTCTGTACGTTTTTTGAATTAAAATTTTAAACTAAAAAAAAAAAAAGAGGAAGTAGCGTAAAATACTTTTCTGTTAAACACAGTTTTGTTGCTTTGAAAAGACTATGCCTCACTTTAACCGTCACATCATATAAGCTATTATGTGTACTGTAGTGCTCACATCAGGCATGTGTATCACTTCTAGTATTTCTTATAAACACACCTTCGATGTAGTCAGTGTAAACAGATTCATTCCACTGGAATGACTTTGTTTTCCTATGCACCAGTGTAACATTGTAATACATTTATTTGAATATTTTTCACATACAGCACAGGTTACAGTGATACCTATAATAAACTGAAAACGGTAGTAAAATTGAAATGCTTATTATTTTCACTATGATATATTTTTCTAGCTTAAAAGAATGATTATAAACAAACTTTTAAATTTAAAACTAAGGTACACTATTGATGCAGAATCAAGTGAAGGTGCAGAAGCTAGAAGAACTGGCAGAACAGTAAAGGAAACTACAGACTGGAAGAAAATATGCCACAAATTTTACAATAAATGGCAGCTGCAGCTTGCTAAAACAGAGCAAAACAAAACTTTTCTTGCTGTGCAAAAAAATTTTTAAGATGATAAAGCAGACAATATTAAGAGAAATTTCAACAAATACATTAGGAATTTGTCAAGTTTCCTCTCAAAGAAGAATTGACAAAATTAGTCACCTGAAATCACAATTAAATGTCCAACCCAAAATCACAATTAAATGTGATTAATTAAAAAATCACAATTAAATGTCCAAGATTTTAAGGGGATCAGAGCTTGTAAATTTAGCTAGTGATAAAATGACTTGGTAAAATCATTCCATACATTTTGGTAGCAAATTTATGCTGGTTTTTAAAAAATTAATTAGGGCACTTATCCATCTTTTTCTATTGACCAAAAGAGCTTGATTATCAAAGGGATTATCTGTAATTTGAAGAGTACCTAGAATGTAGCCACAAACCGTACGTGCCTGATGGTGGCCTTTTTAGCGGAAAATCTTTAACCACCTTCCAAATTTCTTCTACAACTACTTGTATGTTCAGAGTCTCTATTTCTTGGTAAATTTTAGTAGTGTATACCTTCTAGAAAATCATTCATGGCAAAAGCAAAATATGCTTCTTGTGACAAAGTCAACACCACGGAAGTTTACAAAGAGAAAGCCTAATTTTCCCTCTCCATACCCACAAGCTTCTCTCTCTCTCTGTGTCCAAGTAACCAGAGTTAAGAGTTTGGTTTGTATTCTTCCTCCCTTACATTAATAATATACACACGCACACATGCATGCACGCACGCAGACACATGATATAGACTAAACTGTGTCCCCCACAATTCATATGTTGAAGCCCTAGTCCCCAGTGTGACTGTACTCGGAGACAGGGCTCGCCTTTAAATAGGTCATAACGGTGGAGCCCTAATCCACTATGACTAGTGTCCTTTTAAGAAAAGGAGAGACACCAGGGATAAGCAAGCAGAGAAGAAAGGCCATGTGAGGACAGTAAGAAGGCTGTCTGCAAGGCAAGGAGACAGGGCTCAGGAGAAACCAAACCTACTAACACCTTGATCTTGGACTTCCAGCCTCCAAAACTGTGAGAGAATAAATTTCTATTGTTTAAGCCACAGAGCCTGTGGAATTTTGTTATGGAAGCCCTAGCAAACTAATATAACATTCATATAAGGGGCTACTTCCTTTTTTATAAAATGGGTTTATGCTATAGATTTTACATGTAACTTTTTTATCCCTTAAAAATAGATTGTGGCCATCTCTGAGGTCACTATATCTAGCTCCACTTCATTTCTTTTCAATAGCTGCACCATTCTTCAAATGATGCACATTCCAGTATGCAAGTATATACAGTACTCATACATGCAAACATACACACTGTTGATATCACATAGTAAGGAATTAAAAAGTGGGACACCTGGGTCAAAGCGATGTATATTTTAGCATAACTATAGAGCTGCAGATTACTTTCTAAAAAACTCACTAAAGCGATGAAGGAGACTACCTTTGCATTTTCTTACCGAAAGTGTCTTACACAAATCTTTGAATTCTGTCAACCCTAGGGGTGAAAAGTTCTACTTTGATGGTGTGATTTCCATTCCACTATTAGGGAGATTAAGCAATACATATTTTTATGTTTATTAACAACTTGCACCTTTTCTTCCATAAACTGCCTATTCATATTTTTTACTCTTTTTCTGTTATTATGTTCTTTTTTTCTTTGTAAAAAAAATCTTTGTATTAGCTCCTTGTCTGCCAATGTACTGCAAATATTTTCTGCCAGTATAATATTATCTTTTGACTTTGTTTATGGCATTGTTTACCATACAGAATTTAACATTTATATGTAGTCAAATTTATCAATCATTTCCTTTATGCATTCTGAGCTTCCTGAGAATATTTAAGTCTTCTTGTAAATTTTCTTCTAACATTTTTATTGTTTTACCTTTTGCATATAGGGATTTAATTTATCTGGAATGTATCTCTGTATGAAGTACGAAGCAGGAATCTAACTTTGTCTTATTCCATATAGCCAATTTTGCTAGCACCATTTTTTAATAAACTATCTGTCTCACTAAACTGAAATACAACTTTGATCAAATGGTAAATTCTCATTTATTCTTGGCTCTACTTCTGGACGCTTTTTCATTCCACTGATCTTCGTATGTCAAGAACATAGTTTTAATTATAAAATTCTCCAACTAGTGTTTTGCAAATCTTTATTAGCAAGTCTCATATTTTTTGATGTAAGCTCTAGAGTAATTAATTTGTCAAGTAGGAAAAATGTATAACAAGAATCTGATTGGGAATGTTTTAAATTTATGCATTATTTTGGAATGAGCTGACAATTTTTTGAGACTGTCTTCTAATCCACGATAGCCTCCCCTTACTTTACGCCCTCAATAAGTTTTATGCTTTCCCTTACATGTATTCTTCCCATTCTTATTAAATTTATCTTTTAAGAATTTCATAGATTTTATTGCCATTATAAATAAGATATCTATTTTAATTTATAACTGATTGTTACTAGCTTGGAGAGAAACTGATTTCTATAGATTTATACTGTACCTAGACAACTTAGTAAATGTCTTACTAATTATTAAAGTTTTAGGAGCCTTTTGTTTTTTTAGGTATACAATTACATCATTTACAAGTAAAGATAAATACTTCTCCTTATTTTAATATTCATACTTATTTTCTCTTCTTTGCATCAGCCATAACCCCTAAAACAATGTTAACGAATATTAATAATAATGTGCATTCCTGACTTAAAACTGATTTTAATGGAAATAAAGTTTTTAATCCTTTAATAGATGCTTGTTGCTGGCTTTTTAGAAGCAATTAGCTTCAAAATTAATTACTTTAAAAAAAATCAATAAAGTATAACATAATTATGCAAAGTGGTCTATTATACAGTTGTATACTTTACTTCATCATTTCCCTATTCTTCAAGATTTCATGACTTTCCAGTATTTCAATATTATAAGTAACATTATGATGAACATCCTTATACATAAATGGTTTTATATATTTAAGATTATTTCTTCAAGGAAGACTCCTAGAACTTGAAACCTTGGTTTAAAGGATATAAACATTTTAAGGCTTTTTATATATTTTGCCAAAGTATTTCCAAAAGAATTTTTTTTCTCCTCTTTTAAAAGCTCCTTTGCTGCTGGTACAATGATGCTTAGTAATACAGAAAACTTGGGAGAAAAAAATACATATTTAAAAGATGAAAAGAGCATAAAACCAAAGACAAACATAAGACGAAAGGTAAAAATCTTTATGAAGTTTCAGAATAACTAAAATCCAAAGAAAGTAGAGGATTCCAAAAAGAACTAAGGCCACAAAATATGATCCTCAGGTTTTATTTAGGGCAAGAAGATGAAGGAAGGGAATACTGACTGAAAGATAGTAAAGAGATTAGAAGAGCACCTAGCAACAGTGAGTTGTCTTCTGCTCTGAATATCCTAGGTACTAAGAAAACTTACAAATAAAACACTAGGTTGAATACTTAAATGGACCAACGTCAAACTGGAAAGAGGTTTCTACTGGAATTCCCCAGAGCACCCTCTGATCTAGCCCTATCCTAGGTAATAGTACCATCACTGACTCAGATTAAACTGTAAGAAAACATGATTATCAATTATGCATTCGATATGAAATAGAAAGGATATTGTAAAATTTTATCAAGTAAAATTTAACAAAGATTAATGTTAATGCCAAAAAATCAAGTACAAGATGGGAAAGCAGCAGTTTGCACTGAGTATGACATAGGATTTTCACTGACATCAAGCTCAATAAGTTAACTGTGTAAAAATAGCTATACTATATAGCTATACTAACAGAAGCATGAAACTGAGAATGAGGGTGTGAACAATCCCCCCATACTATTCTGAATTGGTTCGGACTATACTTAGAATACTTTGTTCTGTTTTGAACACCCTACTTTAATAAAAGGACTATGGAAGAAATGGAATATATTCACAGAAGATCAGTGAAGATAAGAGGAACTTAAAAAACTATTTCATTAAAAAATAAAACTAAAGATGTTTTATATTGGTGATAAGATGTAGGCAACATAGTAACAGCTACTATAAAGAATCTGAAAGTCCATCATGTGTAATAAGAATTAGATTTCTATATAGCTCCACATACTAGAAACAGCATCAGTAAAGCAGATATTACAGGGCATATATTTTGAACATAGTTTTTAAACAACTACCCTAAAGATTTAGGTTCCAAAATGGTCATTTGGGCAATAGCATTTAAGAAAGAAGATACAATTTTTTTTAAAAACCAACAAACAAAAACTTCATAGTACTCAGAGTTGTCCAGAGGTGGGATGGAATGCCTCAAGAGGAAGTGAGTTCCCTCTCACTAGAAGTGCTCAAGTTTGTTATATGACTAATTGATGGGAGTGTTACAGAGGAGAGTCGAGCATCAGAGATATCTGTATTGCATCACCTTTCTAGTTCCTTCCAATCCTTGGGTACTTTGCTTACAACTCTTTTTTTATATCTAATAAAAATAAGGGTGTATTACCTCCCTAAGTAAAGGAATAAGAAGAAAACTACCTTGGATTTTTGTAATTTATGCAAGTCTTAGAATTTTTTATTCTCTGTTGTCAAAACTAGAAAGAATTCCTTGCTCTACATATAAATTATTTCTATATAAATAAAGAATGCCTGTATGTGTATAACCGAGTCACTTTGCTATACAGCAGAGATTGGCAAAACATTGTAAATCAACTGTACTTCAATTTAAAAAAAAATAAATTTATATATAAATAAAGTATGTTGACTGCCAGGAAGGCATACAAACAATAGCAGCATCTCTTTTTCATTTTCTCCACAGCAAGAATGCTTAATTTGACTATTCAATAAGACAACTGAGAAAAGCAAAAAGAAGGTAAGTCAAATAGACTAAAACCAACAGTATTATAACAAAACACCAGAAGAAATTTTACTTTTAGTAGTGTGACAGCCAAAAAATGATGCAAGCAACATAGAAACTATTTCAAGGGTGAATATATAAAGATCTAACCAGTAGGCCGAGATGGAATGAAATTCATGGCCTATGTTAAACCTATTTTGTTTATATCAACTAGGTTGAAGGGGATTTTCCCATCAAAAGATATAAAACAGCACTTAGTTCATTTCTGCTTCTCCTATAACTAAAGCAAGAGTCCCAAAATGTGATGTTCCTAGAAGTCCCATGAGGGAAATGCATCCCAAAATTCAACTAAATATTACAAACACAGACTCTAGGGCACCACTAAAGACCCTATTTGTCAACACAGGGCAGAGAAGGAATGCAAAATAGAGCAAGAAATAAAAAGGTAACTACTTTGTTCCCATGACATAATTTACTCACGTCTGATCCGCCATTCACTCAGATTGCTGACATTTTTATCCACTTTAAAATAAATATCGACTTCTCTAAAATATAAAAGCGCTGCCTTGGGGATACATACCTAGAAGTTGTTTCTGGACCACTTCCAGTACCAGTCTGATCTTGGCAAAAACTTCAGATGGTGATGGATGTTCCAAGTCAGTCATCACAGATTCAAAACGAATGATAATGATGTTAGGTTGGCTTTCTATCACAGCAAAAAGGGATGGGCAAGATGCCAGAGGCCTAAGGATATACTTCAGCAGCATCTGACCTGAAAGTTTTATGAACACTCATAAAAAATAAATCACGTCAAAAAAAAAAAGATCTTCGAGCCTGACAACAAAAATACATATACCATGACGTTACACAACACCCATTACGCACTGCAGGTTTTCCCACTGAAGTTTCCCAGATTGTCTACAGATTTTTATTTAAATTATTCAAAAAATCAAATAAAATAAATACCAGCAGCTACTTTAAAAAAGAAAAAAGGAAAGGATCTAAGCCCTTAATGAAAAGTGTAATATTTATACAATTCCACTTGATAAATCATGAGGCCAAACCCTATGATCCATCATCAATATTATTCAGAGAATACTGATCATTTTTCTGTCATTCCTTTAACAATGGACCTTCTGAAATTTCATGTAAATGAAACAAAGTATTATGCCTTACCAAATGACTTAAGCTTGGTATGTAGCTCCCCAAGAAGAGAAAATGCCAAGAGGACACAACTGATGGGTGGCACGGGGGTCTTCTCTTCTTTCTGAGATGGTTCAGCGCATAAATGAAGTTCTGTTTGTAGGCAAGATTCCAAGTTGCTGGTATCTAAGAAAAAGGGAAAAAATATCAGCTGTCTCAGCAATACAAGATGTTCCCATTTCTATCCCTGAGAGCCCACCGTCTACTAAGAGTCCTAAGTATGTGGTTTTACTACAATACACTTCTAATGCAATCAAATATGAATTACTACATACACGTCCTTGGCATCACTTTAAAACAGGAAATTACTTCCTTTGGTATGTTCAAAGAATCAAACTGAGTGCCAAAGTAAGATGATGTGCATACAATAACTGCTTACTAAATATGTGTTGAGAATGGATAAACAACAAGGTCCTACTGTATAGCATAGGGAACTATATTCAATATCCTGTGATAAACCATAATGGAACAGAATATAAAAAAGTACGTATTTATATTTATAACTGAATCACTTTGCTGTACAGCAGAAATTAACACAACATTGTAAATCAACCATACTTCAATTTAAAAAAAGAATGTGCTGAATGACAGAATGAAGGCAAAGAATAAAAAGTGAGATCCTAGTTTCAATTAAGGCCTCCTATTCTATGTTCCCTCTTATGAAGTAAAGAGAACAGCCTGCCAAACAAGTTTAACAGGGTGTGTTACAACACAGAATTAACACACCTGCCACCTCCTCTTAATTTTACAGTCTGCTTGGAAATAGAATCTAAAATTTTCTAGATGACTTCCTTGAAAATACCTAATACATACAGGGTGGGGTATGTGTGTGTGAGTGTGTGTATGTGTGTGTGCGCACGCATGCGTGTGTGTACACACATACATATACAATGTATTTGAAGGCCATAGTGGATATGGGAAAGGGAGCAAGGGGAGACTGTGAGGTTTCCCCTGAAACAGACTAAATTTCAAGATTAAATGCTGGAAAATATACCAGGTTTAATGGCATGTCCTTCCCATATACCCTCAGAGGTTTTACTTTGTGTAAACAAGATATCAAAGAGGGCTCACACCCAGAGGTGGGCAGAGGGGCTGAGAGCCAAGTAGTATAAATAAAAGCCAGGGCCAGAGTTATCCTATTTCTTCATCTTGCAAAGCATCCCCCATCTCATGATTTTGTCACCATTTTTCTCCAACAACTGAAAAAAACTGGGCCAAACTCCTATCCCTTTCCTTAGCAAGAGAGAAAGAATGGTTGAACAGCTTCTTTAAGCTTTCTAGAAAAGATAAACTGTTGGGATTAGAGCTTTGGGAACGGGCACATCTTACGATGCAGTGGAAACTGTGTGGTCTTAATGTGCTACCACCTCCTCTACCACAGCCGCGCCACCTGGACCCCTCCCAATCATCTTCTCTCTTCTCTGCTCCTTCCCAGTGAAAGGGACAGAAAGAGAAATGCATGGGAAGTAACAAGCATTTTGGTCCTAACAAGCATTCTGCTTAACATGAGAACTCAATATAGAATTGGGAGATTAATAAATGAAACCTTCCTCTCTCCCAACATAAAATATTTGGAATATATTCAGAGGCCAAACTGGTTCAGGCAGATTAAGCAAAGCAGTCCACCTGAGGTCAGCAGCACCTTTTGATGGCGGGAACTTCCATACAATCAGCTTCTGCCACTCTTCTCCAAGGTGATAAAGTATGTTCTGTTTCTGTATTGTAAGCTCCATGCTGAGAGATTTCAGTATTTTTAAATCAAAGCATTTTCTGGATTTTAATAACTTCAAGCATATCTGTGCCTGGTAGTGAAATGGAATCATTGTTAACATTTCATCTGGACTCTAGGCAATTAGAATATATTTGTATAATGATAAGGAATACATGCAACACAAAATTTACTGAAAACAAGAATAGTACTGGACTTCTCTGGTGGTACAGTGGTTAAGAATCCGCCTGCCAATGCAGGGTACATGGGTTCGAGCCCTGGTCCGGGAAGATGCCACATGCAGTGGAGCAACTAAGCCCGTGCGCTACAACTACTGAGCCTGTGCTCTAGAGCCCGCGTGCCACAACTACTGAAACCCGCGCACCTAGAGCCCGTGCTCCACAGCGAGGGAAGCCACTGCAATGAAAAGTAGGCCCCGCTCGCCACAACTAGAGAAAGCCCGCGCGCAGCAACAAAGACCCAATACAGCCAATAAATAAATTAATTAATTTTTTAAAAAAAGAATAGTACTAATTGCTCATGCTTTAGAGAAAGTGTTTAATACCTCTTCTAGACGCTGAGCAGCAGTAACATACTTCTTCTCTGCCAATGCACAATTATATTCCTCAATAGCAGTAGAAAACTGAAAAGATAAGTATAGTTATCAGGTATTTTATTTTATACGTCCTACTATTTCAAGTCTGTCTGCTTGTTTATTTTTAAACTATGAAAAAATACCACATAGGGGATACCCATTGAATGATAAGACAATTGGAAAAAAAAAATAACTTTCTCACCACCAAAACACTAAAGTTTGATTTGAGTATACTGACCTCGTGTAGCTGTCTAAGTAAACTTAGGACTACCGAGTCTCTTTCCAACTGTTGCTTCAAGTCTGTAAATTCAGCAGTTGATACGTGAAGATCCCGGCGGACCTAAGTCACACACCAAAGACAAGTACTTTTAAGCTATACTATACTTGAGAAATGAAACTTTTACTGTAATCAATAAGCTTTATTAGGTGACTATAATTCATGATGAAATTTAAATGCTGGTTAAGACTGGAATAAAAATCACAGAATGTAGTAGGAAGAGACTTTAAGTGATCCACTTAGCCCAAACCCTTATCCTATGCAGGAATACCCGTTCCCATCAACATAATATCCTCGTGTCACCATGTATTCTTAGTTTAAGCAGTTATCTTTCATCAAAGAACTCATCCACCTGGATTACTGGTATCCCCACTGCCAAGTGATAATTCATTCTTCAGCTGAATAGTTCTAACTAATAGAAAGATTTCTCTACATTGAGTGAGAATCCGCCTCCCATTCTGTCCCACCTTTTCAGGGACTTTGCACTATCAATTATTTCCTCTCTTCTCTATCTTTTACTTCTCCCTAAGTCATGCTCCATTCCAATTATGTGAATACCTATTAGAGCGTGGCTCCTCCCATCAGATTTAAATATGATTTAAAATCTCCCCCAACTCTATGAAAAAGTATCCTCCACCTTAGCAACCACCCTATTTCTCGGTAGCTACTTGATTTCTCTCCTCCCTCTCACAAACAAGCTTCTTGCAAGAGTGATCCATACTCGCTGTCTTTACTTTCTCACCTCTCATTCACTCTATAACTCACGTGATCTGGCTTCTACCCCCGCCATTCCACCAAAGCTGTTCCAAAGCAGTTGGTGCCAAAATACCAAGCAAATCCTTGCTGCTAAATCCAAAGCCTATGTCACCAGTATTACCTTGCATCAGTACACTGCTACTCACCTTCCCTTAGTCTATGACACCCATATCTACTCATTTTCCTCCTGCTTCTTTGGCCATTCCTTTTCATCTTCTTTTGGGAGAGAAATTTCCCCTCTGATCACTTCACACACGCTGATATTCCTTTCTCCCTGGCCCTCTCATTACTCTGAACCAACAGTTCTCAAAAAATAAACGTTTTTTTTACCCCACCCTAATCCAGGGTCGTTTGGCAATGTCTAGAGACATCTGGCGTGCCACGATCGAGGGCGCTCTACTAGCACCTAGTGAGTAGAGGCCAGGGTTAGTACTGAACACCTTCCAGGGTACCGGATAGGCCCCCACAGCAAAGAACGTCCGGCCCCAAATACCAGCTGTGCCTGTACTGAAAAGCCCTCCTCTCCACGCTCTCTCTGGGCAATCTCATTCATTCCCATAGCTTCAACTTCTAAGCGCAGCTACCTCATGTCCACACCATTTTCCTAACATCCAAATATGTATATGGATGGCGTGACATGCCAACTATCCTCTAAAATCCATTCTCCCACTCTCCCACAGTAACAGCGCAAGGCTACGCAGCTAGACTATATGTGCTAGTGCCCTGCACAGTCAGGTGTGACCATGTGTCTAAGATCCCACCAATGCAATATAAGCAGAAGTGATGTGTACCATTACTAAGTCTTAAGAAAACAGATGTGTCTCCTCTATTCCCTCTATTTGACCTTAACCTGCAGCTATAACTGGACATGGGGAGAGACCAACATCAACCATGCAAACAACAAAATCCTAGAGCAGTGTTTCTCAAACTATAACATACATACATACATATTGCTTGGTGAATCTTATTAAAGTGCAGATTCTGATTCAGTAGGTCTGGGATGGGGCCTGAGATCCTCCACGTCTAACAAGCCACCAGGTGTTGCCAATTCCGCTGCCTACAGACCGTTGGAAGACAATTCTTTAGGAGTCTCTCACATTTCTGCACTATCTTGCAAGTGAAGCAATTGACTGTCTTTTGTTCTGGACTATCTTTTCAAAAATGTTTGTGTAGTAAACAGCTTGAAAAACAGAGATGGCGTTTTCCTCCATAGCAAAAAGCCAGCATGCTCACTACCCGTTAGAAAAGGTTCAGGTTCCCTGAACAGAAGTTCTCTTCCATCCATACAGTCCACTGCACACCGCCCTGTAGAAACTGGGGCTTGCAGCACTGTGCAAAAACGTTCATCCTCTGGCTACCGCTGTGAGTAATAAACTGTCCTTCACAGTTCTTGACACAGACTACACTACAGTAGCCAGGCCCTAGGTTGTAGAATCAGCCTGCTAGCCTAGACACTACGATTGAAAAATATGTATCTTGTTTAAGCCACTGCATTTCAAGTTCCCGCCCGGCCCCCAGCTTTCTTTACAACAGTCTAGCCTCCATCTTCACACAATCCAACTGTGCAGCTCCATTTGTAGACCCCACAGGCACCCCATATTTAAACTCAACAAAAACCTACTCCTCCTCTAGATTGTTTCAGTGAATGACACATCAATGACCTAGTTCCCCAGTTATCTTTGACTCCGTAGTCTTTCACCCCCCATATCAACAACTGCCAGAGATTCTATATCTTTTCAAAGTCCCTAGGATTCGTCCACTTTTCTCCACCCCCACTGCCATTGACGATGGAGCACGTTGCATCCTGTCTTGCCCGATTACTTTAACTGCCTCCTAATGCTTTAAGTGCCTTCTCATTTCCCAGTCTCTTTTCCCTCAAGTCCTTTCTTCAGACTGCAAGCAGAATGGGATTCCTAAAACTCAAATCTGACATCACTCTCCTGCTTAAACTCTTCCATGGCTTCCACAGGGCAATCAAGATAACGTCCTTACTACTTAAACTGATACACACAGTCCTTGCTTACCTTTTTAATCTCATCTCATGTCTCCTCCCGCCACACTCTCTAAATATCTGTCATATGGAATACTTGCAGCTCTCCAAAAGTGACACCTCTCCACTACCTCCATGCCTCTACCATGCTGTCCCCTATGCCTGCCTAAACATTCCTCCTTCATCTTTTGCTTAATTACCTGCCACTTCAGATTCTGGTTTGGACACTACTTCCTACAGAAAGCCATCCTTAGCTATATCTGCTCTCTTTAACTGGATTATTCCAATTTTAGTGTATATCACACTATTTTATTCATCTATAACAGGCATAAGATTCACATTTTGAAATAAAACACTGTCTAGTTCACCAACTACCACAGTATCTGGCACCTTGCAGATGCTCAATAAATATATCAAATATATATATAAACAAATATATATATAAACTCAATAAACACCTTTATAACGTCCACCTATTGAATCTAATTCCCCTTCTCTAGCCATAAATTTGAATCTTTCTCCCATACGAAAATACTGGGCTGCAAATATTGGACATGTTTTTCATTGAAGCTAAACACCCTGAGTTTCCTCATTGTTCTTCAGATGGTACAGTGTTCAGGCCTGGACCCTCTCATCGAGACCAGTCACTTTCAAAACGTAACAACCAGAACTGAATAAATTTCACCAGCCATAATCTGGCCAGCAAAACGTACAAAGAGCCCATTACTCTCTGGTTCCAGACACTTCATTTCTAACAGCACAGTCTAAGATTGCACTGTTGACTCATTTGTCTGACAATACACTTTGAAAATATTATTTGAACTGTGCCAGAGTTGTAGAGTAATGGATTTATTTTTATTCAAACCTCTAACCAGAATGACTGGTAAACTCACTGTTAAATAGATTTTCTAGGTAGCTAGTCGTTTCCCCACTTGTGATTCAAGTTTTTATAGAGAATTTTTTAAAATACATCTGTTCTCTTTCCTTCTTTGGTAACTATCACATAGAGAAGAGACTTGGTGTCTTTCCTTTAGGACCTTGAGAATACCTCAACATCCTGATTTTGGATATCAATACACCCTGACTGATAATTTAGAAATTGAGGTACAAGACACCTACTTTATTTAAATCTCTAATATCAGCTTGATTTTTTTCAACTGCTTTTTTTTCCTAAAAGGAAACAGCAAGGGAAAAATCCTAGTGAGATAATATATGTGAAAAATATTTTTTAAATTATTAAATATTTTTAAATTTAAAATGGATATTCCTGTTTCCAGACAGGCTTACTTCTTTGCGATGACAGCGCTCTGGCAAACGTGATGAACATTCTTAAAACCTGCCAGACTTTCCATAAGAAGTATAGCAAGCACTAGCCCCACAAAGTGACACAGTACAAGACGGGCAGGGATTTTCTGCATGTCCAGGGAAAGTGGCTTTATGACAGGAAGTAGAGTGGTTGTGATTGGCGATCTGAGCCAATTTTCCAGAAGAAGGCCGGAAGAAAAGATTGTGCTGCAGCTTTAATATGCTGAGGCCAGCTGCAGATATAAGAGAATGCTGGCCATTAAGAGAGATAAGCATTTTAAAGTAGGAGATAAGGGAAAAGGCCAAATTATACACTTCTATGCTTCATCTGTTTTCGTTTTATTATGAAGACAATAAAATCCTGAGATTATTTTTTAATTTATAAAGTGCTATTAAAATGTAAGACATTATTATTATAGCTTAAAATGTTTTTTTTACCATAAAAAAGAAATTGTTTAAAGTATAGTTTTGGAAAATATTTGTGTTTTAAAACCGGACGTTACCCTAAAATCATCTAATTCAACTTCCATTTACCAATAAGGAAAGCGAGGTCTTTAAAAGTTGTATAAAACTGAATTGTCTTAGAAATCAGGAAGTTGAACTGCCTCCCTACAAACCTACCCTAATAACAAACTATTCTTACCTCACTCTCTATCCTGGATTTCAGCAGGTCAATGTCATCAGATAGCTTATCCACTTGGGTAACCAGGTCCTGTGCACTTTGCATGCTAGGCAGGAATTCACTGTACTTCTTGCTGATCATACTGCATACCTCGCCCTATTATATAGGATGGAAAAATTACAATGAGATGAGTAGGGAACTCTGTTAAAATACATAGCTCATCTTCTATTAGGTATCTTCCAAGTTAGGGCCTTCTTGCCAGTTACCCACACCCATTCGCTTTCCCTCCAAGCCAACGGGTTTCCTCAAAAAGCACATTTCTCCCACCGTTAAGAGTCCCATAACACGACTAGGGTACAAGAAGGCAATGATCACCAAATGCCAACAGTGCCCAAGAGTTGTACAAACACTGAAAAAGAGAAACGAAGAGACAAAAATTCTCATTTTGAACTATTATCAGCTCAGACTATAGCCACTAATTTTAATCACACCTAATAGAAAAAAAAGTAAATGGATAAATTAAACCCATAATCTGTATACCTCAATGGATTTATGAATTTCTATTCTCTTGCTTATAAAATTGTAAGGCCTAATCTTAAAACCCTAAATTTTCTTTTAAGATTTTTTTTGATATGGACCATTTTTAAAGTCTTTATTGAATTTGTTACAATACTGCTTCTGTTTTATATTTTGGTATTTTGGCTGCGAGGCATGTGGGATCTTGGCTCCCCAACCAGGGATTGAACCCGCACCCTCTGCATTGGAAGGCGAAGTCTCAACCACTGGACCGCCATGGAAGTCCCTTAAAAGCCTAAACTGATTTGAGTTCCATTATCTCCTTTAATGCAAACAAATTATTGAATACTTTGCACTGAATTAGTCAATGCTTTGAAAGACACATGAATAAATTATGCTTGCACACAAATAAATTCCTTTTAGGTAGGAAAGACAGTATGCACTTAAGTATTCAGAATACAGAATAGAGAAATGTAATATAGCAACAGAGTTAATGTCCTCCAGGAGCACAACTGGGAAACAGAGCACCTCTGCCTGAGGGAAAATGGGGATATTTTTCATGCAGGGAACTATATCTGAGATGGAACTTGAAAAATGAGTAGAAATACTAATAGGTTAAAGATGGAGAAACGGCAACATAAGTAAAATCTGGGAACTAGGAAAAAAGTGGGCCTGTTTGGAGTATAAAAAGTAATTCTCAACTGTCTGAAGATTCAAGTCAGGGAAAATAAACTAGCGAAAGGAAAGTTAGGTCCAGAACAGGGAGGAGCCTTGAGTGCCATGTTAAAGTAGCTTAATAGCCTGCCCTCTTTCCATCATATAAAAAGTGATGGGGCTTCCCTGGTGGCACAGTGGTTGAGAGTCCGCCTGCCGATGCAGGGGACACGGGTTCATGTCCCGGTCCGGGAAGATCCCACATGCCGCGGAGTGGCTGGGCCCGTGAGCCATGGCCGCTGGGCCTGCGCGTTCCGAGCCTGTGCTCCGCAACGGGAGAGGCCACAACAGTGAGAGGCCCGCGTACCAAAAACATAAAAATTAAAAAGTGATGAAAAATCCTAAAGCCATATTAAAGAAGAGATGCCAGTGACATGAATACTTAACATTTAGGAAATCATTTTGGTAAAATAAAAACATTTTTGTGCCTTTATGGTACAGTGCCAAAATGGCTCCCTTAAATCCAGACCTACACGGTACATATCTTTTTATTTTATTTTTTTAACATCTTTATTGTAGTATAATTGCTTTACAATAACAAAATGACTCAGTTATATATATACATATGTTCCCATATCTCTTCCCTCTTGCATCTCCCTCCCTCCCACCCTCCCTATCCCACCTCTCTAGGTGGTCACAAAGCACTGAGCCGATCTCCCAGTGCTATTCGGCTGCTTCCCACTAGCTATCGATTTTACGTTTGGTAGTGTATATATGTCCATGCCACTCTCTCACTTTGTCCCAGCTAACCCTTCCCCCTCCCCGTGTCCTCAAGTCCATTCTCTACATCTGTGTCTATTCCTGTCCTGCCCCTAAGTTTGTGAGACCCATTTTTTTTTTTTTAGATTCCATATATATGTGCACATCTTTTTAAATGAAAGCAACAAAGATGTGGGCAAATACAAATGTAGGTAAAGATAGCAGTACAAAGTGGAACTGCGTGTGGTTTGTGCCTTTTGTTTTTGTATCAATCTCAAGACAGCAGGGTCCAAAGAAGTGCTATTCACGTGTTTTATAACATCGTAGTCTCAAGGGCCTGGAGGTGGAGAAGAGAGTTTAATAAAATATCGATAGGTTTTAATAAGAAAAATTTCAGGGATGGAGGAGAACGGCACAATCCTCCCAAAGCCATTATATTCATCCACAAATCGGACAGAGGAGGAAATCACACACCGATGAGGGGTGGGCGGGATTGCCCTCATTTCTATCCCGCTCCTATTCTCCCTCCCTAGAAACCTCGTGCTTCCAGTCCCACTTCCCCTGCTCTGCTTGTCTCCTCGGCCTTCTACCTCGACCCCCCAATCCCTCCCCAGCCTAACCCCACTCCCAACGCTGCCCCAGTCACCGCCTCTTCCTCTCCACTGTCCCGCCTCCTTTCCTCCGCAGTCCCCAACCCCGGTCTGGGCTTCCCTCTAAGCCCCCTCCTCGGCCCACATACCTCCCAGCCCTCCCACTCCTCATTCCTCCCACTCGGCTTCCACGCCTGACCGCTGGCATCCACTCTGGCTGCCATGGCTCTACTCCTCCCTCCGTCCCTTTATAGCCAGCCGCCAGCTGCCCCGGCTTCACCTTAATCTCCTCCACCCGCTGGGTCAGGCGGCTGATCCGAGTGCACAGATCCTCCTTTTCCAGCCTCCCCGAGTGTGCCAGGACTTCCGTCACGAACGAGGCCATCGCTACCACAAGAAGCAACCCGGGCAGAGTCACTCTCTTGTAGCCAGCGCGGCAGCTCCAGTCCCGCCGGAGGCCTTGGCGCGCGGCCTGCCGGGAAACGGAGTCTCGCGGGGCCCAGACCTCCGCACGAAAAGCGAGGCTCGTACTACAACTCCCAGTAGGCACCGCGGCTATCCTAGCGTGGACTTTTCACGGTGTCCCGTAGTTGGCAAACTGTGCGGAGACGCGTTTTCTCCTTGCTCATTTTCAAATAGCTTGCCTTTTCCCGCCGGGTTTTCACTAGAAGAAAATGTTTTTATTTAATAACCAGTCACAACTGAATTTTTCTCAGCTTCAAAACGCTTACCTGTGAAATTTATCTAGCCTTGAAGACCTAACGAGCCCATCTTGATCTTTTTTCGTTAAATATTCATTCTCATGGGCCTCAGTGGCCATCAGAGTTTATGTGAATGGTGCCCTCTGCAGTTGTGCAAGGAAGTGGAATCACCTCATTATAAATAAAAGTATGCTCATAATTGCACTCCTTTTATATATAGTATATATATATACATATATAACATCTATTAAATATATTATAAGTTTATATTATTTATATTACCTAGGTATAAATAACATTAGTACTGTATGGACTGGAACATGATACTTAGCACTTTCTATCAGCGATTACAAATCAATTTTATCAAAACTTTAAAAAAATTGTTTCATTATTTAAATGTGTTACATACATACTATAAGATATATGTATGTATGTATACATATATGCATATAAATGCGTTACATACTAAAAGATTTTCACAATATACTATGTACAGTATTAAAAAATAAGTAGATATAGATACATATATAGAGGTAAAGGTAAAGGAAGTACACCAATTTAACTCTCTTAGGGGTGAATTTATGGTATTTATTCTCTTCTTTTCCCTGTTTTTTTCTATTTTTCTACAATAAACATGTACTGCCTTGATTAAAATGCTTTTTAAAATTTTTTTAAAGGTACCTTGTGACGGTGGACCCCCAAGTAGATGCTGACACTAAGGTCCCTGTCAATTTTAAGTGCCTGTGGAACAATCTGCTTATCCTAGTGATGCAGGGGCAGCTTCCTGTGACATGAGCAAAGGGGGTTGAGACGGGAAGCCATAACATCTTGGGAATCGCCTCTCCCTAGAAAACCAACCAAACTTCTGTTTGGTAGACCTGTCAGCCTCTCTTTGAATTCTAAATGCTACTACTAATAAATGCCCAGTGAGAAAGAAGGATGTGCAAATGAAATTCCTGAAAATTTGTATCACATATTTATTGAGCAACTATTATATGATGGACACTGTGCTAGGCTGGGAATCCAAAATATGTGAATAAATAATCTCAGGAAAATATGATCATTACTATCTTTGAGGTAGATGAGGGATTGATCCAGATGTGGTAGGGCCTAAATTTTATATACTTGCCAGGAGGCGGAGGACTCTTTAAGGAAAAAAATATAAAATAACAAATACAAAATTAAGTGCAGGCCTTGGAAGGAGTCTGTGCAAGTAACAGGCCTGGAAGCTTAATCCACCTCTAAGGAGGTACAAAGGGCAGAGGAAATATTGGGGGAGGAGCACCCAGTCACTGATTGAATCAGGGAGGTTCCACAGTAATAAGTAATCTGAACTAAGAATGGAAGGAGGTGTCAGGTTGAGGTTCTGGAATCTTCCTCCAGGAAATTAAGCCATGAATACCCACAAACACAACTGCAGAAGCTCCACCTCTCCCTGAGCACTGGATAAGCTAAGGACTATCCCTCAAGTTTCCAGGAAGAGACAGGGGAGAGCCAGACTTAGGAAGGAGAGAAAAAAGAGCATAGGGAATGGAGTAGGATTGCTACACACAGACAGACAATGCATGCAGGCATGAATGAACACTTGAGTAAATAAAAAGAAATGAACAGCTCTTGGATTAGAAGAATTAATATGGTTAAAATGGCCATACTATCCAAAGCAATCTACAGATTTAATGAGATCACTATCCAATTACCCACAAAATTTTTCACAGAACTAGAACAAATAATGCTAAAGTTTATATGGAACCACAAAAGGCCCAGAATTGCCAAAGCAATCCTGAGGAAAAAGAACAAAGCTGGAGGCCCAACCCTCCCAGACTTCAGACAATACTACAAAGCTAAGGTAATCAAAACAGCATGGTTCTGGCACAGAAAGAGACATATGGATCAATGGAACAGAATAGAGAGCCTAGAAATAAACCCACTCACCTATACAGTCAACTAATCTTTTACAAAGAAGGCAGGAATATACAATGGAGAAAAAAAGTCTCTTCAGCAAGTGGTATTGGGAAAGCTGGACAGCCACATGTAAATCAATGCAGTGAGAACACTCCCTCATACCATACAAAAAATAAACTCAAAATGGCTTAAAGACTTAAATATGAGACATGATGCTATAAAACTCACAGAAGAGAACATAGGCAAAACATTCTCTGACATAAATCATAGCAATATTTTCTTAGGTCAGTCTCCCAAGGCAGCAGAAATAAAAGCAAAAAGAAACAAATGGGACCTAATCAAACTTACAAGTTTTTGCACAGCAAAGTAAACCGTAAACAAAATGAAAAGACAACCTACAGACTCAGAGAAAGTATTTGCAAACAGTGCAACCAACAAGGGCTTAATTTCCAAAGTACACAAAGAGCTCATACAACTCAACAACAAAAACAAAAAAACCCAATCAAAAAATGGGCAGAAGACCTAAATAGACATTTCTCCAAAGAAAACATACAGATGGCCAAAAAGCACATCAAAAGATGTTCAGCAACGCTAATTATTAGAGAAATGCAAATCAAAACTACAATGAGGTGTCACCTCACACTGGTCAGAATGACCATCAACAAAAAGTCTACAAATAACAAATGTTGGAGAGGATGTGGAGAAAAGGGAACCCTCCTTTACATTGGTGGGAATGTAAATTGGTGCAGCCACTATGGAGAACAGTATGGAGGTTCCTTAAAAAACTAAAACTAGAGTTACCATATGATCCAGCAATCCCACTCCTAGGCATATATCTGGAGAAAACACTAATATACGAAAAGATATATGCACTCCAATGTTCGCAGCAGCACTATTTACAATAGTCAAGACATAGAAGCAACCTAAATGCCCACTGACAGATGAACGGATAAAGAAGATGTGAGATAGATAGATAGATATATATATATATATATATATATATATATATACACACACACACACACACACACAGTGGGATTAAAAAGCCATAAAAAGGAATGAAATAATGCCTTTTGCAGCAACATGGATGGACCTAGAGATTATCATACTGAGTGAAGTAAGTCAGACAGAGAAAGACAAATATCATATGATATCAATTATATGTGGAATCTAAAAAAATGTTACAAATGAACTTATTTACAAGAGAGAAACAAACTCACAGAGATAGAAAACAAACTTATGGTTACCAAAGGGGAAAGCTATGGAGGGAAAAATTAGGAGTTTGGGTTTAGCAGATACAAACTGTGTATAAAACAGATAAACAACAAGGACCTACTGTATAGGACAGGGAACTATATTCAATATCTTGTAATAAACTATAATGGAAAAGAATTAATATATATATATATATAGGTAGATATAAACCTGAATCACTTTGCTGTACACCAGAAACTAACACATTGTAAATCAAGTATACTTCAATAAAAAATAAATTAAAATTTAAAAAAAGAAATTAACAAATGAGTGGGTTCTGTTTTCCCTCACTAATCTGACCTCCTTCATATTTCACGCTTATCGTGGTTTGTATCTCTCCTGACTCACAGATTTTCATAAATTACCAAGAAAGGGCTCTGAAGAAAAGTCGAAGAAATAAGGAACAATGTCTGAAAGGATTCCTCCTGACCACATGTCTCACACACATGTGGCATGCCTGGATTCAGGAAGCTAAGTAACAGACACAAATCTGGATGGATATAGTACAAGCAGACACTTTCCAGAGATGCATAATATTTTGTCATCGTTTTGATTAGAACATGCGCTTGTTATAAAAGCAGCAGAAGGAGCCTACAGTTTAAAAGAGCATCCCATTTGCTTCAAGATAGGATTACGGGAGGGAGGGGGAGTGGTGGATGCAGGTATGGGTGAAAACAGATTGGTATGAGTGGATAATTTCTGAAGCTGGGTGATAGTACATCAGATTTCTTTATACCATTTGCTCTACTTTCGTATGTGTTTGAAATTTTCTATAATAAAACATGAAAGAAAAAAGGCATTCCAGAAGTTTCTGCTCACCTCCTTCCACCCCTTCAAGACTGATAAGCTAATCAGGCCGCTTAGTTGTTGAGACGTCATTCGGGTAAAGTCAAGATACTGCTTTTTCAGACGCTTCCTCCTTGCTGACTATCCCATGTCCCTTTTTCACATCGTAGTGTACCACAGGGCAATCAGTAGGTTAAAATATGTACAGGAGAATACATCGGTCAACATCTATGTCTTCAATATAATAAATCTCAATTTTCTTCCATATTTTGCCATAAAGAGGAGCCCATGCCTGCATGCTGTGTCACCAGTGGGCAGGCGCAGCGCAGGAGGCATCTCTGTTCTGGTGCTGGAGACAAGAATAGGAAATGTCACAGTCCGAGCCTCCTGGCTCAGGAGTTGGATCTATTGCTTGCCAGCTGGTGCACCTTGGCAAGTTACCTAACATGTATCTCACAGTGGTGGTGTGAAAATTAAATAAGGATAAAGAATCTAGCCAATTTACATTCCCACCAACAGTGCAAGAGTGTTCCCTTTTCTCCACACCCTCTCCAGCATTTATTGTTTCTATATTTTTTGATGATGGCCATTCTGACCGGTGTGAGATGATATCTCATTGTAGTTTTGATTTGCATTTCCCTAATGATTAATGATGTTGAGCATCCTTTCATGTGTTTGTTGGCAATCTGTAGATCTTCTTTGGAGAAATGTCTGTTTGGGTCTTCTGCCCATTTTTGGATTGGGTTGTTTGTTTTTTTGCTATTGAGCTGCATGAGCTGCTTATAAATGGAGAACAGTATGGAGGTTCCTTAAAAAACTAAAAGTAGAATTACCATACGACCCAGCAATCCCACTACTGGGCACATACCCTGAGAAAACCATAATTCAAAAAGAGTCATTACCACAATGTTCACTGCAGCTCTATTTACAATAGCCAGGACATGGAAGCAACCTAAGTGTCCATCAACAGATGAATGGATAAAGAAGATGTGGCACGTATATACAATGGAATATTACTCAGCCATAAAAAGAAACGAAATTGAGTTATTTGTAGTGAGGTGGACGGACCTAGAGTCTGTCATACAGAGTGAAGTCAGTCAGAAAGAGAAAAACAAATACGGTATGCTAACACATATATATGGAATCTAAGAAAGAAAAAAAAAGGTCACGAAGAACCTAGGGGTAAGGTGGAAATAAAGACATAGACCTACTAGAGAATGGACTTGAGGATATGGGGAGGGGGAAGGATAAGCTGTGACAAGGTGAGAGAGTGGCATGGACATATATACACTACCAAACGTAAAATAGATAGCTAGTGGGAAGCAGCCGCATAGCACAGGGAGATCAGCTCAGTGCTTTGCGACCATCTAGAGGGGTGGGATAGGGAGGGTGGAAGGGAGAGAGACACAAGAGGGAAGAGATATGGGAACATATGTATATGTATAACTGATTCACTTTGTTATAAAGCAGAAATTAACACACCATTGTAAAGCAATTATACTCCAATAAAGATGTTAAAAAAAAAAAAAAAGAATCTGGCCAAAAGTCTGGTATTTAGCCTCACTCAGTAAATGCAAATTATTGCCTTTCCTGTCTGAACCTGCCTCTTGGCAGCAGCAACAAATAGGAATGGAAGCTGGTGTGACTACCATCTATTTATAGCTGTTGTCCCAGCAGCAGCAGGGGACTGGGGAGGAAGGGCTTTCCCTCCTGGTATATTCTGGGTCTGGATAGGTTCCTTGGATTTGGGAATTTTTTTCTTCTGTTTACAAAAATACTAAATGATAAATTTGTAAAAATGTATAAAATACATAGACAAGCACAAGACAAAAACAAAAGAAAATAAGAACTATCCATAATCCTTCCAGTAAAATAACCATGGTTAACATTTTGTGGTATATGATACATACACACACATAGATACAGATATATGCGCTTTTTTGTGAAAGTGAAACTGCATTCTATATACTCTATATACTGTTTGGTCACTGCTTTTCTCACTTAACAACGTATCAATAGCATTTTTTTTTTTTTTTTTTTTTTTTTGCCATACGTGGGCCTGTCACCGCCGTGGCCTCTCCCGTTGCGGAGCACAGGCTCCGGACGCGCAGGCTCAGCGGCCATGGCTCACAGGCCCAGCCGCTCCGCGGCATGTGGGCTCTTCCCGGACCGGGGCACGAACCCGTGTCCCCTGCATCGGCAGGCGGACTCTCAACCACTGCGCCACCAGGGAAGCCTCAAAAGCATTTTTCATGTCATTAAAATTTCTTCTACATCAATTTAAAACAGCTGCCTAAATTGTACATAATAATATACAATTATTAACACTAGTTCAGTGGATATTTTCATAAATATTGGTATATATTCACAGTAAATTAAGGTAAGTTCTTGGACGTAGGGTGCTGGGTCAAAGTATGCAGATATTTAAAAGTGTAAAACATGAAGTCATGTTACCCTCCAGAAAGATTACATCAATGTATATTCCCAGAACATCATTCTCATCTTCTCGGAACTGGGGAGTGATTTAAGTGTATGAATTCACTCATCAAATATGTATTGATGGCTTACTGTCTGGCTTTTTTGCCTCTCATGGGACCCTCCCCCAGAATCCACACCCACATCCAATCTTGGGTACACCCTCTAAACCCAAAGTTTGCCAAGTTCCTGGCACCTGCCTCAGCTGCTGAGTGGACTCCACTCAGCTCCCCAGAAGTCCTGCCTGCTGACCAGTCACCAAGCCGCCTGTCCTCCTTTTCTTTCTGCCTTTCCTTTGTGGTGGGAGCAACCATGGCCTGGAGTTTCCGTGGGAAAGCCCAGCTTGGGGGACTGCTCCTCTCTCTGCTTGGCTGGGTCTGTTCATGTGTCACCACCATCCTGCCCCAATGGAAAACTCTCAGTCTGGAGCTGAACGAAATGGAGACCTGCATCATAGGACTTTGGGAGGTCTGCATAGATCAGGAGGAAGTTGCCACTGTGTGTAAGGCCTTTGAGTCCTTCTCGTCTCTGCCCCTGGAGCTCCAGGCATCCCGCATCCTCATGGTAGCCTCCCGTGGGCTGGGACTACTGGGGCTTCTGCTCTCTGGTTTTGGGGCCCAATGCTTCCAGTTTCAAGGATCAGATGGGTATTCCAGAGGTGGCTTTGCCTCCTGGGAGGGACTTTGGAGGCATCAGCTTTGGCCACTCCCCTCTTTCCAGTCTCCTGGGCGGCCTGCGCCACAATCCAAGACTTCTGGGATGACAGCGTCCCTGAGATTGTGCCTTGGTGGGAGTTTGGAGATGCCCTCTAGCTGGGCTGGGCTGCTGGTGTTTTCCTGGCCCTTGGTGGGTTACTCCTTATCTCCTCGGCCTGCCTGGGAAAAGAAGATGTGCCCTCTGTGCAGATGGCTGTCCCTACAGCAGCCCCACCATCCTGTGCTCCAGCGGAGAAGTTCGATCGCTCGTTCCACCTAATGCCAAGACCTAGGATCCTGTTCATCTAGGACAAGCTTTGCCAAGAAATCTATGGAACAGAGGAATGTCAGGAGAATCCTCTCTCTTCCTTAACCTCCATCACTCTATATTTGCTTGCCTCATTTTAGAGGTGGTAGTCACTGTCTCATTTGTTCAAGAATCTGACTATCTTGGTGATATGGTGATCCTAATTTCAGAATGAAAAATCAAGGCACAGTTTCTAAAGACAAGTTTATCTGATTTAGATTTTATTTACATAAAATACTTTTAAACTCATAACATTAATTATATACTTGATTCTTTTATTACTAGGGAAAACATATTACAAAATAGCGTTCAACCTAGAAAACCTAGTCTACTGGATATGAAGACAGAAAAGCTAAAGATATGCCTTTGCAAATGAAAATGAATTATTGGTGATATTATGTCACCTCAGGACAGGGACCCTCCTTGGGTTCATTTTCAGTCTCGGGTGCATGATTTGAAAGGGAGCTTCACAATACATCAGTCCTTGTGGCTGTACCCAAGGACTGCCCAATGTGGGCGTACATGTGGAGAGAATTATCAGCTACTCGGAAATGTCTTTTACCATATGCAAAATCACATTATAAATCCCTTAAATTTTAACCCAAATGTCAGCAGAACTACCTAGGCTGTGGCAACCAGTAAAGTCCCTTTCACAACAATGACCCAAGTTCCTTTGCTTCCTGACCGCCTGGGCCAGGTCTTCCTCAGGCATTTCTGCAAGTCCTCAAGGAGGAGCCTCCCGCTTGCTCAAAAACCTGCTCATCAGCTGAAACTACCCTGCGTGTCCACCCTGATCCTCTGGCTACCATCTGCCTCCCACTGCCTTAATCAGTTGAGAGTCACTGACCCCGTCGACAATTCCCACAGGAGAACAACTAAGGGTGATGGTTCCCAGTGTCCCCAGATATGTCCCTTTTCCAAGTTCAGAGGCACCTTTTGCTCACAGGACTGAGGAGCTCCCTCCCTCCACACGCTGGTACTGTGCTTTGCCTTGAGGCTGTACTGCTTGTGCTCAGATGCCTCTCCTTCTCAATTAAATAACATTGGCATAGCCCTGGCACCTTGAGGTAGCCACCACAGAATGTGCACGCACCAACACAAGAATAAACAAGTTTGCCGGCACGGCCCAGACCAGTTCCCTTCTTTTTTTTTTCCTGAGGAAATGAGTCTGCTCAGGTGCAACTTCGTCTTCAGCACCTGACTCAGTTACCTTCTCACCCAGAATAGCATCCTCTAGGAGTCACAGTTTCTCCAGAAAGCTCCTTTCCCAGTATGTCCTTTTGTATATGTCCACTTGACATACACAAATCCAAATGACTCTTAGGTAAATAAATTTTTGAGTATAAAAGAGCAGTTTGCATCAAATTTGTATTCCGGCCTTCTCTGGTTCCAATGCCCATTTTATCAACTACCCCTTCTTGATTATGTTTCAAGGATCTTTAGGCCAAGTTTCATTCAGGGGTGAAGCTCAAATATCCAAGAGTGATCCTTGGATTCCGTAGGATCTACAAGAAGGACTCATTTTGTTATTCATCCATCTGGCCGTTTATTCACTCTTTGAACAAATATTTATTGAGCACCTACCATGTGCTAGGCATTGTGCTAGCAACCAGGAATAAAACGGTAGGACAAAATGTATCCCTGCCCCTCATATAGGCAATTAGGGGAGACAAATATTAATGGGAAATCACATCAATGCAAATTGTAGTTGTGACAAACTTTACAAATCCTGAAAGCTACATGATTCTATAAGATCATGCAATAGGAACAATTTAACCTAGTCAGGTTAAATGAGCGGGTACCCTAAGGAAATGATAACTGCCTACAGGCTAAAGGATGGATAGCAACTCTAGGTAGAGAGAGAAAAAAGTAAAAGACAAGGCTGGTGAAGTAGGAAGGAGCATGTTGTCTCCGTTCTCAGAACCAAGGGAAGCCAAGCATGAGGCCAGGAACAGGAGGTCAGCTGACCGAAACAGTAGCCTGCTCCACCTTTCCTAACACCTTGTCCCTGGGCCATGTCCCTACCACACAGTTGTGTAGGGTTTAAGAGATGACAACGCACTTTCACATATCTTGTGTTTTATTTACTGTTATATTGAGGTTTTTTTTTTTTTTTTTGAGATTGGGAGAACAGATATTATTTGTTTTGCTAATGAGAAAATGAAGAATTTAGGCAACATGCCCACGGTGAGTAATTAGCTGGATGAGACTTGAATCCAAGGCTTGGACGCCATGGCAGGCTTTTGTCACCCACCCCATCCTGTTGCTTCATGGGGATGGGTGACTGAGACAATCTACCAGACCAAAGGAAAAACTAGCACCCAAGCAGAAGAAAAAACCAAAGACCTAAAAGAAAAATCTTGTGCTCCGTGCGTTTGTTGAGGTCTAAACAGGATCTTTGTTGCCAGGTGGCTCACCTGGTCCTGCTGGTGACCTGCAGCCCTCATCCTAATCCCACGTGTGCAGGTGCTGATGGCATTTTTCATCAGCATGTCATTATGGCTTCCTCTGCAAGGAAACTGGACACAAACTAAAGATTTATTAAGAAAAAAAATAGCCTGTTTTCCTAACTCTCCTTTATAAAGGACACAAAGGCATTGAAAAAAATTTTTTAAAGGTCTGCATTTTTTTTTTTTTTTTTTTGCGTTACGCGGGCCTCTCACTGCTGTGGCCTCTCCCGTTGTGGAGCACAGGCTCCGGACGCGCAGGCTCACTGGCCATGGCTCACGGGCCCAGCCGCTCCGCGGCATGTGGGATCTTCCCGGACTGGGGCACGAACCCGTGTCCCCTGCATCGGCAGGCGGACTCTCAACCACTGCGCCACCAGGGAAGCCCCCCAAGGTCTGCATTTTTTTTAATATTTACTTATTATTTTGGCTGCGGCAGGTCTTACTTGCGGCACGCAGGATCTTTTAGTTGCAGCATGTGGACTACTTAGTTTCAGCATGCATGTGGGATCTAGTTCCTGGACCAGGGATCGAACCCGAGCCCCCTGCATTGGGAGCTCGGAGTCTTACCCACAGGACCGTCAAGGAAGTCCCCAAAGGCATTTTTTAAAACGATAGGAGTGGGGCAGGGACTGTTGATTGATTCCCAAGCAGTCAATGGCATGTCATCCCCTGAAGGAAAGGTGATCTGCATTCTGGCCAGAATCTACTTTTATAGAAAGAGTCTGAGGAATAAGATGCTTTTCACCAAAAACTGCCACTGTTTTTATCTACCTGCGTTGTAGGGAAAATAATGAGAAATAAAAATAGAACTAATTAAATCTTAGCTTCAGTTCAGCCTTTTCTCATGCATTTGTGGCAAATCAACATCAAAAACATTTCTTTATTGTGGTTACACATGGAGAGGTGTGTTGTCATATGTATTAGGAACAGAAAGGGACATCAATCAATCGATGTTTCAAGGCAAAAGCTTTTATTATGTGCAAAGCATTGTAAGAAAATAACCCGGGGACTCGCCAAACGTGATGCAGTTAGAATTTGATATGTTCAGTGCTGTCTTCTCCACCGGCCTTCCTTTGGGTCTGAACATTTCATCATTAGCAGAGAAGGCATTTCAGAAGGTCCCTATCAAAACATTCATCTGTTACCCTTCTGAGCCTCTGAGACTAGCTCTAAGGGAAAAGTCCCAAGGGTTAGACACATTTTGGGATGGGAGGAAAGTAAGAAATAGTTTTATGGGCTTCTGGAAAGGAGACGTGTCTTAGCAGCCAGGGAGGGTTAGGATAATACAAAACTCAGAGTTAGGGAAATGTTTGCAGTCACTGGCCTCTGATATGGAACTGAAAGAAGCTGGGATCACATTCTACTCTACTAACTGATGGATTTATTTTTTTAAGCCAGTTGTTCTTGCTACCTTGCCACATTTATAGTATGTGTACAGACTGTTTTGTTGTTGTCCAGAATTTTGAATAGTGCCTCAAAGCCAAATCCCATGGGTGATACATGCCCTGGATTCTAAAGACAGGGGCTCACCCCACTGCTGCTAAGAAGTAACCAAACTGGTGGTCAGCCTTCACACCCAACACCTACATAAGAGAAACACCCAGACTCATTAGGGAGGCTTCCCGGAAGGGAATTCGTAACAGTTGGGAGGACTGTGGTGTCTCTACCCTTCCCTGTGAGGAGTGGTGGAGATGGACCTCAGAAGGACCACTCACAGATGGAGCTGTTCCCAGCAGGGAAGATGGGTATCTGAAACACACCCATCACACCTGTGCTGAGCTGCAGAAACTCCTGGGCTATGGAGGCACAGAGGAGGGTGCCTGACTACCACCGGAGCAGCCTGCAGCAGGGGGCTGGCTCGAGTGGGGCAGAGTGGCAGCACCCACCCTTCTGCCTTTTACTGGGGCAAGGATGGTAAGCTTTCTGTAGCCCAGATGGCTGCTGGGGCAGGCAGTCTGGGTGACACTGTCCTAGAGCGCTGCTGGACGGTGTGAATGACTAGAGCAGGAGCTGAGAGGGACTGGAAGAGGCCAGCCAGGAAGTCCAAAAGCCATATCAGGGAATGATCTGGAAGTTTTCTACAGAGCTCTCTGAAGAACCCATAAAATACCCCACCCAAGAGCTAGTAACTGGATTCTTGCCATAACAAAGAACAAGAGTGTATTAGAAACAAAACTATTTCTTTAAAAAGTAAACACTGGGGCTTCCCTGGTGGCGCAGTGGTTGAGAGTCCACCTGCCGATGCAGGGGACACGGGTTCGTGCCCGGGTCCGGGAAGATCCCACATGCCGCGGAGCAGCTGGGCCCGTGAGCCATGGCCGCGCTGAGCCTGCGCGTCCGGAGCATGTGCTCCGCAACGGGAGAGGCCACAGCAGTGAGAGAGGCCCGCGTACCGCAAAAAAAAAAAAAAAAAAAAAAACAGAAAAAAAACCCAACCAAACAAACAAAAAAGTAAACACTGTCCTTTGCCTTCTTCTGCTATAAACTCTCCTCCCCCAGGCTCTAGGGCTGCCAGAGCTGGGGGTTAGGAGGGGAACGGAGCAGGGGAGTAGAAAAACATCCCACGGCTCCTTCCTTACTGCTAGCCCCCGAACTTCAGGCTGAGGCCTGGACTAAGATGAGGGGAGAAGCACTGAAGCAAATGGATGAGAGTGAACTTTTGATCTAGACTGGTCCAGACGCTGTAATACATGAAAATTATCCTTTTCATACTCAAACGGGACAATAAAGTTCTCAGGGAAAGGACAGCCAAAGGATCATACGGGAAGGTAGCCCTGGAAACAAAAAGAAAGCTATTGACTCACTGTTCCCTATCAAGTTTAGGCCATTCAATAAAACGATTAAAGAAAAAATATACCCAAAGCAAGAAAAGAACCCGACAGGAGATACTGTAATTTTTCTATCCAGCATAGGCCCGGATCCCTTCAGCATCTCTCTTCCAGTCAGACTGGCTAAAATATGATCACATCCGCTTGCCAGAGACCTACAGCACCCTGGATGTCTACATTACGTCCCAGTTATTTAGCATCCACCTGTGAGCCCTACATAGGCCAAGGAGAAGCCTTAAAGACCTTGCCCCACAAGACATTTCCACACGAGACCTGCAGCTAACAATACTTTACACCAAGTCATTGCTGCATCTATTGTTTCTTTTAACCCTTAGAACATAACAGCAAGGTTAAGGATTTTTTTGGTTTTATAGACCAGGAAAGTAGGTTTAGCCAGTATTGGAACTCAGTTGTTAGCTAACGATGCCAATATTCTTTCCATGAACTACATCTTCATGAGACACACTGATTCAGCAGTGGTTTATGAATCAGGAAAGCTGTAAAACTGTTCACCTCATGAGTGAGGTCTGGTTATTCCCTAAGTAGAGACGGTCAAGATGACTTAGTGAATGATGATGCTACTCCTGTCATCATTGGGGGTTCCATCCTTACTGTTAAAATCTAAATGCTCATTTGGGAAGACCATCTTTGGCATGAGTGATACCTCTAGCCCACCGTTAGGGCTCTAGATAGAAAACTGGTCATACCTCCATGAACATGATTAATACAAGGACCAGCACACACTCTTGGCAATCCCTCAGTACCTAGGTAGCAGCTTATCAATTCCAAGTGACCTAAATTCTTTTTTTTAATTTACTTTGTCTTTGTCTGCACTGGGTCTTCGCTGCTGTGTGCGGGCTTTCTCTAGTTGTGTCGAGTGGGGGCTGCTCTTCGTCGCCCAAGTCACCTAGATTCTTTAGAAGGTTTCTGTCCCCTTCTCCTACTCAAAGTTAATATTCCTGCTTCATTGCTTAATGTCACAATTTCTTGTCTTCCTCATAGCAGGAACAATCCAGGCTTATCTTATCTGAGAAGGGAGGAGACCAGGTCTCTACCTTGTAAGACCCATTCACTTGTCTGTAAATGGCCAATCAGTTATACACAACAAGGAGGTTGTGGAATCAGGTAAACTAGCCAGCAGCCTATTGGGCAATGCAGCAAACAAGAGGGCTGAAAGGAGGAGGACATGAAAGTGCCCTGAAAATCTCTTAAGGCAGTTCCACTCTGATGTGTAGTAGATTACTATGTCAATTTAGTGTTTAATAGCCTAAGAGAATGTGGATAATTGTTTTAAAGGTTCAGGGAAAAGCAGTGTAATGACTGAATAGCTGAGATGCTGAGCCTGTGAGCGAACTTTAAGGAACTGATGTGTTTATGGTAATTAAAAGAAAGGTTAATTACACAGAAAAAAATATATTTTTCTATATCTCCATCAGAGTTGAGCTTCACAACATGAGGAATACACCAAAGTTATAATACATTAATTCAGAAAGCATAAAAGCCGGTAAACTATCATTGCAGAAGATTCTACAGACTTTATGAAACCACAGAACTCAGTGTGTTGAGGACAATGTAAAAGCCACCTTACTAGTAGGCATGGAAGTTCTATGAAGAAGTAGTTCTAAGCTGTGACTGTATGTTTATCAGAATCACCTGTGATGCTTTCCAAGCATAAAAGCATCTGGGGTCCAGGGAAGTCTAATTAGTCCATACCTGCAGGGTTGAGGCCTTGGCAACCGGGATTTTTAAAGTGACAGCTGATTCTGGATTGGTGACCAGGGTTAGGAATCACTGCTGAAGAGCTCTTAATTAAAAAGGTAGAAAAGGGAATTCCCTGGAGGTCCAGTGGTTACACTCTGTGCTTCCACTACAGGGGGCGCGGGTTCGATCCCTGGTCGGGGAACTAAGATCCCACAAGCCTCATGGCATGGCCAAAAATAAATAAATAAAAAGGCAGGAAAAAACTTACACAAGAGAAAAATAAATAAAAACAAAATAAAGTTGTTTGAAAAGACCAATAAACCTCTGGAAATACTAACCAAAGAGAAAAGAAGATACGTGTCACCCAGTATCAGTAATGAAAAAGGGGACATTACTAAGCTCCTGGAGCCATTAAACACACACACACACACACACACACACACACACACACACACACAAGGCGTTATTATAAACGTTTTGCCAAGTAAATTTTAAATTTTAGACAAAATGGACATATTTCTCTTTTTTTGGACGAATTTCTAATAATTTTCCAAAACTGACACAAGGAGTAACCAAAAGTCTGAAAACCCTAAATGTATAAAAGAAGCTGAATCTATAATTAAAAGCATCTTTTCAAAACACACAAAAAAACAACTCTGGGATCAGATGGCTTCAACAATGAATTCTGCCAGAAATTAAGGAAGAAATAATCCTATCTTATACAAACTCTTTCAGAGCATAGAAATTGAGAGAACATCCCAACTCATGCAATAAGGCCAGAATAATCTACACCAAAACTTTGATAAGAACATTACAAGAAAAGAAAATTAAAGGCCAATCTCTCTCATGAATATACATGCAAAAGTCCTAAATAGAATATGAAAAAATTCCATATGCATATAAAAAATATATCACGATCAAATTCAGTTTCTTCTGGCAACATGGTTGGTTTAAAATTACTAAATGTAATTCACACATGAACAGAGTAAAGGAAAAGACCCATGTAATCATTTCAATAGATAAAGAAAGAGCATTTGATAAATTTCAACACCCATTCATAATTTAAAAAAAACTCAAACTTGGAATAAAAGGAATCTTTCTTTATCTAATAAACGGAATTTATAAAAAGCCTACAGTATGGTGAAATACTGAAAACATTCTCCCTGATATGGGGGGGGGGGATAATGACACCCACTATCACCACTTCTATTCAGCATTATACCAGAGGTCCTAGTGTGACCAGTCAAGAAAAAGAAACGTTGTAAGGACTTGAAATAATAGTCATCATTCACAGATAACATAGTGTATACAGAAGACCTAAAAAAAACCTGATAAACTATTGGAATTAATAAACTTACAGGCTTGATATAAAAACATCCATTTGTTTCCAGATGTCAGCAACAAACAATTAAAAATGGAATTTAAAAAAATCACAGCATTTACAATAGGTTGAAAAACATCAAAGATCCAGGAATAAATCTTATGAAAGAGGTGGAAGACCTTTATACAGGAACTGAGGAAAACCTAAATAAAAAGTATACACAATGTTCATAGATCAGATGTCAATTCTCTTCAAATTATCTATAGTCACTATAAACCACATCAAAATCCCTGGAGATCTGTGTATGCATGTGTGAAATTGACAAACTGATTCTAAAGTTTATATGGAAATATAAAAAAATCAAGAATAGCCAAGATGATATTGAAGATGTCCCAAACTGGACAATTTATTGTACCAGATATCAAGACTTATAAAGCTACACTAATTAGGACAATGTGATATTGGTACAAGCAGACCAACAGGCCGATAGAACAGACAAAAGAACCCAGAAGCAGAACCCTACATAGACACCTTATGACAAAGGCATAGCACTGGGAAACACAAAATGTTTTCAATAAATGGTGAGGGGCAGTCCACTAAATGTGAAGGGTAAAACAGTGAAACTTCTGGAGGATAACACAGAATATCTTTATGACCTTGGAAATAATTTCCTCAATAGGGCACAGTAGCACTAACCATGAAGGAAAAGACTGATAAACTAGACAACCTTAACATTAAAAACTTGTTTTCACCCAAAGACATCAAATGAAAGGCCAAAGTGGGAGAAGATATAGGCAATGCATATAACCAAAAAAGCTTCCATAACTGGACTATATTTTCAAAAAACTCCTATAAATCACTAAGGAAAAGAAAAAAAAAAAGTGGGCAAAAGACTTAAATACGTATTTCAAAAAACAGAATAGCCAAAGGCCACTAAGTATATTAAGAGATGCTGGACATCCTTAGGACACAGATGTGGACAAAGGAATGTTGCCTGCCACCCCAGGAAAAAAAGGAATGTTGCCTACCATCAAGCCATCAGCCACTGCAGCCAGCCCTGATGGTGCACCCTGAGGGGAATTCAGGACAGAGAAAAACAGGATACGGGCCCTAGATAGTTAAGGTACATATCTAAGGAATCATTTCAATGAGGCTCGCATCTTCTCATAGGTAGAAAAGCACTAAAATCATTAACTTGAAATGTCTGGTGTTTTTGAGATTAGTAGCAGTCTTTTAATGTTCAACTACATGTTTTTCCCTCCCTTACCTCTTTGGAACAGTTCCTCAGAGCTATCTGAGAGGATGCCTCCAGGGCCACAGTCCTCAGTAAGGTCCCTAAATAAAACATAACTGGCAACTTGTAGGTTGTGCATTTTTCTTCAGCTGACACAGGGAAGTGCAAATCAAAATGATATCATCACATGTCTACCAGAATGGCTATATTAAAAATACTGACAAAATCAAATCTTGACAAGGATATGGGGCAACTGGAACTCTTATAAACTGCTGGTAGGAGTTTAAATTGGTATAACTGCTTCGGAAAACTGTTTGGTAGAACCTAATAAAGATACATCTACCTATTCCTATGACCCATATATTCTAAGGACCCAGTAATTCCACTCAGAATTACATACCAACAGAAACGCATTCTTGGGCGCATCAAAAGACATGTACATGAACGTTCCTGGTAGCATTATGGGTAGCAACCAAAAACTGGAAACACTCAAATGACAATTAGCATAATAAATTGTAAGGTATATTCACTCAATGAAATATAATAAACCGAGCAAGGAAAATGAGTAAACTACAGCTGCAGTTAATTCTCCCTTCTATCCTACCCCTGCTACATCCCAGCCCTTCATTCAACCCTTGCCTCTTCTTCATTCATTATTTAAATTGTTCTATGTATCCACTTCACACCTCTTTCTTGAAGTGGGTAGGATAACAATGAGTTTATATGCTCCATACTTCTTGAAAGAGCTAATTAACAAATCCAAATGGAAAAGGATTGCCAATTCCAGTTAACCAGGGAAAGGCTAAACCCAGTCTCCAGGGAATTTATGCTGAGGTCAAGTACCCTGCCCAAACTCTTGAAATCACTTCTGGTTAAGGGTCACACTGGTTCTTTCTCCCACCCCACCCCCAACATCCCTTCCCCTCATCCTTCTTTTTCACAACCCTTTAAATAAGTAAAGCCACTCTTAGCTTGAGACAGTTTGCTGACCCTGAAAGAAACTAAGCTGTACCTAAGGCAGCACCAGTACCCGCCATGGTGGTCTGAGTGGATCCAACACTACAGATGTACAGCTGTTCCTTTCTTCACCAACTACAGGTTCTCAAAAGCTCATCAGGAAATAACTAATGTGGAAAGGTACAAAGCAAAAGATTTTACAAGACTCCCAAGGGCAGTCAAGCAGTTGTTAATATAGCACAGGCTATGAAGTGAGACACACCAAGGGTTAGTGTCCTGGCTCCACTACTTAGGACACCTATGACCTTGGACAAACCACAGTCCCCATTTTCATCCCAGGGTTGTTATATAACTGTGCACAGTAATCAGTAATGACAGGTATTTAAAAGCAGAAGGCAAATGGTGCTACTGCCTAGAATTTTAAATAGTAAAAGGTAATCAATGGGTAAGAAAAGTGATTAATTTCCCATGAAACAGATCTTTGCAGTGAGCTTTAAAACACAAAAGCACCCCTGAATATCTGTAAAAGACGGCCTAACCATTAATTTAACCAAAATATAAGAATTTGGTTTCAAGAAAATAATTTTTTTGCCTTCTAAATCAGAAAAATTACAAAGTGGATACACTTACATGCAATACAACTAGCAAATGAGATGAAAAGAGATCAGTCACCACTAGGTGCTGCTCAAGAAGTGACCACTGCCTTTCATCCCCATCAAGCTTCTCAATGCTCTAATCTGCATTTCTCTTTTCAAGAAGAAAAACTGAAACGTGAGAAAGGCTTATTGAGTCCATCCATTTCCAAAACAGAAAATATATATTTAAATAAAGGCCATACTGCATACCAAAGGTAAAACAAATACTTTTATTGCACATTTATAAAATCTGCATTGTTGTAGTAAGTGTTTTTCCCTCCCACGATTCCCTCATTAATCTTAAAATTTGGATACCCAATTTGGAGCCTTTTAAAAATTATCAAGAGGGGATATTTCTCTCTCTACATATACATATATATATAGATTTTTTTTTTCTTTTTACAAACCCACATCCCTTATTTTTTAGAAGCAAAAAAGGGGAGGGGCATCAAAATGTTCTTCTGGGCCAGCAGCAGCCTTAGACATGGGTTTTGACAATTTTCAGACACTAGAAATTTTTACCTAAATGGTTAACTATGAAAACGTGATCTTTAGTCAAGTTTCACAATGTTGTTACTCCGTCTGACGTCCTTAATGCCTTCCTTTCTTTCACTCAGGACTGAGTATGAGGTTTTCTGGTTTATTTAAAAATATAAAGTAAAAGAGAGAGAAGAAAGGAAGGAGAGGCAGCTTTCTTTTGACTTTTGAACATCTTACTGCCACATGCATGACCTTATGTTCTACCCACGTGTGAAAGGGTAGTGGTTCATCAACAACCTATCTTGTCATCTCCTGTCAAGAGCCAGGCAAGGTGTATGCTTCTCCTCTCTTGCAGTTAAGAATTTTTTAATGTCATCTGTATTTGATAAAATAACTAGTAGCTGTTCATATGGTTCAGGTTCTGATGAATCACCCTTCTACTCTGCTGTCAAAAACACTTATGCCTGAAGGATAATTTTAAAAGTGTCAAGAGGCTTAGAAAAGCCCAAGCACGCCTGTAGGTACAAGAGGCATTTCAGGTCTTCTGCCATAAATCAATACCTTAATACACTGGTTCCTGCCTTTTTTAGTGAAATCGCTTTTATGATTCTGTACCTAAAAAGTGCAATTTTATTTTCAATCCTTCTTTACATACACAGTATGGTTGGGGTCTGGATCTGAATCTTACTTTTCCACCTAATCCCCTTCCCAAGGTAAACACTGTGACAACAGACTTCTGTGCAACAGGCAGTCAACCAAAGACCAGGATGGGACTTGAACACGTGGGGGCTTATTTCACTGTCACAGTTGACACCCCTTGAATTGATTCCATGACAGCTGCAAACCTGCTACAAAGGTCATAGGGCGAATTGGGTCGAATAGTCGGAGGCTCCTTTAAGACAATGATTTCTGCAGAAGGATCTAGAAGTCTGGGTAGAAACTCCCCTAAGCACAGCTGCAGATTTTCTGTGGAGGAAAAATGGACGGTTACTATACAGCTAAATAAATCTCTGAGTAAAAACTAAGTCTGCAATGATAGGAGACGGTCTTTCATACAGCCATCACCCAACCTAAAAGGTTAAAGCATTGTTCTGGTCAGCTAATGACAAATGATGATTCCTTCAGGCCAAACCAGTAGCAAAGACCTATTTGCCAAATATACCAAGTTTTAGGTCACTGTTTTAAGCCATGTGACGTGTGGCAGAATAACACTATATATTCACTTCATTATGGACACGTCTTCCAATCAATCACCCTTTAAAATTTGAGAAAGTACCATAAATATAATGTACCGTAAATATACTATTGCCATAAATAAAATGCTGCTCTTTTCCTTCAAGTAATTAAAATATACCAGTGTGTACACGGCATTATGTAAAGCTATATATCACACATGGTCTAAATAAAAACTGAAGACATTAAAACAAAATTCATAGCTACTAATTATTATAGAATTTTTCAATAAATATTATAAACTTGAACACTTTAACAAGTCAATGGAATATCTCTACATCAGTGAGACGCTAACAAAGAGGATTCGTATTAGGATACGTAGCAACTTTCCAAATCTATCAAACTCACCTAAAAATACCTAGTTTTAGGCTCCCTCTCCAAAATGCTTTGGACATGCACAGACGTTCCATTTACTAATTTGTTAACCTTGAAGGCATCATAGTTAATAACATGTTTACGTCTTGCAACTTCAAGTCACAGGAAAATTTGATTACGGCACCAACAGGTAATCAAGCTGCATAAATAGATTTTTATTTTTAAACTATAAAATTAAAGTTCAGATTTCGGCAGATGAAAAAGTAACAGCAGTCCGACATTCCTGGAGAGCAGTGACTTATTTCAAACAGAGCTGGCTGGCTGGCTGTGGAGGTGATCCAGCAGCCACAGAGGAGGTAAGGGGAGGCTAAGAAGGACAGGGGTGCAGGCTCCCATTCCTTGTTTCAATAGAGTAGATGTACTTTTGACTCTTGTATATTCTAGGGGATTCCAGTGCCTTAAAATGGTTTGACAACCGGTACTACAAACTGAGTCCACTGCAACTTCTAGAATTCTCAAGGGCCTTAGAAATTACTGGAAGTGGCAACAACAGCACACCTGCAATATCTTGCCCGAGGTAAGAGCACCAGTGGTTTCTCATGATCTCAATGGCATCCAAGTCATCCTTGGAGATGTCGTTATTAATGATAAGGTGAATGCAGGGAATGATCAACTCATTCATCACATTAATACCCTCTGTTACAGAGTGCTCATCATTTGTTTCAAAGAGAGAAGCCGCTTTGGCATTCAGCTCCTATAGATAAAAAACAGAGTGAACAAAATAAAAGTCTGAAAGAGAAGATAAATATCTATTTTAGAAGCGCCTAAACAAATACTTCCCAAACTTCACTGTACACTGGAAATGCCTGGGGATCTTTAAAAACTACCGATGCCCCAACCCAAGCAAGCTGACTGACTGGTATTTGGGTGACCTGGGCGCTGGGGTTTTTTTTTTTAATGCTCCCAAGGTGACCCAAATGCAGCAAAGTCTCTGACCCAGTGGCCTAAACTTACAAGTCAAGGTCATATTTAACACCCGCTTCTATCAAAAGGCCTATTCAATGGTTCTCGATCTTCACTGAACATCAGAATCACCTGCAGAAGGCAAGCTGGTGCCCAGGCGCCTCCCTAGGAGACTGGTTTAACTGTCTGGGGAGACGCCTGGGTCCCAACCTTCTGAAAGCTCCTTAGGCGATTCTGACGCACACTGGAGGTTGAGAGCCAGAGGTGGAAAGACTCTAAATCCCTAGTACTGTCTCCCTGTGGCAGCTGAGTAGGATGTTCAAAATGTAATCTGTATTTGGTGATTTAAAAAATAAAATCATGTCTTTACTAAAATTTGGGTCCATCAAATCTACAAGGCCCTTTTTTCGGCTTCAAAGTGCCCTGCCATACCTATAACTGATGCAGGAACCCAAGTCTAATCAGAAAATGAAGCTTCTGAGATAAATACATGTCATGACTTAATCTCCTCCACTTGGTATTAACAGAAGCAGTGGGAGAAATGCTGGCCTGACTCCTCCCGTGAAGGGTGATCCTGCCGGGTGTCAGAGAGGCTAAAGGCAAGCACGTGGGTCTGGGAAAGCCGCCTCTGTAGTTTCTGAAGGACAAGCACCTGCAGGAACCCCTGGGGAGGCAGAGGGGACATGGGTCTCCTTCCCACGTGGCGGCCAAATGCAAAATAGGTCAGGATAGATCTCCAGTGGTGTATGACGAGGATATTAACAGAATGGCAGGACCGATCCTGATGGTTCATACCTTTTAAAAAAAAACTGGAATCTCTTTAGAAGTCACTAAAATACTCATCTACTAGCTTAGCAGGGAACACAGGAAAAACACACATTTCTTACATGTTTACTCTGGGCCAGACACCAAGAAAACAGCTGAATAAGAAGAGGATCTGTGCTCAGGAACTCACAATCTAGTAGACAGGCCATGTGATAAAAGCTATCATGCAGTACGTAGAAAGGGCACCGAAATGGGGATAAGTGATTCTCACCTAACTTCTATCAGGGGTGGAAGAAGAATGACATTCACTGAAGTAACTTAAAATAATTTGTTTCCATGTAAAACTACTCTTCAGAGTTTGGAAAAATCTAAAACCTGTTGGAGATTTTTTTTAAGTTGTATTTCTTCACGGCTTCAAGGAGCAGAGGTAAACACAATAGATAATTAAAAAGTCGTAAGGCTTTACAATCAGTACAAACCAGAAGGCATTTTCTTCGGTATAAAGCGATCACCGACTCTTTCACGCCCCGCCGGGGCCCCTTCATCAGCAGAGCGGCATTGCTCTGGTAGGCGTACACCAGGTAGGAAAGCGCCTCTTGGTACCTTAGAAAGTGGTAGATAAAAAACAGCTCAGTGCTCCTTCCCCGAATCCAGGGCTTAGTCCCCACTGTTCCCTAATACAAGAATGCAACTGGCTGAAATGATGGAAAAGTCTTAACGATGGAGGCAGCATGGAGCACTGGGAAAAGCCTGAGGGCCAAAGACCACAGCCAGTCTCAGCTCCTCTGCAAACTGGCCGAGAAACCCAAGGCAAATCATGGAACTTCCCCGGGCTTCTGTTTCTCCCAACTCTAAAACAAAGAAGTGGACGAGAGGCTCACTAAGGTCCACACCAACTCTTAAAATTCACTTTCTGAGTTCATTTTCATTTATCACAAAGAAAACCTGGCCATTGTATCTCTCAACTAAGAAATCTATCATTATGTAAAGGATGAAAAAACATGTGTGACGTTCAGAGCAAAAGTGAAGTGAAACACTGGAAAAAGGTAGAGGCACAGGGTACATGTGAGAAGGGGGGTGAAGGTGCTGTGACCTTCTGAATTCCTGGTAGGCATCAATAAGTAAGTGTCCTGACCAGTAATCTCAGTGACATAAGAGGCCAACTTACTTTCCTTTCTGATAGAGTTCCAGGCCTGTCAGGAGATACACAGACACCTTTCGAAACAAACTGTAATCTTCATGCCACTTCTGAAAAGGAATGACAGCCATTCATGATTATGACCACGACTACTTGTACCCTTTCCGCCACAGTAAACTTCAAACTCAGTACAAATACTCACTGAGCACATGTGGCCAGGCACAAAAACAGGAGACACAAAGGCTTTCAGATAATAAAGTATTCGACATTTAGAATTAACGTCTACCGCCGACCTTAATTTTCCATGTCTTGCTCCTTCCACCAAGGAACAGAAATACTCATTTCATATGAGCTTTAGAATTTAGGATCTTAATTTCCAACACCCACGTCAAAGTCATTCAGTTCTGGTATAAATGAACGGCCTCCCGAGTTCTGACAAAACCGTCCAGATGACGGAAGACGGAGGGACACGGCCATTCCAACCTCACAGAACAACACTAAGCTCAGTGGGGGTGGTGACATACTTTAGGTGGCACAGGACAGTGTCTTTCCTACAACACGATGCCTTTTTTGAAAATCTGTAGTCATGCATGCATTTTAATGTGTAAAAATCTAATTTCAGATATAGAAATGTTAGAGAACTAAATTATTTAAAGCAAACCAAAGCCATGAATTCAAGAATTTTACTGCCCAGAACAGGGCTAAAGTGGGTATTTAAGAGAAATGAAGTGCTGATTCAGCCTAACAGAACAATGGAATAAAGAAACTGGCCATTCTAAGGGTAAGAAAAGATCATTCATTCATTCTCACCCAGCTTTCTTTGGGGGGTGGGCGGCGGGTGGTCAGTCTGTGATAATATAAAATTGTTGGTTTGGCCTTAATGTGTTTGCTTTGTAGACGTAAAGAGAAGACCTCACCTTGTACTCCTCCATATTCATGTCATCTGGACCAATCTCCTTCAATTTCGCTTGAGCCACCTTCATAATACTGATTGACCTGTGAACGAAGTTCAGAAAGCAATGAAAGCTCCCCCTTCAGAGGAGTTAGTCAAGCCAGACCCAGAAGGAAGGGTGGTTCACCGAAGTAGCCCCTCCTCACCTTTCATCATAGCTAAGATTTTTGTCTGCAAATTGTTCCAGAAGGGTCCGCTCTACTACCCTTTTCGGCGCTTCATTCTGGAAGAAGTAGACAAGCACATGCTGAAGTCGAGGATCACTGTGAGAGGTGGGGGTCTCTTTGGCGAGCTGATAGAGCCTGGAGTACTCTTCATGGAATGCCTGTTGAAGACAGAACTGGTGGTTAGAAAAGCGCACACTGTGACCTTCTACACACAGAAACTGACGCCTAAGCGCTACAGAGGTTTTCATCACTCTAAGAAGACTTCTGAGAAGTCCTTACTGAGACATGACAGAGGCAACTATGGAATCTGAAAGTTTCTTTCATTCCATAAGGATAAAACTCCTCTGGCACCAAAGACATACTCACAAGAAACTCATCTTCCTCATCAAGTTCTCAGAAAAACAAATATTTAGTTTTAATTGTTTCAGGCATATCCTTGAGTACCAAGGACCTGAAATTTAAAAACCGACATGAATGCAATTTCTTCAAGTACCTTAAATTTTATTCAAGTACCTTAAAAAGCATGGCCTTCATTCTTATATTATGGCCCCCAAATTACAAAGGCAAGGTCCCATTCACAGCTTTATGAACAGATGGCTCCTAAGAACAACAAGAAGCCCTCCAGGCCAGGTGTAACACAGAACACCAAAGCCGCGTCAGTGCCAAGAGAGGAGAAGCCATCAGTGCTGTGAGATGGCTGGGTCGTTAGCTGGGCAGGAAAGGAAGTTCTATGTTTTACTTCGATGAAAACCTTTTAATCCCATTTTTTAGCATCTAAGGAAATTACTGCCCCGTGTTATGATACCTGTGGCATAAGGATGAGAATTCAAAAAATAGAGATACCTTAATAAGCCCTGCTTCAGACCCATCTCGGTCAAAGGTCTGACGGGCTTTAGCTATGGCCAGGATGACCCCTTGCATGGCAGGGCTCAGCATCACCTACCACAAGAGGGCACAAAACAGAGAGAAAAAGGAGAGAAGAAAGGTTCAAAAGAAGACTGTATGAAGGAAAGGTGAACAGACAGCTGCAGGGAAGCATGGCAGCGTGCTCCGTGGCTGGAACCCACTGCGAGGCAAGGCTCACACACCGGGTCCTACACACATTCACAGCCCTGGCCCTCTGCACAATGTCAAGACTTTGCCTAAGACAAGCTATTCCTACATATTCTAATTTAGCCAATGGATAAAGATGTATGTCTAAAAATACCTGCGCTGTGGCGCTGCTACAGAATCGAGTTAAATTACAACTCTCCGAGGGGAAGGGTCTGAGGCGAGAGTTCCAACTGAGTTCTATAATTTGGGTGTATATCCTAAATACACCAGTACTTTGGAGTTTTACTAGGATGAAGAGCACATTTTAAACAGTCTGGAAACTAGGGGATACACAAATAACACTTTACAAAGTGAAACTCTTACAATGATTAAAAAAACGCCCCACAGGAAAAAACAGAAACCTGAGGACAGGATTCCCGACAGTTAGTGTGTGGTGACAACTGTACAGGCGGCAGACAATGAACAACCTGGGATTCTACAGCTTCTCCCGAAAGCTTCAGAATTAAAAACACCTTCAAGCCACATCTGTTTTTTTGCTCACTGGACAACTGAAAACTTTATATTTGGAGGAGACACAATGGACTAACATGACCAAAGACAAAGACTCCTAAAGGCAATTTCTTTGCTCATGATACCAAACAAAAAACTAAATTCTGCCTTTCTGAGCCATCTGGACTCTGCAGCGGCCCTCATAAGGACAGGTCTGGGTAGATATATACTGGCAGCAGTGTACAGTGGTAACTGAGATAGGCCCTCTCGCCCATTATTTGCGTCAATGAGAAAACAGTAACTATTGCCAAACACCTCACACAACTATATTCAGTCACGTGAGAAGGAAATACAAGACTGACGACAGACAGCTAAACCCTGACTCATCTCTGTACCTCCTCATCATATCCATCTGCATCAGATCTAACCAGAATCCTTCCCACACTGGGAATCTCGACTTCAGAGACCTCAGCATTAGGCTGGGCAGCAGACTCTGCGTCATGAGCCTGTGCGGGCTGCTCGGGCTGCTCTGCAAGGTCTGTTTCCGGGGACATGGGCTTCTGGGGTTCAGCTTCCTTAAGCTGTGGCAGCAGAATGGAGAGAAAGAGTAACAAAAAAACAGAAGAAATAAAGAGGGATTGGTTAAATGCAGCAGGCACAGGATAACAGAAATGCGAGAAACTGTGGTCGTTATTGCCAAGAGCCCACCCCTCTTGCACTTGGGCTTCTAAGCCATTCTCACCTCACTCAACGCTGCTTCCACACCACTCTTCTCGTAGGCGCGTGCCGTGTTTGCAATAGCCTGGGCGGTCTGCTCCTTCACGATCACGGCATGCTCGGAGGACAAGCAGCGAGCCCCGTGGGAAGAGGCGACTGAAGACTCTGATGAAGAACCACACAAAGGAATTAGCATCTGATGAGAAGTAACCTCTAGAACACTCTGTAAACGGCAAGCAGGACTGATACAAAGTTTCATGTGCAAACCTCCTAACAAACCTTTTTAAAAAAACCTATGCAAATTTCCCCTAGAAACTAGTGACTAAAAGAAATGGCTATTTTAGCAAGAAGCCACTGATGATGCTGTAAAGTTTAATGTGCTCCTGATGCTGTCCTATTTCTTTATGCCAAGAAGCCTTCCTACAAACAACCACCTGTTAGGAAGATCACCTGTGGAGAATAGTTTTCATAAAATCTACCTATTAATCCTACGTAGTTTCTCCTGCAACCTGGGAAATAAGCAAAAAACTAAACAGAGTGAAAGTACAGGCAGCTAGTCTTTCTGCTCTTACTTCTGCTCAGCAGAAATGACAGTCTAGAGCCACAGGCTAGGCCGTCAGGTTGTGCAACACCAATTCTATCTGAACTCCAGTGTGCAGACCGTGGCACGGCTCACTCAGGTGAAGTGCACGGGACTGGCTACTGGAGTGCAGCATGAATCCCACCAGATCACCGGCATAGATGCCCTTCTCAGGTACCTTGCGATGAAGAGAAATCCTGTGATGCTGAGCTGGTGGAAGACTCCATTTGAGGGATTTTGCAAGACTGCTCTTCTTCCCACTCCTCTACTTCCTGCTCAAACCTCCAGTTATCTTCCTGAATGTAATGCTTCAGTTCAACAGAGAGGGCTTCCACTTCTCCTGACATCTGATCTAATTCATTCGGGGCCGCCTCTGAGGAAGAACAAAGACAGAGTTTAAACGAAGTTCCACCAAGCAAAAGGTCTCAAGGAATCCAAAGGTCCTTTCTAGAAAGAAAGAAAATAAGACACTTTGTCTTTTTTTCTTACTCCTAATGAAAAATACATACACACGTACATAATCCATCTGAAGTACTGACAATATCAGGCCAACAGTCACAGCACCCCAGTAACAGTGCCTGGCATATTAGTAGGCAGGCACATTGAATATTTGTTAAACGAATCAATCGACGATCATGACTAAGGATTTGGAATAGAGGCCAATCAGTGACAAAGTAGCAAGAACAAACCAAACATTTCTTGGAAATTGAGAAAATCATTAGATCCAATGGATATTTCAAGGTAGATAGTGTTATCAGTGTAACCAATGATCCTATTACTGATAAGAATATCCATCTCAAGACGGTTAGAGATGAATTCCAAGACATTTATACCTCCTTAAGTTTCACACAATCAAGTGCTGTAAGAAAGCAAACTGATACAAAGGTTAGATGGTCAGTAATACCTGGTTCACTAAAGGCTATGATGAAAAATGGCAAGGATAGCAAGGACATATTAAATCTCATCTCTAACCCTGTGACCAAAACAAAACATAAAAACCTACAGCAGAATAGCACATCCATGTACTGGTTGCTATTAACTAGTCTTTTCACTAAGCAAATGACAGTTTCCACTTTTTGTCTGTTTCTGTAATATAAAAATGAGCCATACGTGTAACAACAAGGCCCCTAGATACCACCAACAGCCAGCACAATTATTTGTACAGTAACTCCCACGAGCAGCTGTTCCTGCTTTCACACTGCAAACATGCAATTACGAAGATCAGTTACCATTAAGTGATCATTCTCTCCATCGCTTATCCCTCAAGCACACACTAACAAATCAGAAAGATCATTTGCTGCCCGGACAAAATGCCTTATGTGTTTTCCTACTTATGCAACACAGTGAAGTTTGAACACTAAAAGAAGATGCCTTCCATGATCTCAGATGTGAAAGGAAGAAAGAGAGAGTAATATAAATGGAAAACAGCACAGAACCTGGAATCAGAATATTTCCTGGCTATAAGACTCCAGACAAGTGCAGAACCTCAGCTGGAAAATGTGGGTGATAAGAATTCCTGCCCTGCCTACCTCCCTTTTAGAGTTGTAAGTTATTAGAGAAATAAAGTTTGAAAGTGTGCAATAAGGAGTAAAGTACCAACATAAATGATAATTATGATTGCTCTTAGCCTTAGCAGTAGTATTATGAGAAGTATGAAACTGTTCAGGCAAATCCACCTGTAACATCTAGCTATTCTCCAAAGGGTGTAAAAATATGTGTGCAAGAATGTCACTAAAAGAGAAAAAAAACTAGAGGCAACTTAAAAGTCTGTCAATGGGAGGCTGGTCTAACAGATTATATACATATTCCATGCAATGGAATTATTAGGCAGTTGTTAAAAAGAATAAGTTGGTTCTATTTATAAAAATATACAGATCACTAAGAAAAACAATTAATGAAAAAGAGGCAGAATAGAATGGAAAAATATCCCCTTTGGGGGGAAAAATTGGGTGTGGGAGAGATATCGATAAATAAAATCTAGCCTCTGCATAGAACACTTCTTGAAGACTACACATGAAACCTAAGAATGGATACTCGTTGGGCTCGAGGACGGAAGTAGGAGAGCAAATTTATTTTTCCTTTTTAGTCTCCTTTATACTATTTGTATTTTTTAAATACATTATTACTTTATAATAAATCTGAGTTAAAATTTTTATTTTAATCTACAAGATTGTTCCCTTCCCTGAGCAGTACAGAATTCCCCCACCCCTGGCTTCTGTTAAGGTGTTTTTACCTGCACTGAAGTGGGGTAGCTTGTCGTTAATGTACATCAGGCAGTAAGCACTAACATTTCTCAGGCCCCCATAGGAATCTCTTTCAAGTTCTTCCCAGGAAGACTCGGTAACAGAGATGTCGTTGTACTTGAGCCAGACTTGTCGGGGCTGATTATAGATGTAGGCCCAGTAGTGTCCTGCATTTGCTTGTCCTTCATGAACAAGAACTGCATGCAAACGATAAGGCACCTGCAAATCACAAAGCAATTCCTCCATCAGGTTAAGCAAAATAATCTGACAAGATTTAGGTTACTAAAATTCAAAAGTATACCCAACCATCAGACATCAGAAAACTGCCTGTTTATACATGTGTTTGATGTTAGGTTCACATCAAAACATCTTGTTGATTCAAGATGAACTAACAAAAACACAGCCTTGGAATCTCCTAATTACGTCTTGGTTCCTGAACCTTTAAAATCGGACAATTGAACTAGATGAGCTCGTTGAGGCCTCTTTCAACTCTAAACTCCTATGATTATGCATCTAAAACAAAAGATAACTGAGACCTATTTATCCCCCGAGTTCCAAACTCAGTTTATCTAAAAACAGAATCACCATGACTACACTCATGTTGAGAAGATGTTTACCACCCTTGGTACCTACAACAAGTTTAGCAGCTATCTTGTTCTATGCCTATTTTGTTTGTTAACAAAATCTAAGTTAGCATATTCCATTATTAGTCGGTCTCGTGGTCTCTATATTTCTTCTTGCAAGTTATCATCCACTTACCTGGGGGTGAAGACCCTTTTAACGACATACTTGTTTGTTTCAACATGTGAAAAGCCTTTTTTTCCCCCCAATATGGGCAAAATAGAGCAATGCTTAAGTGCCAAGTAAGTACTGGTGAAAGAAAGTCAGCCATCGAACCAAAGTGAACTTACATTTAATCAGTACCTTGACATGTTTTTACTGGTGGTGAAATTTTTTAAATAATAGAAAAGAGAAAATGGGGAACAGCCAAGATGTACATGATGCATTCCTGCTGTGCAACACAACTGTGCCTCCATGCGACCCTAGAAACAGAGCTCTCCTCCCGCGGCCTATCGTTCACACAGAAGCCACTGGAGGGCGTGCCCCTAACTGGAGCCTCTTTCCCCTCTATGCCCAGAATGTTACTCTAAACAAAAACGTATGTGGAAACTAAAATTTCTGCCCTGCCTACCTCCCTTTTGGAATTACTAGAGATATAAAGCTTGAAAGCACGCTGCTAAACAAAGGATCACTAAGGACCATGGTACTTTGGAAAGGATGGGGAACCAGTCCCTGGTCAGGTTTCCCCCACTGCACTACTTAAATTAACCATTTTATGAGAAATTTTTATTAATATTTAATGACAAACTTTTCAAATACATGAAAAAAATACCATGTGGCAGAATCAAAACAAATATATTTTAGGTTCTGTTGGTGCCAGAAGATACATTGCTTTTTTTTAGCCTAAAATATAGAATAATAGCTATTTCTTTCCTAAAGTTATTTTTATACCTCAGGGAAGTTTCCATTCAGTTTCAAAGAAAACCATCAACTTTTCTTTTTGTATCTACCATTAGCACCATTAGAACATGCCTTGACTACCTTCCCATCAATTTTCATTCTACCTGACGGAGGAGAGGATCACAGTACATCTGCTCAATAGTCTGGGTAGTGCTTGCAATACAGTTCTTTAAATCTGTTAAGAAAAAAAATACTTAGTTAAAATGATTTCATTACACGTCACCCAGGCAGCTTTAGCTCTGCAAAGAGTACTGCTTCTCTGCACCTGGGGTTCTGACCAGTTCAACTTCACTCTATGAACCACGAAGAAGGACGCAGTTTTAAAGTAGGTGGAGCTTTAGGTTACAAAGGCTTTTAGTTTAATATAACTACATTAAGATTTTTAAAAAATCACCTCTTATAATTCACACCAGAATTTCTTAGAGAGAAAACAGTTTCTAGAAAAAGACCTTAATGGGGCACTTGGGTGTAAAATATATATCCCAGGGACAGGACCTGAAAGGAGAAGGCACAGCAAAAGGCAGGGCCAGATTTCTATGAATAAGAACCTGGGAGGAATCTAGATTTGTATTATTTCTTTATTTACTGCTCCCTAGATAAAAGGAGAAAGAAGAGGAGGAGGGGAAGCCTGAGCAACAAGACAACGAGGCCAAAGGATTTTCGGAACAGAATCTGAGCAATACGATTTTACACTGCGCGCATTACTCACGTATTCTTTGCTTCATTAACCTTCAATAAAGCATACTTCATGTAGAAAAGACTTTAAAAGTGGTAATTCAGGAAAACAAAATTCTAAGTCTGGGTCAACTGAAGCCAGAGTTCAGATAAACTATGGGAAAAGAGAATCAGCAGACGCAGAAAATTCTCAGCTAAAGCTAAGTGTCATGAGTGTCCAGGCTACCCAGGATTTCCCAGAAATTCTGAGGAGGGAAGCCAGTGGGGGGGAATCTTTCCATGGTTGTAAAACAGACGTGTGTGACCCAATCTCACAGGGAACAAAAAGTACCAAAGAGGTCACAATCCCCAAAATTCAACAGTATACATGGCAATGGCAGGACATGTACCCAAGGTACCTAACTTCCACATATTCAAACAAGCAGAAAAGGCAAAGAGTAACTGGGAAGTATTGAAAGAGCCAACCTTGTATATCTTGTTCAATCTCGCTCCTCCACCTCTGAAGGCAGGTCTTAACAAAGTTTATCTCCTCATCTGTGACCGTTCGAGGAGCTGGGTGTGAGGGCATTTCCATGGAAGATCGGGAAGGTGTAAGTGGCTGATTCGCCACCTTAGACTTGTGTAGAGAACCTTCAGAAGAAAAGGTACTTTCAGCATCTTGAGACGTGCTCTCTTTACTTGTACTGAAGGAAGATAAAAAACATGCTCAGATGATGATTTCCAAAATACGCCTTGGCCTAAATTAATGCACTTTCTAAAGCAAGCTGCTACGTGGAGAAGTACACCTATAACTTAGTGAGTGTTTACTCTGCAGAGTTACTGAGCCAAACCTTTCCTTTACATGCATCATCTCATTTAACACAACTTGCTCATGAGGCAGGTACTATGACCATCCCTATTTCACCAACTACAAACCTAAGATTTAGAGAAATAAAGCAACGTATCCAAGTTCACCCAGCTAGTAAATGACAGAGACGGATTTACACCCAGATCCGCCTGGGTTTAAGAGTCTATGCCTCCTGCTCTCTAACCACTTGCCTTTTCATGAAGAAAGGATGCGAAGGAACATGGAGAAGAGAAGATTGGGACTGGAATAATCAAGGAATCAACTATAGTGTTTCCAACATGCAAGTGACTAAAGTGAGATGGATAGACAGATGCAGGAACAAAATACACAGAAGAAAAATAGTATCAGCTCAACATCCAACTCACAGGAATGCAAATAGGTGGCCCCCTGGGAGAGCACAGGGTGCAGGACTTAAAGGCAGACAATCTCAGCTCTACCGCCCCTTAGCCAAATACCCGAGGAAAAGTTAGTAGCCTCAGGCGAGTGATCTAATACCGCAGCTATGAAATGTGGGATGTTAACTTCTTTACATCGCTGCTGTAAACCGAGAATAAAGTATGTAAAGTAACTGTTAACTTATCTACTAATTAACTAATGCCAAACAAACTGCACATAGACAAACCAGCAGGAATACAAACTAAGCCTGTGACTGTACTTAGGTTTCTGTTTCACACCAAAACTGAAGAATATAAACTTCCTATCTCTGACTTAAAAGCAACCCTCTCTCCCTTTCCCACCTGCCTTTCTCCCATACACAGAGTAATGGAGAAAACCTCTTTTCCCTAAGGACCCATACATATGGAAAAATAAGCCCAACATAAGCAAACGAGCAGACATCTCAATCTCAGAAAAGATCACATACACACAGAGCACTTTAAAATCTAATATAGGCAGTCCTATTTTATGTTATTACACAGATTAAACCACTTTAAAAAAATTAAAACCATTTGTAGTTTACAAAGGACACAAAAACATTCTACAAAAGCCCAAAGAAATACGCATAGGTAGAGTATAAAAGTAGAAGAACCCCCCACCCCTTGCCTCATGCCATCCCCTGGAGATAATCACTCCTACCATTTGGTATGTTCTATCCACATATGCACTTCTGCACACACATCAATGAATGAGTATTAATACGTGTGTGTGTGGCGGGGGGAGCTGGAAGAATGATTATTTTGTTTTGTTTTTTTAACATCAGAGTCTAACCTTTTCTATACGTTCTAGTGTTTTTGTTACCCAGGACCCACACATCAAATTTGATCCGCGCTGGCCCCAGTGGCTCCTCCAGGCCACAGAGGGCGCTGTACACGGCTGAGCCGCAAGAGAATCAAGGGCTCACGGGACGTGGCCTCCCTGTCTCTTTACTGGATAAACCCCTCTAGGCTGTCCTCTTCGACTTCCAGCCAGCTCTTGTCCATATCTTAATTTTCTATTTGTGAGTAAGTTCCCCTTCCCTTAATGTTTACTTAGTCATGCACACTTCTTCAGCAAACGAGAAAATGAGGTGTTTTAGAAGTTCAGGGGCTGAGGTTTCCTCTGAGGAAGGCCTCTTGTGGCACCTAGCTTATAGCAAGCTCAAAGCAAGCTGGGCCTGCTGGAGAACGAACACTATTCCAAACAGCTCAAAACGCCTCTGAAATAATCCCAACTATCGTGTGGGCAAGACGAAGGCACCGGTGGGAATTATGAAAAATTCACCCAAGTGACAGTTGGCAAAATCCTTCCCTTTAAGACAAAGCGCTCACGGCCTTTGAGCTCTTGCGGGGTGAGTGTTAATCAGGTGGAAAGATGGTGCACAGTTCAAATTAAACCAAAAAACCCATTACATACTATTTTTAAAACTTGTTTGCATTACCTTTCCTTGGATATCAGGTCAGAAGCCGGGCAGTGCTCAGAAGAAAGTGGTAACGTCATGCGTGCATCACTTTGAGATGCAGAGTTTTCTGAGGCAGGTTTTGTACTAGCAAATTCAATAACATATTTCAACATGTCCGGGAGTGGGAACCGAGCTGGGCCCGAGCCGTACTTCACATACCTAGGAGGCAGAGACAATGGTACTCTACTGCCAAGGCTGCCTTGTATTTCCAGGCTCGCTGACAAAAGATCTGTTATTTTCTGAAGAGTCAATGGAAAGGCTTATTCCTAAATGCCACACAATATTTAATACGTTAATCTATAGAGCAAAAAGTTCTCTAACTACAACAGTGAAAACTGACAATAACCTAAATTTTTACACCTGGCAAAAAGCATTTAAAATGGGCTCCTAGTCAAAGCCACGCCAGTGATGCTTCCTCTTGATTCATATCACATTTAGGCTCTTGTCATAAAAGTAAATTCTGTTTCTTAAAGCAAAAGGGATACATTATCATTACTCAAATCTGAAAATAATGCTGGTGAACTAGTATCCAACGGTTTCTTCTCTGCTGCCCTTTAGATCAAGTACTCTGCAATTAGGAAAAATGAGAGAGAGAAATCTGGAAATGGGAAGCAGGTATTGACAAAGGTCAGAGATAAGAAAACGCAAATCTTTCTTCTGCCTGAGTCCTACGTACCCTATTATTCACATACTCATTCAACAGGCCAGGCCAGGAATAAATTACTGAAGATTTCTTTGGGATTAGTAAATAATAAATGTCTTCAATATGTAACCAAAACAACTAATTAATTATTTTCATAATACCCAATGTTCTGCCATTACTAGCACATGCTACACTCAGTAAAGAGATTTACTTCAGTGAATTCTACAGCTCACTGCAGAAGACAGTCTAAATGGTACATAATTAAGCTGACTCATTGGTACAGATAAACTATAATCCTGGGATTCCATTTATAAAAGGATAGAGTCACTTCACATTTCTCTAAAGAAAGTGAAAAAAGAAACAGGCATAAAACTAGGAAGAAGGAAAATTGTCTGTTTCTATATCAAAAAGGACATTAGGAAATAAAAAAAAATATAATGCGACTCAAAATCAACCACGTTAGAGGGTATGCAGCAAAGACACTTCAGCTACTCTAATTGAAAGGAGAATTAGAATGATTTCTCCTGTGGATCTGCCTGCCACAGAGAGTTACAGCTTTCACTGAAAAGGATATTAAATATGTAAAACTAGAAGAACTTTGAAGAACTGTTCCATTCCTTACATTCCTATTTCCTTGGCTTAATTGCAGCTATCAGTTTACCTAAACTCAGCTGGTCTTTCAAGATATACTTTCTCCATGAAGTCTCCCCTCCATATGCCATGCCCCCAAATGCCAAAGGAAGATCTCCCCTCTCTGAACTCCTACAGTACATGAACTAAACCTCTTGTCTATCCCATAGACATGGTTAACATGTCTTCTTAAGCTTTCAGTGTTTGTTGAAAGAAGTTATTAATACAGCACTGGCTTGGACCAAAAGAAACATCTTCTTACTGGCACTGCAGCATTGATAATCTCATAAGATTTTAAGTCATTCTTTTACATCTGTAACTCTTCTCAGGTTTGCTGCATTTCAACGTGATACTTCTACAAAATTTCAGGAAAAAATTTTCTCTAAGAAACTTATCTTCAATTTTATGACAATCATTTTTCTGTTCTTCTTCTGAATTCCTTTAGACCAACTACTTCATACAATGCAGCATTTGTATTAATTTAGTAGAATCAGAGCAAAAGTAGTTTCAAAAAAGATGTCTACACTGTACACAAGAAATCTTATTTTTAATATTAGAGTACCTTATAGAAGAAATGGTGAACATTTTTATTTTTTTAAATAGTAAAAGTAATGCATGCACCTGGTAAGAAAACAATTACAAAAATGTGTAAAACAAACCACAAAAGCCATCCACCCCCATCTCACTTCTACCACCTAATGGTATCCATTAATAGTGTCTTGTATAGATTCCCAGGATTATGTCACACACAGACAAGCAATTTTTAAAAAAATTACCCAAGTAAAATTATCTGAAATTTTAAAAGTCATTTTATTTTAAAAAGAAAGTAGTATCATACTATAGAAAATGCTCCTGTACACTATTTTAAAATCTAAATAAGCCAGAATGCCTTGCTGGTTACTGGAAAATTGAGCATTTTCGAGCTATAATGCATCACGTATATCTGGTTGTATAAACACAGAACTTTCTAATCTTACAAAGTATCACTAAAATCTTAAAAGTAAAATATTGCCACAGGTATAAAGTCCCATAAGTCACTTCCAGGAGTATGTGAGGAATCAATCCCCAGCTTAAGTCTGTATTTAGACAACTAGATGATGGATCATAATACCTCTTGGAAAAGTTCTTCCTAAGTGAGAGAGAGGGAGCTGGAGAGGGGCACCTATAGGTACAGGGTCTTTCTCGGGCTGGTATGGAAGGTTCTGCCTGTCAGGGAAATTACTGAGCTAGCAATGAAGTGGGTAGAGGTGGGGTGGTAGCAGCAAAAATGCGAAGTAGACAAAGGGGAAAAAGCCACTGACAGTGTACTTATGATCTCCTTCCTGCACATTAAATCAATGGGCTCTCTTCTACTAGAGAGAAATGACAATGACTCCTCCTTAGGAAGTCACGTGGCGAGTCCACAGAAACAGTCCTTGCAGAACAGATGAACAAAAAGGGAAAGATCCCTCCACAGGAGAAAGGACTTGGTATGTGTCACAAATACAAGCCTTCAGTTTGAGTCAGCACCACTCTAGAGAGAACACCATTGTTTTACCTTCCCCAGGCACCTCAAAACTGCTTTCCCAAGACAAAGCGATTAGAGTTTTGTGGCAGTCACCTCTCCTGTGTTTGTGAAAAAGATGGCAAGGAGAGCAGAAAAAGTAAAGAGCTGTGAAATCAGAACTTGGGTGCCCTTCAGTACACTGCCAATTGTGTGACTTGGGACACTAATGTTCCCTGGGACTACTACTGCACATCTTAAAGACAGTTTCACACGTAGAAACACATTTTTCTTATCTATTTTATAAAATAACACTAGTTAATACTTAAAACTCTGAATTTTTAGATAAAAGCAAATTATCCGATTTGAATATCCTACTCTATCTTTCACATTTCTAAGTACAAAGCTGTCTATGACTTACCTTTCCAGTTTTTGCTGCAGAACTTTTATTTCCTCTTTCAACTTTCGAATACACTCTCTTTTACTTCGAACAAGCTCTTTGCTCCTGTACATGTACCTAAGCAAATAATAATCCCACAAACACAATTTATATTTAAAAACATTAATGACATAAAGTTTCAGCAAACTTGGGATACAAGGAAACTGCCTTAATCAGACAAAGGATATCTATGAAAACAGAGCTAACATCATATTTAATGGTGAAAGACTGAAAGCTTTCCCCTAGTATCAGGAACAACCCAAGAATGCCCACTCTTGCCTCTTCTATTCAATGTTTTACTGGAGGCATAGCCAGTGCAGTAAGGTAAAAAAAAGAAGTAAAAGTCATACAGATAGAAAAGGAAGAAGTAAAGCTGCCTTTAGTTGCAGATAACATGATCGTCTACATAGGAAAAGTCAAGGAATCTACGAAAATGCATCAGAACTAATAAGTGAATTTCTTAGTAAGGTCAAAAGATGCAAAGTCAATTTAAAAAGAAAGAGGAAAAAAATCTATTGCATTTCTGTATACTTGTAAAGAGCAAACAAAAAGTAAAGTTTTTTAAAAAGCCTTATAATAACATCAAAAGCAATAATTATTTAGGGATAAACAATCGGATATGTTCAAGAACTGTACACAAAAAATTATAAATCACTGTTGAGAGAAATTAGCAAAGACTCAAGTAAATGGAGCTATACCATATTCATAGATTGAAGGACTAAAAATTGTTAAGATGTCAATTTCCCCAAATTGATCTATAGGTTCAACACAGTCCCAATCAAAATCCTAATAGCTATTAGGGGTTTTGACAGGCTGCTTCTAATATTTAGATAGAAATGGATCAGAATAGCCCAAACAATTTTTTAAAAAGAATAGCAAAGTGGGAGGTTTACACTATCTGATGTCAAGATTTACAATAAAATCACAGCAGTCAGGTGGTTTGTGACCACCTAGAAGGGTGGGATAGGGAGGGTGGGAGAGAGGGAGACGCAAGAGGGAAGAGATATGGGAACATATGTATATGTATAACTGATTCACTTTGTTATAAAGCAGAAACTAACACATCATTGTAAAGCAATTATATTCCAATAAAGATGTTAAAAAAAAAATCACAGTAGTCAAGACAATGTAGCACTGGCATAAGATTATACAATAGACAGAATAAAACCTCCAGAAAAAGGCCTACAAATACAAGTTCAACTAATTTTTGAAAAAAGTACCAAGGTAATTCAATGGGGGAAAAGAGAGTCTTTTCAGCAAATGATGCTGGAATAATTGGACATCCGCATGCCGCCTTACGCACCCTGCAAAAAAAATCCCCTTACCTCATACCATATATGAAAATGAACTCTAAATGGGTCATAGACATAAACATAAGAGTTAAAATTACAAAATTTCTGGAAAAATATCGAAGAAAACCTTTGTGACCTTGGGTTGGCGGACTTCTTAATTAGAACACAAAAAACCACAAACTATAAAAGGGCACTTGATACATTAGACTTCATCAAAACCAAAAATCCCTACTCTTCTAAAAATACCAGTAAAGAAATGGAAGAGACAAGTAGAGTTAGAAAATATTTGGATTAGTATCTAAAATATATAAAGAACTCTTACAACTCAGTATGAACACAACCAACCAAATTAAAAAGTGGACAAAAGATATGAACAGACACTTTACCTAAGAAAATATACAAATGACCATTAATTAAGCACATGAAAATATGGTCAACATTGTTAGTTATCAGGGAACTATAAATCAAAAGAAAAATAAAATCCTGCAAACCCAAGAGAATGGCTAAAACTTAAAAGACCGATAATTCCAAGTATTGTTGAGGATTTGGAGCAAATGTAACTCTCATACACTGCTGATAGGAACGCAAAACCGTACAGCCACTTTAGAAAACGGTTTGGTAATTTCTTATAAAGTTAAAAATATACTTTTCATACAACAGCAATCTCACTCCCAGGTATTTTACCCAGAAGCACTGAAAACCACACCAAGACTTCTATGTGAAAGTTCACAGCAGCTTTATTCATAATAGCCTAAAACTGGATACATCTGAAATGTCCATCAACTAGTTGATGGAAAAAATATTGTGGTACCTCCATACAATGTAATGCTTACTCAATAACATTAAGAAAGAAATCACTGATATATGCAACAACATGGATGAATTCCAAAGACATTATTCTAAGTGAAAGATGACGGCCACAAGAGGGCTCATACTGAATATTAATGTCCCTAATTATGACATTCTAAAAATGACAAAAGTACAGGGCCAGAAAACAAGTGGTTGCCTGAAGGTGGAGGGAAGGGACTGACTGCAAAGGGGCACAAGGGAACCTTCTGGGTGATGGAAATGTTCTATATCTATATCACCTTCCGGGTGATGGTGGCATTACTTGGCTGTATACATTCGTTGAAATTCATCAGCTGTACACCTAAGAATGGTAACATTTCTTTGTATGTAAACTATATGTCAATAAAACAGACTTTAAGAAGATTAAAATTCTATAATGTAAGTCTGTCTAGGATTTTTTTCTTTTTTCAGGAATACAAACAGTATTAAATGAGAAAGAAATACACAGCAGCTACTCCAGATACTGTTCACCAGACAGCAGGGCTTTCACCTGAAGCCTAGCTACTCAAATTGTGGTCCAGAGATCAGAAGCATCAAACAGCATTGCCCTGAGAGCTTCTTAGAAATGCAAACTCTTAGGTCGCAACCTAGATCCACTGAATCCAAATATGTATATTATCAAGAGCTCCAGGTGAGTCCTATGTACAATACACTTAGTATATGCTCACTTCTACTGCTACAACACATTAAGAAGACAATCAACCACAGAACTCACCTGTCCATATAAATGATCTGAGGAAATTCCAGTTTGTTGTGAATTTTCTCTGGCTGACCAAGGGACTGATTGAACTCAAATCTTGAGAGTTCAAAGGTCAACACTGGAGGTAGTTTTGTAAACCAACGCTATGTCAGGCGTAGAAATGCGGGAGAGAAAAGTTAATTTTAGGAAATAGCAACAGCCAGATTTAAACTATCCCTCACCAGACTTTCTTCCTTTGGTAATCAAACTCATACTAGAGTTCTTTTTTTTTTTACTCCAAACAGTAAAATGACCACTTAGAATCATGCCTTCTTAGAGAATATGGTTAAACACTTCTCAAGACTCCAAATTTACAAGCCAGTGAACAACATTTTAACTCAACTATCATCCTCAGATATGACGACCCTTAAATATGTGAACTTCACCAAGAATCTACACATCATTCACTGCACCATCAGTATTCAAGAGGTTTAAAACCTGGAGAAAATGGCTAGCCTAACCAAAGAATTAGAAATTGTCCAGAAAGATTAATATGTGTACATATACTATATACTATTTATTTACAGTCTATTAACCATAATTTGAATCCCCTTTATTTCTAAAAAGGAAACTTGAAATAGCTTCATGATTATGAGTTCTGAAGTTTCTGAGAAAATCTCTGGATTCCAAGAATTTACAGATCTCACAAAGGACTTAGTCAAATCAACCTATAACGTTGCCTTGAGTTTCAAGAACAGAAAGCACTAAAATATAAAGAAGATCTCAACTGTCACTGATAGATGAGGAAGAAGCTAAACCCGGAAAGGCATTTCTGTTCAATTCACCTGTATGCCAGAGGTCTGTATGAACAGCTTTAAAATGTTCCCTTTACCAAAGATGCAAATAGCTGTATTCCCTCCACATACCCTTGTCAGCATGAGGTGAATCCAGACAGCCTGTCTGGCCACCTCAGAGCTATACCTAAATATGCACAATTTTCTTTTTTTTTTTTTTTTTTTTTAATAGAGAGGTCCCATTCTTGAATAGAGGTCTCCAGAGGTCTAAGTCGCTAATGAACACTCCTTGCCTTTTGTAAGAGCAAGCATCAGCTCTGCACAGATGGCACAGATGATATGCCTCCCAATCAGGAATTAATACTTTCCTTGGAAAGCTAGGGAGGCAGTAGCTCTCTCCCAGTTGCAACACTGCTCTACAGCTAATACACTTTTAACAAGGCTCAAGTCAGGCTCCCTATTTAATTCAAGAAAGATTTTCTTTCTCTTATAAGTAATTACTGAGTTGGACTCATATAAGGCACAATTCTGTTCAAAATGTATGATGAAAGGAGAATAATGCAAGCTGTGTGGTGTTGGCAATTATGCTACAATGTAACTAATTCTTAACGGGAACTTTGAGATATTAATTACCCTTGCTTGTAATTCCCCCTTTCTTTCCAACCCACAAAAATAAATAAATGAATCTTACATTTAAAAAATTTTAAAGCAAAGGCAGAATTTACAACTGAGAAAAGTAAACACTATAATAGGGAAAATATTCTAAATGGCATACCATAGGAGTTAATCACTGTACTTTTACCCTCCGAAAATATGGAGGCAGTGGTTCTCCCTACTCAGGTACAGGTAGGCTTCAACAGAAAGAGAGAAACTTGATCATACTTAAAACGTCAGAAGCAGCATACAACCTTTATACGATTAACTCAAATTCATACAAGAATTTATTCATCAAACACTAAGACTCACTAACTCTTATCAACTCATGAGAGACTTCAGACTAGTTCAAGTCCTGTTAGTGTAAAGTTATTTAATATGTGATGTGAAAACAGTTTGCCCAAAAGCTCAGTCCTATTTAACTGGCTTTGTCTTGGCAAAGCAAATAAAAATATCCAACTCACCTCTTGTCCATATTTCACTGAATGATCGGAAGGAAGCAGCTCAATGTCACCCTCCACCATGGCCCCTTCCAAACATTCGTCTAAGTTGCGATAACCATTTACCTGAAGGGGATACTGGCCGAAGGTCTCATTGTTACAAAAGGGCTTCCCTAGGCAAAGAAACAGATTGCTTTTTAAAAGACATCACTACTGCTATCGAAAGCTTTTTTCCTGGCACCACACAGACAGTATCTTCTTAATTCAGCAACTTGCTGAGAACTGGTTACAAGTATACTTAGCCGGGATGGCTACCTCTAATGAACCAGCGGATCCAGGCATAGATCATTAACAACTGCTAACATCACAAAAAGAAAGACAACCAACTATGCTTCCTGGTCAAAGACTGTCCCACCACCTGTGAGTTAGTCTTGACTAATTAAAAAGCCTTACCTGAATCTGGTCAAACTCTAGATCCAACTATCAAGTTACAAAAAGAGGAGCAAAGAGGAACATGTTAAACTATATCACAGATACGCAAGCAGCAAAATTTTAGACTGTAGAGAATATAAGAGAACAAACAACCTAATTTCTTAAAAAATGTATTTCAAGGAAGAAAGAATGGAGGGAAGGGACAGTCTGCAGATTTTGAAAAGAACTTAAAAGACCAATCATAAATGAACCACATTTGCATCCTGATTAAAACAAACTGTAAAAAAGTATACATATGGGGAAGTGTATTTATTTTTACATATGTAAAATTATATATTTATATACACATGAAATTGTAAAACAAATTGGGCGTTTGAACACTTGACTGTTATATGATATCAAGAAATGCTGTTTTTTGGGAGTGACGGTGGATTGGATTTTTTTTTTTTTTTTGGCTACACAGCATGGCATGCAGAATCTTAGTTCCCTGACCAGGGATTGAACCGATGCCCCCTGCAGTGGAAGCACAGAGTCTTAACCTCTGGACCACCAGGGAAGTCCCTGGATTAGACTGTTTTACAAAGCCTATCAGAAGGGTAAAAGAAGACAGGTGTTAGATGGAGAATGATTGGCCATGTGTCCAACATGCAGCTGAGATAAGCCCCTAGAGTAGACACACTTTTGGCAGCCTGACTCAATGAAACCTTGAGATTAGATAAAACAACAGAGAAAACTGATTAACATCAGTGTGTGTCTGACATTAATACCAGATTTAGGCTGTGCAAATATTACACAATTCAATATAGCAACTCTGAGACGAACACTGTGCCCGTTTTACAGATGAAGAGACTGAGGATCCAGGATCTCATGTAATTTGTCCACGATCACACACATACTAAGAGGCAGAACCAGTATTCAGACCTGCATTTGTCTGACTCTCAAGCCATTTCACAGTAATACAGATGTGGTCACAAGTCTAGAATTAACATTTAGAGCAGAGAATTTACCTTCATGAATCCCTTCAGTGAGGAAAGTACCGTAGAATAGCTGCACCATTGGATTTTCAGATTTGTTCCTGGGATTGCTGCTTTTAAAACAAGGAAACAATTCTGTATCATTTGGATCAGATAAGCAATACATTAAGCCAAACCAGCATTCAAAAGCAAAAATAATACATTTTCATCAACCCTCAAAGATCTAAGTATGCTCTAAAATAAGTAACGGATTAGTTCAGTTCAAAAACTCATTGAATAGCCAGGGCATGGAAGCAACCTAAGTTTCCATCGACAGATGAATGGATAAAGAAGATGTGACACATATATACAACGGAATATTACTCACCCATAAAAAGAAATGAAATTGAGTTATTTGTAGTGAGGTGGATGGACCTAGAGTCTGTCATACAGTGAAGCAAGTCAGAAAGAGAAAAACAAATACCATATGGTAGCACATTATGTATGGAATCTAAAGAAAAAAATAAAATGGTTCTGAAGAACCGAGGGGCAGGACAGGAATAAAGATGCAGATGTAGAGAATGGACTTGAGGACACGGGGAGGGGGAAGGGTAAGATGGGACGAAGTGACAGAGTGGCATGGACTTATATATACTACCAAAATAGATAGCTAGTGGGAAGCAGCCGCATAGCACAGGGAGATCAGCTCGGTGCTTTGTGACCACCTAGAGGGGTGGGATAGGGAAGGTGGGAGGGAGACGCAAGAGGGAGGCGATATGGGGATATATGTATATGTATAGCTGATTCACTTTGTTATAAAGCAGAAACTAACACACCATTGTAAAGCCATTATACTCCAATAAAGATGTTAAAGAAAATTAAAAAACAAAAAAACCCCTCATTAAACAAGTATATACCCAGCACTGTACCAAATTCTGGAGACACAAAGGCAATACAGGCATGATCCCTGGCCTTACAGAACTGCAAGTCTAACAGGGGAGTCATACATGCAAATACATGTGTGTGTGTACATTCAATATATACATCTATATCCAGTGACAGAAATATATAAGGTATAGAAGTCATATAAAGGTAAGAATGAACCCTCTTGTTCAGTTTTCCAAATGAATATGAAAATGTTTTCCTGGTGGCACAATAGAGATGGAATGAAAACAGTCTATTTCTATAAGCCTATCTTAAATTAACTATGTAAGATGCTATTTGGAAAGCTGTTTTATGAGTTTAAAAAAAAAACTTAGGAAGCAAGTATCTCTGCATCTGTATTTGGCAAGGGCTATTTATATTCTTTGCTTTGAATTTTACTTCTGTCAGTGACTGAAATAATTAAATTCAATGTATTCATATTATACCTCCGTTCTCACATCAAGGATTGATTTCTATCTTTCAATACTTTTACAGCACAGGTGATGACTTTTAAAAAGTTAATAGTTACGACCCTTTTAGAAAAAAAGTTACAGATTAATATGATTATCTATAGGGGGAAAACCAAGGGCAAGGGGGATAAACAATGACAAATATGAGTGGTTACCCCACAGGGTTTGATAAAAATCAGCAATTTCTACTTGAGAAGAATAATTTCCCCCCAAATCATAATTCTCACTGGCCCGCTGTGAGTAGGAAGGATGTACAAACAAATCCTCAACACTCACTTAACATTAACAGCTAGCTGGAATGCGTCCTCTAGCCAATCCAGGAGCTTGTGTGTGAATTCACTCACATCTTGCTGTAACAGACGCACAAATTGCATGAGTTAGACCCAACAGTATACTTAGGGAAATGAAAATATGCCCTTATCCCACCAACGATTAAGATTCTATTTCTACAAAGGACTTCTTTTTCAGGTCCAAATATCGTGAAGATACAAGGAACATTGGAACCCAGCTGCTGCAGACAACACACAAGACCCATTGGGCGATTTCTGATTAGAAGGAAATGGGAACACTACCCCTTCCAGCCACATCTATTTGTAACAAACTAACAAAATCTTCCAGTTAGGCCTTGAAAAAAAGGTCCAAAGAACAGACTGAAGTTCTCTAGAACAATATGAGATCTGAATGGAGAAAGGAAACCTTTATGAAATGTTTTGAGAATTTTGTAGAACTGCAGGACCTTTAGACAAATAGATAAAAAACGTAATTTTATGAAGAAGCAGCTGCTCTAATAGTGATAGCTTTGATCTGAATAAGAGGTAGGGAAAGGAACGTACTAGAGTCTAGAAGAGAAAGACTGCTCAGAAAAGCTACTGAACTCAGGTTTAGATCGTTTTAAAAATAGAATTTCTATTTGGGCCATCCCAAGACAAAGGTGCAGACAAAGGACAGACTTTCCTTTTCTCGGTGACCCTCTGCCATGATTTACTGAGATATTTTCCAATCTCCTCCTTTCTACTTCAACAGCCCCTGGAAAATTCTATTCTCTCTACTATTTTTTCTTCTTTCCTTTAAAACAGCCAGCCTCCCCCACACAACACGTACATGCACACACTTTTTTTTACTTGTTCCTTAGGCATTACAAAGGGCAAAAGCAGGCACCCAGAGTCCTGCATAGTCACGTTCGTAGCTTATTACACAGCTGAAACAAGGCAACATCACAGTAGTAGTAACTAGGCATCATTGCAAACTCCAGAGTCGAGGGAAAGAACGAGGACTATGGGCTTCCTGTACCTGCTGCTCCTCAGGCGATCGGAATGCTCCCTTTAAGAGGTCCAGGGCTGCTGAAGGGTCTACAAACTTGCGATTTGATCCCATCATCAGAGCAAACAAATACTGAAGCTCCTGCATAAACACGATATTTCTCTTTTCCTGCAGGAAAGATAGCGATGTGTACTCTTATAACCTCATATTTGGAAAATTTGAACACATAAAGAAAAAAGTGGTCAACAATCTCTAATTTATATTTACAAAGTTCTAGATTGGAATCAGGTCTCAAACTGTTATAGGTACTCTGATAAAGTCTGTGTAGGAGACTGCCCTAAACTCGAGAATATCTATGTAGAAGCCAGAGAGAGAATAATGTCAGAAAGCAAAAGTGTTTATTTTCTAAAACCGCTGCCATTCCTCCTTTTGGGAAAGGCATCACCAAGGGAAATCCTGGGAAGGGTTAGATCTCAGCAGGAGGCTATATCCTTTGGCAAGAATGGACTAAAGACTTCTAAGAAGGCCCAGGCCTCCCGGCATCATGTCATCCACTCTGCATCCCTCAGCGCAAGCGACTAAAGGAGCCTGAAGAAGGCGCAGACAGACAGGGATTTCTAAATCTCCCACCCAGAGGCAGAAAAGCTGAGGCCATCAGGGTGACCTGCCCCTTTCTTAGAACTGTTTTCCTAATTTTATTCCTGCTTAACTTTACATTATTTCTTGTCACAAAGAAAGAAAAAGAGCCATTTGGAAATGAAAACAGATGTTGCACAAGCCAAAGAGCATCACAGGAACCAGCTTTAACCAAAATTAAAAGGCCTTTGGGAAGAATGGGACTAAACAACAGTGAAGATTCCTTGACACCAATTTACCGTGTGACTTGGACAATTTTCAAGTACGTTCTGTGGTAGGCTATAGCTGAGGACAAGTCTTCGGAATTCAGGCAATTGAAACAGAGACTGAAATAAAGAAATGGATTAATAGCCTTTCTTTCAAAATAACTGCAGCAAAAAAGTATTTTTTACCTTAAAAGTATGTATAACTGTCAACCTAGTAATTCTACTATGTCTAAGGAAATAATAATGGCTACACATAAAAATTTCGCCAAAAGAATGTTAATCCTTTTTAGAAAAAAACTAGAAAAAACCTAATGGCTAGCAGGAAAAGATTAAATAAACTATAGTACATCTGTATAACGGATTATTATATAGTCATTAAAATAATACCATAGAAACAATGTTTTCATAAAAAGACAACTACACAGTAAAAATGAGTGATCAAGAGCTACATGTATCAACACAGATGTATCTCAGAAATATTCTGTGTGAGAAAAAGGTGTAGAAAGATAGAGTATTACATTGTTCATAAGAAGTTTAATCATATAAAACAACATGATACACTGTTTAGGGTTACATACACCTGTGGTTGTATCTGTGTGAAGGGGGTGGTATGACGGGCGATGGGTACAATGGGGACTTAATAGTACAGGGATTTGAAACATTTCTTTCTAAAGCTTTACTATTCTCCACTCTTTGCCTTAAATACTGTATTTTAAGAAATTTTAACAGATATCTCTGGCTGGCAGGATCAGGGAAAGGAATTCCTTTTTACTGTTTGTAAATCATACATTTTTCCAACTACGAATATCTTTTGAAAGTTAATGTTTTAAAAAATCTCTTGTATGGGCTTCCCTGGTGGCGCAGTGGTTGGGAGTCCCCCTGCCGATGCAGGGGACGCGGGTGTGTGCCCCGGTCCGGGAAGATCCCACATGACGCAGAGCAGCTGGGCCCGTGAGCCATGGCCGCTGAGCCTGCGCGTCCGGAGCCTGTGCTCCGCAACGGGAGAGGCCACAACGGTGAGAGGCCCGCGTACAGCAAATAAAAAAAAAAAAAAAAACCTCTTGTATGAATATAACTCCTCATCCCAACATAATCCTCAGATGAAAAGCCCTCCAGCCCACAGACTGGAACTCTTGAAGCAGCATCCTGGGTGGACTATAAGCCTCCGACTTCCCCCACTCCACGACAAGCTCTACCGGGATTCAGCCGATAGGAGGAACGTACACCTGGACTGGGAACTTAAGTCGGGTTAGGATGTGATACCAAAGTTCTATCTGCAGCCGGGGCTGGGATGCTCAGCTCTACAAGCAGCCCCATCTCTTCTCTTCCCACCTCCCATGTCTACCTAGCGCATTTCCATTCCTCCTGGTTTCATCCCTACTCGGCTGACTATCCCGTAACATGTTCCAGCACTTCTGTTCTACCTTGAGAAAAATGGCCTTACGTTCTCAAGTTCCTTCACTCCACTTCCTCACCTTCACCAAAATCTGGCTTTTCCCAAAGATGCTATTATTCTTAAAAACTACAACAGTATGAGCTGATGTTACTCATTTCCCAAACCAATATCAACTTGATCCTCCAACATCTGCTTCTTCTCCTGTAGTCTCTGTATCACTAATTACATCCTCCTCCTCCAGGCATCAAAGTTTAGAACTTCAGAATAATCGTTGACTCCTTTCCCTTTATCAACCATTTACATCCAGTAAGACGTCCCTTGCACTCTGCCTCTGGGGTGCTATTTTATTCATAACCACCTCCTCTCTATCAGTTCCTATCACCTGCTCTAATCAAACTCCCATCACTGCTCACCTGGATCACGGCACATCGTCTCCCTGGCTCTAGAACCTCCTCTGTATCAGCCCACTCTCCACACAGCTCCTTCTAACTATCTTTCTAATGTAACCAAAATAAAGCACCGGATTCACTGAAGACTGTCATATGGTGAGAGCTCTGCCATCCTTACTCGGTGACTTTGGTCAGTACCCAACCCACAGGACATCCCGTCAGCTCTGCCTTGGGAATAAATCAAGATTCCAAGCTCTTCTCTATTTCCACGGCTACCAGCCTGGTCCAGGGCAGCACGGCCTCTCAGTGATGACTGCAGCGGCCCCCTTCATAGGTCTCTCCACTTGTATCCGCGCCCCTCCATTCTGCTCTCCTCACAGTGGCCCGAGGGAGCCTTTTAAAACTCGAGTCAGAGTCCATTACTCCTCTGCTCAGAACCCTCATGACTCCCCATCTCGCTCAGAGCAAAAGACAAGTTACCTCTCCAGCCCCACCTCCAGTGATCCTTGCTTCCGCTCCTAGCATTCCTGCCACTCGGGACTCTGATGTCCTGTGAACACGCCAAGCTCACTCCCACCTTGTGGCCATTGTTTGGTGCTTCCCCTTCTATATGGAATGCTCTCCCCCGACAGTCGCCTGGCTCACTCCCTCGCCTGCTGCGTCCAGGGCAACTGCTCCAATCTCATCCCCTCACGCGGCCTAACCTAACATCGTAGTTTATGTTGGAACCTGCTCCCGTCCCTCCTGCGGCAATTCCAATCTCCCATACCCTGCTCTCTTTTCTATCACACTGACCAGAGTTTAACATACTATATAAACATCTATGTAGTTAACTAGTTAGTTTTTCAACTATTTATTGATTCCTATTTCAACTATTTATTGTTCCTTGTCTGTCTTGCCTCACAAGAATCTAAATCCCTAAGGGCAAGTCTCTGTCTTGGTTTGGTTCACTCCTATATCTCAAGGGCTTAGAATAGTGCTAGGCACACAGCAGGAGTCCAATTCACATTTTCTGAGGGAACACAGGTACTTTTTGTTCAGCCGAGGGACCCCCCCGGCTCCCATGAGCATCTTACGTCTCATGACCTATTCCTCCACTCCATCTCTACATACCCAGGATATGTCAATACTGGAAACACTGCTGCTTCTCAGATCACAAATTCAGAAAAACCTCCTCTTGAACCATAACCTGTCTTCTGGCTCATTTGTTCAATGACCCACAGGACACCTGTGCTTTGACGTCATCAGGAACCCAAGCAAACAGACCTCTTTCCTGTCCTCCCTTTCTGTCTTCATTTCTCCCTCTCCCCAGCTTTGATTCCGTGGTCTCTACCCATCTTTCATTAAATTCTCAAACTGCTCTTTTTTTTTGAAACAATCTCTTAGTTTTTATTTATTTATTTATTTATTTGGTTGCACTAGGTCTTAGTTGCAGCATGTAGGCTCCTTAGCTATGGTATGCGAACTCCTAGTTGCAGCATGCATGTGGGATCTAGTTCCCCAGACCAGGGATTGAACCCGGACCCCCTGCTTTGGGAGCGCGGAGTCTCATCCACTGCGCTGTGCCACCAGGGAAGTCCCTCAAACTGCTCTTTTGTCCTTTCACCATACCCAGCAAATCCTCCAACTTAAATGAATTTAATTTTCCACTTAAGCGTTTTGGAGAACTGCTAAGAGAAGAAGTCCCGATCAAACAGGACATGTGGGTACCACTATACATTTAAGGTCTACAACCTCAAGTAGACCTTCACATTTTCAGAAATCCTACCACTGTATTCTGGCGCCAACTGGTTTCCCGCTGTTTACAACAACCATTTAAACTTCCACTCCCTTTAAAACCTGATTCTGTCACTCTTGCACTCTGCCTCAAAAAATGGCTGCTTATTTCAGAGGAAAAAACGACTACTAGGAACTATTTCCACTTTAACTGGCAGTCATCATTTCCTCCTTGTCCTCTCCCCTGTTACCCTCTTGCCCTCTTGCTGTCGGAGGCCAAGCCCTCCCCACACGCCCTGCTCTCTGTCCTGTCCTCCCATGCTTTCTCAGAAGCCTTTCTCAGTCATCCCCTCCATAGGCTCGCTCCTTTCACCATCTCTCACAGGAGGGAAGTGAATCCAGGGAAGGGTCTCGGTCTCAATCTCAATCTCTCCCTCTCCCTCAAAAGGAAAGAACTGACTCGTGTCCCTCATTCCCCAAGACCTTCCTACATCCTATTCTTAATGCAGAGGCCAGTGAGCCTCTTAAAATGGAAGTAGGATCGCAGCACTTGTCTGCTCCAAACCTTCCAATACTTTCCCACCTCACGTGATTCCTGAACCCTCATCGTGACTCCACGCTCCCCCTCCCCCGCCCCGCCTCCACCACCTCCCTGCACTCACAGCTGTCTGTTCCCCCTCCTCGGTCACTCAATTCCAGCCTTCTCCCTATTTCTCAGCTCCTGACCTGAGTCTCTGAACTTGCTGTTCCCTGTCTGCAGTGTCCTCTATATAATTATATGAAACATTCTTCATGGAACTACATGGCTCACTCCCTCGCCTAAGTCAGGCCTCTACTCAGATGCCCGCCTTAGCAGAAAGGCCATATGTAACCCCCCTATATAAACAGCACCCCTTCCCTCTCTAGCTGAACCCGTTCTAGCCCCTCTTGCCCCCATTCATTCATCTTTATAGCACTTACTGCCATCTGATATATATTTTGTTTCCTGTCGGTCCCACTCTTTTCCAAGTAAACTCCATGGGAGTGAGGGCTTTGTTTTATCCACTGCTGTTTCCCCAGTGCTAAAACAGTCCAGGCACAGAGTAAGCTGAAGGAACCCATGGACTTTATGTGTGTAAACGGAGGGTTCCATTTTTGGCTAAGCAGCTGGGTCGGTGTCAAGTACTGTGAAGGAGAAGCCGGCAGGGCAGGATCAAGTGCTACACTGCAGCCACGTTAAGTTTAAGAGGCAACACGCTCCCCAGGGGAATTCATCCTCTAGCTTGGGTTTATCACCATCTACATGCTACTGATTCCCAGAACTATATCTGCAGCCCAGATCTTTTTACTGAACAACAGATTCACATAGATAACTGCCTACACGGTATCTCCACGTGGACCCTCAAACTCAGCATGTATAAAACGAACTGAAACCCCGCGTTTAACACTCACGCAAATTATTCCTCCTCCAGTGTTAAATGGCACTATCGTCCACCCGGTACCTCAAGCTAGAAACCTTGCAGTCTTTCTCAGCCCCTCCTGCACATATCCCTACCCGGTTGTTTATCAGATCCTATAGATCTGATCTCCTAAATACCTCATGAATGCTTTGACTCCTCCCTTCCATGGCTTATGCCACTTCTCTGTTCCAGGCCACCATCATTTCCTTCCTGCCTGGTCATTTATGATAGCCTCCCAAAGACTGATTTCTCCTTATTAGCTCTTGCTCTGCTGTAATACAGCATTCACCAAAACACCTCCTCAACCTATTTATAACCACAGAAGATTCTGTTTTCAGTACTGACCAAGTTAGACACAAGAGCATCTAGGTCGAAAACACAAGAAAGCAACCAAAACACAATAATGCCATGGGGAAAACCCTCCAGTTTTATTTATCTGTTTCCTTTTTTTTAAAGCTATGTTTCTCACATTTCAGTTTAATAAATTACAAAATCGTTTCCAGAAGACACAGTTGTCTCTTAATACCATACCTGAATAACAGCACTAAACCAACATGTATTGCCAACATTTTTCAGCCCAACAGGCCAACCATCAACTCGCCTCCAGTCATTGGGATTGGGATTTTCTCCCCAGACTTCACAGCGTTTTCTCTTTGAGCGTTTAGTTTCTGCAGAGGTTGCCTCGTGCATCCTATATTGTGCCAACATATCACACATCAAAAAAGAAAAGAGTTAAACAACAATCTACTATATGGAGGATGTAGGTAAGCTTTCACAGGTAACTCAAAATGCCAGATAAACTATTTACTGGGTAACCACTGGCTATATAATAACTATAAGGTTGCAACATAAGTGAAAAGGTTTAAACATCGAGTTGTTAATCCTGCCATAACAGAGATTATTACTAACAAGGGCCCTGATGGAACTGAGTTGAGACTCAAGACTATTTATGGCTACCATATTAAAAGTTTTACATTTCAACAATAGTGCCTTATCTCAGACCTTGCCATTGAAAGAGGCAAGAGAGACACTCTGCTAAAGATAAGAGCCTCGAAATTGCTTAGCACACAAACCATGGCCCTATGTTTCCCTGAAAGAAACAACCTGGCAGTATGAGGGGATAAACGTGTCTGGAAACTGATTGGGCACCAATGGAACTGGATATCTGTGAACAATACCAGACAAGCACCAAATCAGTACCAATTCAAAACATATATCCTCCTAGTCCTAGGGGAGCTGAGTGATAACTTTCATTTTCAATAGCCAACAACAAAACATTCAAAGTTTACAAAGGCTCAAAGTTAATAAAGAGAATACATATTTATCGGATATTTGCCCTAGGCAGTTTTTTCCCACGAGCAAATGTGAACTACAAAACCTTGCAGGCTTCTACTCAAAGACCACAGGCTGCAATAAGACCCTTATCATATTTAGCTTCTTCAAAAGTGAACCAAAGAGTAAGTAAGCAAATGTGAATTTAAATTTTCTCATAAAAGAAATTTCATTTAGGTGCAATTAAAGAAGCTTGGCAGAACTGTTTCACAGAGATACTGCCTTTGACCTACACACTAATGTGCAGAGCAAAGACTATAAATTAAATCAATAACCTGTTAAGATCTCTTCCATCAGCTTGAATTTTGGGGGACTCCAGCAGACTCAAAGCAATGGCGGCCTGAAGATCATCTTTGTTATCATGAGTAAGGTCTATTACTTCTGTAAGATAAATAGAAATTTAATTAGTCTACATGCAGGAAACATTGCCTTTCTGTTTGTATTGTAGGAAAAAAGGTAAAAGCATTCACAAAATTAGATACACTCCCTAACTCTCAATACAATGGCTCTTCTGTGTAAAAACAACTTTATTACTCTATGCTAGAATCAAATGAATAACTTACAGCTACACTGTAACCTTATGATTAGCTAACAGTACAGTAATAACAAGCTGCTAAAATGCAATGAGTCAAATACCCCCTTTTGCAGCCTTACTTCACAGAGTCAGAAATATATCCCGTACCTGTAGGTTAAACAGTCTCTTTACTTACCATTGTAAACTATCAGCTAAAAGTTGAACATTCAAAGAATGGATACTTTCAATCTCACACAAACTATTCTAGAGAACAGAGGATATACTCCTCAACTCATTTTACGAAGTCAGCATAACACCTTGGTATATCACAAACCAATCAAGAACAGTAAGAGAGAGAGGAAAAATGACAAACTCACGCATGATCACAGATGCAAAGAGCCTGAACAAAAGCAAACAGAATCCTGCTAACACACCCAAAAAGATTATATATTAAGACCAAGCTGAATTCACTGTAGGAAGGAAATACTGAGTTAATGTTAGAAAATAGACCAGTAAAATCCACTATCTTAACAGTTGAAGGAAAAAATGATCATCTCAATAGATACAGAAAAAGTATTTTATAACATTCAACCTCCATTAAGGAATAAAAACTCCAAGCCAAGTAGGAAGAGAAAAGAATATTTTTAGACTAAGAAAGAATATCCATGGAAAGCCCACAGCAAAGTTTACACTTAATCGTGAAATGTTACATGCATTTCCTTTAAAACCAAGACTAAGACAAAGATGTCTGTTGTTGAGGGCTTTTATTCACCATGGTTCTGAAAGTTCCAGGCAGTGTGATAACAAAATAAAATAAATTTTAAAAAATAATAAAGATTGCAAAATAAGAAACAAATCTGTCATAATTCACAGATAATGATCACCTACAAGGGAAACCCAAAATAATCTATAGAAAACAGTTATAATTAATAAGAGATGGTTAACACCATTGTAAAGCAATTATACTCCAATAAAGATGTAAAAAAAAATAAGAGATGGTTAGATAAAAGATCAATGAACAAAAGTTGAATGAATTTCTATATATGAGCAATGAAATAATTTATAAAGAAAAAAACCACAAAGAACACAAAACAAAAAATCAAGACCTTGTGCTACTGGCATAAGAACTAACATATGGATCGATGGAACAGAATGAGTGGGACTGAACTGACAGTCCAGGAATAAACCTCACAGTTATAGTCAACTGATTTTCAACACAGGTACCAAGACAATTCAATAGGGAAAGAGTGGCTTTTAACCCCTCCTTCACATCATTTACAAAAATGAACTCAAAAGTGGATCAAGCCCTCAAGATAAGAGCTAAAACTACAAAACTCTTAGAAGTAAACAGGTATAACTTCATGACCTTGGATTAGACAATGGCATCTTCGAGATGACAATCAAAGCACAAGCAGTGAAAGAAAAGATTGGTAAATCTGACATCGTCAAATAAAAATCTTTGGGCTTCAAAGGACACCATCAGGATAGTGAAAAGACAGCCCACAGAATGAAAGAAAAATTTTGCAAATCATGTATCTAGTAAGGAACCTATATACAGACTACATAAACTCCTGCAACTGAATAATAAAAAGACAAACAGCCCAACTTTAAAAATAGGAAAAGAATTTCATTAGACATTTCTCCAAAGAAGATACACAAATGGCCAATAAGCACATGAAAAGATGCTCCACATCATTAGCCATTAAGGAAATGCAAATCAAAGCCACAATGAGATTATCATTTCACACCCACTTGGATGGCTAAATAACAAATGCTGGTGAAGACGTAGAGAAGTTAGAACCCTGCGTAGCGGTGGTGGGAATGTAAAATGGCGCAGCTGTTGTGGAAGTTAGAAGAATGGAGGCTGGCAGTTCTTCAAAAAGTTAAACATAAAAAGTTTCATGACATTGATTTCTTGGATATGACATCAAAAGCACCAACAAACAAAAACAAAAATCAACAAATGGGACTAAATCAAACTTAAAAACTTTAAAGCATGAAAGGACACAATCAACAGAGTCAAAAGGCAACCTACGGAATAGGGGAAAATAATTGCCAATCATGTATCTGATAAAGGGTTAATATCCAGAGTATATAAACAACAACAAAAAATCAACTAATCTGATTTTAAAATGGGCACAAGGCTTGAAGAGACATTTCTCCAAAGATGATATAATATGGATAACAGACATATGAAAACATGCTCAATGTCACTAATCATCAGAGAAAATGCAAATTAAAACCACTATGTGATACTGCCTCACATCCATTAGAATGGCTATCAAAAAACAAAAACCAGAAAATAACAAGTATTGGCGAGGATGTGGAGAAATTGGAACCCTTTTGCACTGTTGGCAGGATTATAAAATAGTGCAAATGCTACGGGAAACAGTGTGGAGGTTCCCACACTTTTTAAAAAATTAAAAGTAGAACTACCATATCATCGAGCAATCTCACTTCAGGGGACATATCCAAAATGAAAAACCAGGGTCTCAAAGAGCTTTTTGCACATCCATGTTCAAATGGCACTATTCACAAAAGCCAAGAGGTGGAAGCAACCCAAATATCCACTGATGGATAAATGGATAAACAAAATTTGGTATATACATACAATGGAATATTATTCAACCTTAAAGAGGAAGGAAATTCTAACGTGCTACAATCTGAATGAACTTTGAAGACATTATGCTAAGTGAAATAAGCCAGCTACTAAAGAACAAATACTGTATGATTCCACTTATATAAGGTACTTAGAGTAGTCAAAATCATAGAAAACAGAAAGTAGAATGGTGGTTGCTAGGAGCGGGGGACGGGGTAATGGGGAGTTACTGTTTAATGGGTAGAGAGTTTCAGTCCTGCAAGACAAAAAAAGAGTTCTGGAGATGAATGGTGGTGATGGTTGCACAATGACATGAATGTACATAATACCACTGAACTTAAAGATGGTTATGACAGTAACTTTTATGTGATGTGTATTTTACCATAATTAAAAAAATTGAAAAGAAAAAAAAAGGAAATCCTGTCACATGCCATTGCATGGATGAACATTGAGGACATTATGTTAGGTGAAATAAGCTAGTCACAAAAAAATAAATCCTGTATGATTCCACTTATATGAGGTCCCTAAGGTAGTCAGATTCACAGAAACAGAAAGTAGAAGGCTGTTACTGGGGGCGGGGAGGGAGAAAAGGGTTGTTTAATGGGAATAAAGTTTCAGATTTATAAGATGAAAAAGTTCTAGAGATCTTTTATACAATAATGTGAATATACTTAACACTACTGAACTGTACACTTAAAAATGGTTAAAATGTGGGACTTCCCTAGCGGTCCAGTGGTTAAGACTCTGCTTCCACTGAAGCGGGCAGGGTTCAATCCCTGCTCAGGGAACTAAGACCCAGCATGACACGTGGTGTGGCCAATAAATAAATTAATTAATGAATTAAAATTGATGCCCCCCCAAAAATATCCATGATGAAAAAATTTTTTTAAAGATTAAAATGTAAATTTTATATTAATGTGTTTTTTAACTACAATTAAAAAAAAAGAATTCCAACTAATAAATTATTAAGTAATGATAGATAAAATACTACCATTTTGAAATCTCCAATAAAATAAAGAATCTAAGCAATAATCACCAATGGTGGCTGGAAATACTAGGTGGGGAATTTTATGATAAATTAATCAAACTAACAATCTGAACACACTAACAATTTTAACAACACAAAAAGACGGGGACCAGACATTATTTACTTCTTGATACAACAAAATAGAAGAAATACACACAACACTACCTATGACTTTGTCATGCCAGATAAGCATCTAAATTAATAGGAAAGACAGAGGACATAAAAATCCACTAAAGGATACCACAGGAATGCAATCATGTGGTATCATGCAAATCCTGTCAAATAAAATCCTGAAACAAAGGACTTTATTTATTCAAACATTAAACTGCAAGAAAAAAAGAGAGGGGGACTATATAGATAAAAGGGATCTTAAAAAACATTTCAAACATACTTTAATGTTTTCATTTTATGTGGATCATTATTCTCACAAACCAATTACAAACATATTGTTAGTGAGACAATCAGGGAAATTTCTACACTGGTATTTGATGAGATTAAGAAATTGTTATTAATTTTTAGGTGTGATAATATTGTTGCAGTTATGAAAAAGGAGTCCTGTTTTAGAATTTTTTTTTTAAGTTAAACACAGAATTGTTATATGACCTAGCAATTCCACTCCTAGGTATATATCCCAAAGAATTAAAAACAGATACTCAATGAAATAGAATGGAAAATATGAAAATCTGATATAACACAGAGCTAATACTGTAAATCAGTGGGTAAGTATAGCCTTTTCAATAAAAGGTCCTGAACCAACTGAATAGCTGGAGGAAGTGAGGGGGTGGATCGAACTATGTTTCTATCTTATGCCTTATCAAGATAATCCATTTCAGATGAATTAAAGATTTAAATGTGAAAAGCAAAACATTACAATTTTAGAAGAAAATATAACAGAATATCCTATAACTTCACAGTATAGGAGTTCTTAAACAAAAAACACAAACCATAGCAGAAGATTAATAAATGAAAGCTATTTGTTAGTTCGTCACCATAGTGTAAAAACACAAGTCATCAATAAGGAGACGATATCTGCAACACCGAAGTCCAGAAAAATGGGTTAATATCAAGAATATAAGGTCATTATCGATAAGAATATCAAGAATCAATAAAAAGAGGCAAACAAACAGACAAACCGGCAGAAGACACGAAAAGAAACTTCACATGAGGAAACATGAATAGTCAAAAGGGAAAAGATGTTCAATCTCATTATTTAATTTTTAAAAATTCTAATTAAAAACAAGATTATCATTTCATATCAAAAAGACAGGCAACAATTTTACAATCTAACAAATTTGAGAGCAAGAGTTACTCTCAAACCCTGTTAGTGGGAGTATAAATATGTAAAAAAATCACTTTGGGGACTTCCCTGGTGGCACAGTGGCTAAGGCTCCGCACTCCCAATGCAGGGGGCCCAGGTTCGATCCCCGGCCAGGGAAACAGATCCCACATGCATGCCGCAACTAAGAGGTTGCGTGCCACAACTAAGGAGCCCGCCTGCCGCAACTAAAGGAGCCCACGGGCTGCAACTAAGGAGCCTACATGCCGCGACTGAGACACGGCACAACCAAATAAATATTTTTTTAAATAATCACTTTGGAAAATAATGTCACTAATAATAGCTACTAAGTTGAAGATAAGCACATCTTAATACTCACCAATTACACTGCTAGGCATATACACTAAAGAAACTCTTGCATACATGCACAAGGAACATAAATCAAAAAAGCTCACAGCAGCCTTGTTTACAACAGCAAAAAAAATTCAAAACAACCCCAAAGTCAATCAACAAATATATCAATTCTGTTGTATATTCTGACCAAGAAATACTACACATCAGTCAAAAGAAATAACTACAGGTACAACCAACATGGATGCGTCTAGAAAAGAAAAATGTGGATTGAAAAAGTCACTACGTGCACCGAAAGACATACACAAGAATATTCACAGCAGCATTATTCAGAATAGTTCAAAATTGCCAACAGCTCAAATATCCATTAACACCACCTTGCGCAGCTGATAGATCCCTCCTCCTGGAAGCCTCTTTGGCCTCCATAGCACCACTCTCCTGGTCTTCCTCCTACTCCCCTGCCCCCCGCCCAGACATCTCAACACTGGAAGATCTACTGCTGAGTCACTGAACCTTTCCTGTTTTCTATACCCACTCCCTTGGAGAGCTCATCCCTTCTCATAATTTTAAGTACCATTTATAGGTTTATGATTCCAGGTTTTATCCACCTCCAGCCCAGATCTCTCCCTTGAACTGCACAATTGGACCTCCACTGCCTTTTTGATATTCCACCTGGATGTCTAACAGGCATCTCAAACTTAATATTGCCAAAACCGATCTCCTCATTTTCCACCCCAAATCTGCTCCATCTGCAATTATTCCCACGTCAGTTAAGTGCAGCTCCATCCTTTCAGCTCCTTAGGAAACAAACGTGGAGTCATCTTTAACCCCTCTCTCTTTCACAACTCTCAGATCCTTTGTAAGCAAATCCTGTAGAGCAAGCACTTGTCACCCTTCTACTACTGCATCCTGGCCCACACCGCCTTCATCTGCAATAGCTTCCTGAGTCGTCCTGGGCTCCCTGCTCTGCCCCATGCTCGCTACTCCCTCCCACACATTCTGTTCTCAACAGAGCAGCCAGAATGATCTTTAGCCAAAGGAAACCCGTTTACAGCATTCCTCTGCCCCAAACTCTCCAATGGCTAGTCCTCTTAAGTCAGAGTAAATGCCAAGCAGCTATGAAGGCTCTGCAAGATCTGCCTCCCATTTGTTCCCTCAATGGCCTCATCTCTCACAGGGCAGCAATTCCTGTTTCTTTTGTTCATCTCCAGTGCCTAAAAGAGTGCTTGGCACATAATAGGGGTTCATTAAATAAGTGCTGAATGAATGGAACCATTTAAGCGCTGAGAATTGTGCCTGGCGCCTAGTAATGGCCCAGTAATTAGTCATTATTACTACTATTTCCGAAGGGTTGATGTGATGGAAAGGACACTCACGTAAACTCATCTCTTACTCTCCGCTAGTTCAGAGCGGGACCAAGCCAGGATATACCTACTTGCTAATTCTTCTTTGTTGTCAGCACTGCCCGCTACTTCAGATGGTTCTGTAGCAGCAGTCTCCTGGCTGGGCTCTTTAACTCTTTCATCAGTGAGAAGGCTGACTGCCTGGGTGATGTCACCATTACTGGCCTGAGGGGAGGAAAAAAATAGAAATTTCAGAAGTAAAGCATCACAGCATTTAAAATAAGCAGCAAGTTAGTCTGGGGGTTATAACTCTTACTACCCTGGTGACATACTGAATAAGTCTAGGCATAATTCTAGGGTATAAAGGAGGAAACAGAGTACAGTGGAGGATAGTAGGTCTATTATGCTTAAAGCACTGCCATTAAACTCCTAGTTACAGGAAGGGAGTTGCCATGCTCTGATTTCCCACAACATGCAAACGAGAATGAAATCTCACTGCTTTGGATACTGTGCCGCCTGATTTCACAGAATTACGGCATGATGTATCAAGAAGGGGGCTGGCGATTAACACAGAGATTCTAAGTGAAGTCAGCCCCTACGGTAAAGGTGCCAAACAGTTATCATATTCTATAGTGATGAAGTGATGACCACACTTCTATTTCATCTTAACTTTTTAAACTTTTCTTAGGAAAAAATTCTAACATACACAACAGGAGAGGGAATGTATAATTGAACCCCATGTGCCCATCACTCAGCTTCGATAATTACCGAGCCCTGGTCAGTCTTATTTTACCTATTCTGCCTCTCCTCCCCCAGATACTCTGAAGCAAACTCTAAGTGTCTTATCATCTCATCAGTCAACATTTCAGAATGTATCTTTTTAAAAAAATATAACCCATAATGCTATCCTCACACAAATAACCAGTTCAAATTTCCCTGACTCAAATACTTTTTAGTTTGAATCAGGATCCACAAAAGGTCCATACGGTGCAGTTAGTTGACAGGTACCTTAAATCTCTGTAGGTTTCCCCCCACACACTGAGTCTCTCCCCTCCTCAACTTTTTCCTGCTCTTATAATTTACATGTTGAAGATACTGGGTCATTTGACCTTTAGAACTTCCGTCCTATACGTATGCACATTCATCTTGGCATAAATATAGCTTGAACTGACATAACTATGATATGAACAACAGCTTTAAAACCTGTTGAATAGAGGCCTTGAGACTAACCTTCAGAGCTTCGTGAAGAAAAGAAGGGTCCTGAATGCCTGTGATCTCCCTCAGCTGATTTAACAGCATTTGGCAGCTCTGTATTTGAGAAACAGAAAGAACACACACACGTGTCAATCGGAAAGTAAACCTGGACACGTTTAAAGAATAGACACCGGCATCTTGGGTAAACAGGCTTGAGACTTGCATTGTTTACTTTAAAAAACCAACACACTCCAAGGAACAAGGTACTTGACTGTCAGACACATTCTGAAATGCCAAATGTATTGCTCTTTTAAAAGCTTAATCATGGAAAATGCTTTTGGCATTTGTGGACGAAACATGAGTAAATAGCAAAACTACAAATACATAAAACATTTAAATGTAATATTCCAGCTTTAATGGATGCTTCAAGTGCCTCAGGTTTCTCTCTGTGAGCAGTACGTAAGTAGGTCATTATGAGGAGTCCAGGGAATTTGCATGGATGTGAAGATGTGCTATTTTAAGCTTCACTGCACATGCCATTTGTGTGTGTCATTTTTCACTGACATTAAGTTTCCAATCATGTAATTAACAAACGATACCACCAATGTTACATTTGAAACTTTAGGTTTGATTGCTTAAAAAAATGTATAGATAAAGCTAGAATTTTCTGAATTATAAATACAATTGCAGAGGGAATAAAGTATGGAATGTTTTCTCTTCATTAATCTGAATCATGGAAAAACCTTTCTTATTAACTTCCAGCTACAAGATCAGTTTATAACCCTTTTCAGCCTTAAAGTCTTCAACAGACAAGTTAACACAAAACACCTATTTACAAGTAAGCTTTTCAACAATTTAAACAATTGGCTGGCCCAAGTGAAGACACAGTGATCTTACAGATGAATACTGAAAACGAAATAGCTCAAATTTAATCCAGCGAGAAGAAATCTAATTTATTCTTAACATTGTACTAGAATGAAGCCCCAATTCAATACTTGATGCTTGACCATTAACTGTCTTTCAGTTAGTACTATGTCTCCAAGAGGCAGTAGGCAGTCTAGTTCACTGCCAGCTGTAACAGAAACAGTATCCTCTGTTCTTCAACAGCTGAGGGCCCAATGCAACACTCAAGCAGCACACCACTAGAAATAACGAACTGAAACACCCCTGTACAGTCCTTGGAAAAGCATCAACAGTCTTTCTGTTCTAGTCACAGGTCATCGTCATAGGCTAGAAATGGAACCCTACCCTGCTGAGCCCAGCAGCCCTGGAGGCTGTGAGTCTGTCAAAGGCAGTCACCGCCTGGGCACTGCTAGAGTGACTCTCACACTAAGAGGTATCCAGATTTAACCTTGGAAAACACTGAAAACACAGCATATGATTTTTAGAAAAATAAAGTATTAAAAAGTTTGTTTCCAAACAAATTCTAATTCCACTAATCGTATTGTGTAAGTGTGTGAATCTATATAGGTCAATCATAACCAATTTTCTAAAAAATCCAAATCAATGTACCCAAAAAAGGGTGGAATAAAAGGAAGAGGAAATGGGTAGCATATCAGCCCTGCACTGGAACCAAGAAGGTAAGAGTGGGATAGACAATCACATCTTCACCTCAAATTACTCTGTGTACCAACTGATGCAGGAGTCACAGAAGACAATCCCAGTTAAAATAATAGCTCACACCCACTGCTTACTTTTAGCCAGGTGCTGTTCAAAACACTTCATATGTATTAACTCATTTAACCCTCATAACAAACCTGTGAGATAGACACTGCGCCCATTTGACAGAAAACTGAGGCATAGAGATGTTAAGTAACTTACACAAAGTTATTGCTAGTAAGGGGTGGAGCTGGGATTTGACCCCAGGCTGCCTGACTCCAGAGTCTGCACTCTAACCTCTATGCCATGCTGTATCTGAGAAAACAAAGAAAACAGGCAAGAATACCTATTTAATGCAAAACAATGCAAACATTTTATTCTTATATTTTGACCTTGATCTCTGCATCTTAACAAGTTTCCTATTTTAGCTGCCCTTATATAATCACAATTTTGATTACTTAGTAGTACAATCAGTTCCAAATAAGCTATCATCAGGAAGTAGAGAGGTAAACACTATAATGGACAGAATCTAAGGTGCCATCAGTTATAAAAAGCACCATTATTTTATGCACCACCAAAGACAAAAACGGCTGCCACTTAAATGCCTTCATGACAGTGAAGTGTAACGAAGTCCTTCATGACAATCCTAGGAGACACATGAACTGGTCACATCAGCTTCTTGTAGCTCCAAAATGTCTCATTTATGTTGAGAAATAGAGCAATTCACCCTACTTCCAGGGGCACTGCCTGGCATGCAATAGATAATTCTTTGGCATATTTCTCAGCAAAAACAAAAAAAAGCTTAAAACACCTATAGTATCTTCCTTTCTGAGGTCCCATAATGCACTTGATCGTAGCTTTGCAAGAAAATTTGAAACTGCAATCATTCCTCCAATGACAAATATTTTACTTCACATGAAATCAAATCTGTACCCTGCTGTTCTATTTCTATGCCTTTCTTCATAGTTTTTTCGATCTTTTTAAAGCCCTTTCAAATGGCAAGTAAACTAACCGTGCGGTACCAAGAGTGCATATAACCCAACTGCCATGACGGCAGGAACAGCTATGACTAAGCCCACACATGTGCAGACTATGGTAACTACACCACATGTGCTGCTTGGGTGATAGTAAATGTAAGGACCATCTCAATTTCAGAGATCTCAGAATGCCAAATAAATGCTAATCAATGAAATACGGTATGGAAATGATGAATAATTTACTAACCATTACATTTGGCTGTGGGTTAAAGTCCCACTCCTCTGTCTCCACTTTGTAACAGGTAGCAGTGGACATTAACACATCTAGAATAATACACTCAGGAAAGGAAAATAAACTCTTCGTTTCCCTTTTTTAAAAGCTATTGGGCAGAGATGACAGCTACATAAAATCATTTTGTACAGTGTCAAGAACGACATTATATTCATCTTACCTCCTTCAAGAACTCTGGTCCCTCACTATCCTCTCCCCCTCCCATGTTGAGGGAACGAATGAGCCTGCAAAGGAATAGGACTTACTGGCTTTACCTGGTATTTCTCACCATGTGGTTTCCTAACTGTTTTAAGTGAAATTCCTGCCTCTGTAAAGGCAAGAATCACACAACACACTAGCTGATTTGAATTAGCCATAGGACAGTGCTATTAACAACTGTAACTAACACTTACTGAACGCCTTTCTGTCAGGAACCTTAGATGCCTCACACACACATGAAATCCTTGGAACAACCCTAAAAAAGTTAAGAATCATTATCTTCATTGTGCAAATTAGAAAACTAAGGTTTACAAAACCTATTTTGTCATCAAGTGTCTTGAATTAAAAGATTAATCAAAAATAACTTAAGAGTCTGAATAACGAGTTTCACAAGGATTAAGCTATGCTAGTGATACACATGAACCACTGCTATGACATGACTCAGTCTTATAAATATTTAGGTAAACCTAAATTCTCACACAGACAATGCAATCAGTACTATATATGACATGTTAATTTTACCACAACAGACAAGCTAAGCTCATTAGGATCCTACGGTATTACTCACTCACAGTTTCTTCTGGAACTTCACAGGAAGCTGATTTAAATATTAACTTCACCCTAACTATGATGCTACACATAAAGTACACACCCAACATGAGACAAGACAAAGCCTGTGCTCCAGTCATAATGAGGTCAAATAACTGGCAAGAGCCAGCATGCCTGCACTTCCCTATAGCTAAATACACATTATTTTCATAAAACAAAGAGTGCGCTCTTTCCTTGCCCAGAGGCAGTGAAAAAAGACAGGCACACAGAAATCTCTAGAAAGAAGGAACTCAAGCTTTCCGATCTCAACTACTCCGTGGCTTTGGTGCAAAACTTCTCAGGACTGAGGTTTTCTTAAAGCAAAGACAATAACTCACCTTCTAGTAAGCAATAAACAGGATTAGTCACCCAGTGAAACATTAAACTATGAAGTTTTATAGTCCTAATCCTACTGCAACTAAACTAAAACTCTTTGATCAGCAAATTAGTGAGATTACTAATCTCACAATCTTCAAATACCCAGTTTAGCACTGTGATGCTATAGTTATTTCTTATTATAATTTCTAGATTATTCCATTCCTTCAAACAGGGATGCTATTTTCATCATTCTCAAGCACACATTTCCTGATCTCAACTGTCTCTTTTTACAAAGCCATTTCTAAATTTAAAACTAAGTACATAATTGATAAATGTTACTTTACTCCAAAGAACTACCAAGGTGTGCCTAATAAAATTCCCTCCAAAGTCAAAGATCTGGTTTTCTAATTTTAAAATAAAACTTAAATACCCAAGGAAAGCAAAGGAATAACTTTAGGAGTCAAAGAAAATACACAGCAGCAACTCCAGAAACCCAACTTATACAACAGGGTCTTAACAACACAGTCTGAGACTGTCACTAACCTTTCCAACTTCCACGAAACAAGGAACAAGTCCACAAAAGCCCTGGTATTTTTTCAGTTTTTCTCCCAGCAACAACTCCATGTTGGTCCAATTTACTCATAACGTAGAAATCTAAAGTGCCTTATGACTCTACAATTGACAAATAGCATTTCTTTAGTGGATGAAACTAAATCTCCCGAAATGGGCTACTTGATAACTTATTTTAATGGTGCAAAAAATTAGGTACATGTTGAAAATCACTGTTTCAGTTCATCAACTGGCTTAAAGTTTTTAAAAAGCATTAAAAGTTTTTAAAAGTTAGCTAATTCTAAATGGTATAGTGGGGTTTAAACTAAAATTAAAAGCAAGAAAAAAAAGAACTGATCATTATTTACTCAAATTTTTTCATCTTTTTTTTCACGTTCACTGAGTAGGAAATTCTAACAGCACAAAAAGATATAAAATGAAAGGGAAATTTCCCTCTTCCTCCCATCCAGTCCCATTTCCCAGGAGTAATCACTATTAATAGTTTCTGACATATCTTTCCAGAAATGGTCTATGCACACAAATATATTCTTTCATACTATACATCATGTCTTGCACCTTGCTTTTTTCTTACTTTTGAATACATTAAGACAATATTTTTTTCACTTCTTTAAATACATATGTGCCCCAACTAAATACAAGAAACGAGGCCAGGAAACTGTTACAATAAGGTCTTATGAAATGTATCTTCAAAAATTAAAGAAAATGCCATTCAGCAATCTACTGCTAAGGTTTATTGAGAAACTAAGAAAATATGGGAAAAGATATAAGAAATCAAGTTTACATGGTTATAGTTTTAGAAATCTAACAGTAAAATTTTAAGTTATTATTAGATGGGCCTCAGTGTGTAGTTTCCATTTAAGGTAAATAACAGGGACCAGAGAGGTGATGTGGAATTGGATTATGAAGGGTTCTAAATGTCAGGATGAGTTTAGACTTGATCTAATGAACAATAAAAAATTATTACAGGTTCCTCAGCAGGGAAGAAATATGAGGGGTAAAAAAGGTACTTTAAGGGGATTCATCTAGCACGTGTCAACAACTAGTTTAAAGTGGGATGAGACTAGGGAAAGAAAGCTTAACCATGAGTTATAGGGGTACTGAATAAACCAAGTGTGATGACAGAGGTAGGAAGCTGGCAGGAGAAATGGAAAGGTAGAGTATACTCTGCACATCTCAAAGAATGAAGAGATAAAGCTTAGCCAAATACTTGAAAATGGATGCCTAAGAAAACATGATTGATGAAGACATGAAAGGAAACCAGTAAAAACCAACCAATGTAATATGCCACACTAACAGAATGAAGCGGATAAAAACACAGTTATCTTGGTCAATGCAGAAAAAATCCAACACCCTTTGATGATAAAAACAATCAGGAAACTAGGAAGAGAAGGTCATTTCCTCAACGTGATAAAGAGCCTTTATTTAAAAAAAACTCGCAGTTAACATCATTCACAATGGTGAAAGACTGAAAGAGTTCCCCCTAAAATCAGTATGAATACAAAGAAGCCCACTTTCACCAATGTTATTCAACATTATACTAGAGGTTCTAGCCAGAGCAATTAGGCAAGAAAAGTAAATAAAAGACACCCATACTGGAAAGGAGAAAGTAAAACCATCTCTATTCACAGATGACATGATATGTAAAATCCCAGAGAATCCACAAAAAAGTCACTAGAGCTAATAAATAAATTCAGCAAAGTTGCAGAGTACAGGATCAACAGGCAAAAATCAGTTGTGTTTCTATACAGCAGCAATGAACAATCTGAAAAGGAAATTTAGAAAACAATTACACTTACAATAATATCCAAAAGCATAAAATACCTAGGAATAAATTTAACCAAGAAGGTGAAAGACTTGTACACTAAAAACTACATAACACTGAGAAAGAACTTAAAGGAAACCTTAATAAATGGAAAAACATCCAAGTTCATGGATTGGAAGACTGTATCAGTCAGAGTTCTCCAGAAAAACAGAACCAATAGGGCACATGTGTGTGCAAGCACATGAGGAGACCCTGTATTCCTAGTTTCCTGTGCGTGTGAATTAAGAAATTTATTATTAGAAATTGGCTCTTGGGATTATGGAAGCTGAGAAGTCCCAAGATCTGCAGTTGGCAAGTTGGAGAACCAGCCAAGGGTGTCATTCCAGTCAGATCTGGAAAGCCTGAAAACCAGGAGAGCTGATGATATAAGTTCCAGTCTGAGGGCAGGAGAAGACCTGCACCCAGTCAGGTGGGTAAAGTTTCCTCTTACTCAGCCTTTTTGTTCTATTCAGGTTTTCAACTGAAGGGGTAAGGCCCACAGACACTAGGGAGGGCAATCAGCTTTACTCAGCCTACCAATTCAAATGCTGATGTCATCCAGAAGCACCCTCGAAGACATACCCAGAATAATGTTTGACTAAATGTCTGGGCACCTTCTGGTCTAGTCAAGCTGACACATAAAACTAATCACTACAAAGATTTAATACTGTTAAGATATCAATACTACCCAAAGTGATCTACAAATTCAGTGTAATCCCTATCAAAATTCCAATGACCTTTTTTGCAGAAATGGAAAAGCTGATCCTCAAATTCATATGGAATTTCAATGGACCCTGAAGAGCCAAAACAATACTGAAAAAGAACAAAGTTAGAGGACTCACACTTTAAGATTTCAAAACCTACTACAAAACTACAGTAATCGTGACAGTGTAGTACTGGCATAAGGACAGGCATATGGACAAATGAATAAGAAGTGGGAGTCCAGAAAAAAACTATACATCTATGGTCAACTGATTCTTGACAAGGGTGTCAAAACCATTTGATGGGGAAAAAATATTCTCTTCAAAAAATGGTACTGGGGGTGCTGTAGGGATAAGATTGATGGTGTTTAAGAGCACAAACTTGTAACAAGTACTAAAATAGTCACAGAGATTTAATGTACAGTTTATTGAATGTAGACAATAATATTTTACTATAAGTATGTTATATGATAAATATCATTACAGGAGCAAACATATGATAATATACAAATTTTCCAAAGTAACATGATGTACACCTTAAATTTACACACACCACAAACAAAAATGGTGCTAGGACAACTAGATATCCATTTCCAAAAGAGTAAAGTTTGACCGCTATTTCACACAATATTCAAAAACTTACTCAAAATGGATTAACAACCTAAATATAAGAGCTAAAACTATAAAACTCTTAGAAGAAAGTTAAAGGTAAATCTTCATTATCTTGAATTTGGCAATGGATTCTTTTTATATTATACCAAAAGCACAAGCAACAGAAGAAAAAACAGGTAAGTGGCACTTCATCAAAATTAAAAACTTTTGTGCATCCAAGGACGTTATCAAGAAAGTGAAATGACAACCTACAGGATGGGAGAAAATATTTTCAAATCATAAATCTGATAAGGGTCTAGCATCCAGATTATATTAAAATTCTTACAATTGAAACCACCAAAGACAAACAAACCCAATTCAAAAAGGAGCAGAGGACCTGAACAGCCATTTCTCCAAAGAAGAGATACAAATGGCCAATAAGCATAAGAAAAGATGCTTAACAACATTAGCCATTAGGAAAATGCAAATCAAAACTAAATGAGGAAGTGAGAGAGCGGCATGGACTTATATATACTACCAAATGTAAAACAGATAGCTAGTGGGAAGCAGCCACATAGCACAGGGAGATCAGCTCAGTGCTTTGTGACCACCTAGAGGGGTGGGGGTAGGGAGGGTGGGAGGGAGACACAAGAGGGAGGAGATATAGGGATATATGTATATGTACAGAGCTGATTCACTTTGTTATAAAGCAGAAGCTAACACACCATTGTAAAGCAATTATACTCCAATAAAGATGTTAAAAAAAAAAGCAAAAAATGTACAATAACAAGTGTTTGGGGAGGATGTGGAGAAACTGGAACCCTTGTGCATTGCTGGTGGGAATGTAAAACGGTACAGCTGCTGTGGAAAAGTGTGGCAGTTCCTCAAAACATTAAACATAGAATTACCCTATGATCCAGCAATTCTACTTTTAGGTATATATCCAAAATAATTGGAAGCAGGTACTCAAAATATTCGTACGTGAATGTTCACAGAAGGACTATTCATAAAAAACAAAAGGTAGGAACAACTCAAATGTCCACCAATGGGAAAACAGACAAGATGTAATAGATACATAGAGTTGAATATTAGCCATTATTGAAAGGAATGAAGTACTGATACATGCTATAACTTGGATGAACCTCGAAAACATTAAACTAAGTGAAGAAAGCCAGACACAAAAGGTCACATACTATACAATTCCATTTACATGAAACATCCAGAACAGGTAAATGCAGAGACAGAAAGCAGACTGGTGTTGCCAGGGGGAGCGGGAATAGGGAGTGACAGCTTAGTGGGTTTTCTTTTGGGGTGTTAAAAATATTTTGGAACTAGACAGAAGTGGTGGTTGTGCAATACTGTGAATATACTAAATGTACACTTTAAAAGTTAGTTTTATATGAATTTATTCAACTGAATAAAAAGGGAAAGCTTTGCACAATCGCGTGCACGCACGTACACACACACACACACACACACACACACACACACACACGAAGAAAAAAGACAGCAGGAAAGTACTAACTTGGGCTGGAATACTGAAAAAGGACATATTTGTTTAGGGCATCTCAAGTCTAACCTGACTACCAACCATCACGCAGCAGCTGCCAGCACCTATTCACACAGATCTTTAATTTGCCTTTGAATGTCTGGTATTTTGACCTCCCTTTTTATTATAAAGCCTTGATGGTGGAAATAGCACTAAGTAGCCCAGATTCTTAGCACACATTAGCCTCTAGGCAAATTTCAACTTTCTTGAGCATCAATTTCCTCACCTGGAAAATAAAGTATACCATAAGCCTTGACAGCACTGGTGTGACTATGAAGTGAAGTAATGCATACAGTAATTGTTACTAAAGTGAAAAAATGATTTTTAAATGTAAACTGTTGTGACCTGCCCAGCTAACAAAACTCATCTAGAGGTTGTAGTAAAAATACTGATATCCTAGGAGAAAACTGCCTGTGCCAGGGTTTTGGTTTTAGCACTTACTAGCTGTGTCACTTTGCAAATTCTACTTCCTAGTCGCACTAAGTTTTACTTCATAGGGTTGCTACATGGAGTCAATGAGAATAAATGTTAAAGTGCTTCATAAACTGTCAAAAAAGTCTGGAAGCAGGACAAGTACAAGGTGGCTACAGCACACCCAAAATTTCTACATTTCTAACAAACTCCTAGGTGATGTGGATGCTGCTGGTCCATGGACCATGTTCTGAGTCGCAAGGGAGCAGAAGTCAGTGAAGGTGCCTGGGGGTTAGGTTCGGATAAGGAAGATGTAAGAAAACTTAGGCATGTGAGGAGAGACATCTAAATCAGGGTTTCTTAAGCTCAAAATTATTGACATTTTGGGCCAGACAGCTTTTTGTTTAGGGGGGACTCTCCTGTACACTGTAGGATGTTTAGCAGCATCCCGGGCTTCTACTGGAGCATTCTCCCGCAGTAGTCACAGTCAAAAAGGTCTCTAGACACCAGTGATTTAGATTCATCTCTAAGAAATGAAGGGAGAAGGGAAGGGTATCTCTTCCACTGAGAGAAAAAGGGATGCTGAAGAGGGGGGAAAAAAAACCCAAATATGAGACAGAGAGCTCTTAAGGTATCAGCAAGCTCAGTTAAGTAGAAAGGAAGGTTATCTATTTAGAAAGAGTGCAGGGAGGACTGAAAGTTTAAAACATCAGGAAGAGAGTTCTAGAGAGTAATAGAAAGGATCTGACCCAAAACAATGGGTCCACTGACTAAGAAGTAGGATCAGGGATTTCCTGGGCTCCGTGGAGTCAGAAGTGCCTGGGTTCAATCCTGGCTGTACCATTGACTAGCTTGGTGACCTTCGGCAAATTATTTAACAAGAAAATTTCCTGGAGTTGTCATAAGTACTAAGATAATATATGTTAAATTCGTAGCACAGAGTGTGGCATACAGTACATGATCAATTAATGTTATCTACTACTATTATCAGCGTCATTATTTTCCTTGAAAAATGTTTCACTTGGCTATTGCTTTAAATTTCTTGGATGAAACAAAATACATGGAAGATCTTGCCTGGTGAGGTGTTACTTGTCAATGTGTTTTATAAATTTACTAAAAGTACTGTGTGAATAGGAACTGTTTGTAGCTGGAGGCATGAGAGTTGTGGAAGCCAACCAAGCACTGACTTACTGATGTTCCAAAAATCACAATTAATGAGACAAGGTAAAAGAGGGTGTAAAGGGCTTCCCTGGTGGCGCAGTGGTTGAGAGTCGGCCTGCCGACGCAAGGGACACGGGTTCGTGCCCCGGTCCGGGTGGATCCCACATGCCGCGGAGCGGCTGGGCCCGTGAGCCACGGCCGCTGAGCCTGCGCGTCCGGAGCCTGTGCTCCGCAACGGGAGAGGCCACAACAGTGAGAGGCCCGCGTACCGCAAAAAAAAAAATAAAAAAAAAAAAGAGGGTGTAAAGCCAAAAAATCAAAAGAAAGCATTAAATTTTCACGGAAACTGACAGGTTTTCACAGGGCTTCAGTTAGCAGAACGTGTGATGAGCCCTAGTTTAGCTGCCAAGGACCACAGGTTTCTAAGAGCCAACCTGACCTCAAGTTGTAAACTACAATAACAGTAAACATTGCTGCTGGCTTTCATCTAAGTCAAGAATTGATTGAAATAGTACCCTCTTTTAGACTCGAGTACGTACTGAGAACATATTTCAAGAGTACTACGTTTTTCTTGCACTCGAATCTTGGACGGCTATAATGGGTTCTGCCTGTTCCATGTACAAATGACCAATAATGGAAGGGAAGCATTCTAGGTTTTAAATAGATTTAGTGTCAGGGGAGGAGAGCTCCCCTCAATTACAGCAATGAAAGATCCTTTAAGGGCAATGTAGAATGCTTCAGAGAATTCAAAATAGAGTCCACTCTAACATGAAACTTATGAAGATTAGGAAGAAGATATTAAAATCTTTCCTCTGAGATGTGAAAGGTAATTTCCTCATATAAGACTCCTTCAGCCTAGCCTGCTAACTTCAAGCATTTTACATTAGCAAAAACAAAAAGGGCAAACATTATCAAGCATTCCAAGCTTATCATCTGTCTGTATGGGGCGAATCACTGAAAAGAACAGTAAATGTCATCACTCTGCAGGTTGCCAGGAATCAGGGTCCTCCAGCTAGCCACAGCCACTGGAGTTCCAAATCTTTCCAAAAATAGCTATGACTTATATACAAGTGTTCATCAAACACCTCACATACGAACTCTTAAACAGAGAGTGCTGAGACAATGGTCACCTATCAAACTGCGGCAGAGGTAAATGCAGTTGCTGCTGACCAAAAGGCACATGGTGTCAACCAACGAATTTAAATGACTTGCTCTCCCTTAAAATAGTCTCTTCTCCAAATCAGCATGACTGTCTCAAAGCTAAGATTTTCCCACCTGTTTTTAACTCACTGTCCTAAAAACAAATAGAACTGATCTCTGAAACCAAAGAAAATCCTGACTCAGGTTCCAACAGGCATTGGTAAACACCTAACAATTTTTCTATTACAAATCAGCACATGAAACACCATCTGCCTACTTTCATTTTTGAGTCCACGACCCAGAGGTATCTTTTACTACAGGAGTTTAAAAAGTAAGTGCGGTCACTTTACACACTATTGGTCTCCCGAGTGCCTGAAGAGGAAAAACAAAAAGGCAAAGAAGGTTTCTCACGTGGAAGTATCTGACAGCTCTGTACTGTAAATATTTTATGAAATTCCTCACTTCCAAACTCGCATTTAAATACTTGGTACAGGATTCCAATTCTGTCTTGAAACAGCTTAGCACTTGACGGGTGACGGGTAGTCTTAAGTTATAACATTCCAAAGTAACATTAGAAGACTTTCTCAAATTGCCCACTTCCCAAGTTTTTTTTTCGCACAGACATTAGCCGTTTGATTTTCTCTCAAACCAGTATTCTTTTACTCTCACCACCTTAGCCCAGAAATCCTCGTATTGATTTCAATCTTCTTAGATAACAGAAAAGGGAAAGCATTATCAGCATACCTTGTATTCATCGCGCTGTTCTGTTCCTCCCCCTTCCTTAAAAATCTAGAGTGATGAATGCAGTAATTGGGAAGGCTGCTTTCTGCTTAAAAAAATAGGGGTGTGTGTGGAAGGCATGAAGTGGTAACAAGGACCCCTGGTCTTTCACACGGTGTAGATAGATCCTGGCTTTAACTTAGGTAACTTCGGTCTGCTTTAGACTCTTAGAACAGCACTGCCCTAAAACGGATTCGAAAACAAAAACAAAAAACAAAAACCACCAAAGCTGCCCCTTTCGGAAGTTTCTCACCCTTGGTCGGGCGCCAGGAGCGCTCTTCTTAGAGATCCCTGATGCAGACAGCCCACGTCCAGCCCTTTATATTTGATTTTCCAAATTAGCTAATCTCCCTCGAACTTCAGCCCGTCCCCGAACCCGAAGTGAGTCCTCAATCTCTGCGACCGAGCCTTGCACAGACTTCACCCTCCTCCTCGAGCCCCGGGGCTCACCCCGGCCGGCGCGCCGCCCTCTCCCCAGCCGGGCCCGGGAGCCCTCCGCAGCCCCCTCCCGCCTGGCCCCGCGCCGGAGCCCCGCAGGCCCGCCCGCCCGCGCCCCGCGCCGCTCCCGCCCCGGCCCCGCACCCCCACTCCCGCGGGACCCGGAGCCAGCCCCCCCGGCTCCCGCCCGCCGCCGCGGGGCCCACCGAGCCGTGGCGGTCGGCTGCTCCGGCCGCGTCGTCCTGCTGCAGCTCCGCAGTCATGGCCGAGGCGCCCCGCCGCAGGTCACCCGCCTCCCGCCGCCGCGGCCAGCCCAGCCTCGCCGGAGGAGGAGGAGGAGGAGGAGGAAGAGAAGAAGGAGGAGGAGGTGGAGGAGGTGGTCCTGCCTCCGCCCTCCACCCCGCTAGGGCCCCGCCTCCACCCCGCCGCGCGCCGGCGGCTCAGCCCACACGCTCCGCCCCCGGCCTGCGCGCGCACGCCAAGCGCGCGGCCGAGGGCCGAGCCGCTCTTTACGTGCTCCCGCATACGCCGGCATATGACCCGGCGCCGGTCACGTGACCCAGGCCCCGCCCGCGCCTAACGGTCAGCGTCTGCCCCCGAGCGGTGTGTTCTGGGCGGTTGACGCCCAGGAAGTGGTGGTGTGGGTTGCGGACACTGTTTTCGCAAGTCTCCTTCTCTGCCGTCGTTCCTCAAACCTGCTCATTTCTAGGACTCACCACCGGCTCAAGACTCCTCACAGACGAGTTCAGGCTGCTCCCCATTTGGGGAACCTGTCTAGGGACCGCGTAATAGAGGGTTTTCCACCTGGCGGTGGAGCCATTTCCAAGTCCAGTGACACGAAAAATTTATCATCCTTGAGAAAAGGAAAGGCAGAGGCTGAATGGAGTGGTCTGACGGGTAAAGCTAACCAAACGGACCAGAGCCTGGATTCACTGGTGCTCAGGGAAGTGCCCTAACACCGACCTGGGCATGGGGAGCAAGAATTGCCCAGTTTTCCCATTTTAGATTTTATGGCGTTCAAACTAAAATTTTATAGGGTTTTAAGTTTGAGCCAGATGCTTATGATGGCACATTAAGAGCTAAGGTGTCCTCAATTGGGTCGTGTTTTCAACAATTTGATGGAAATTGTAACTGCTAAACCCTGTCTCACGTTTATTCACATGTATCGCAATGACGATCCACTTGGCACACTTTGGTCCAAATCTGTGTGGAGGCTGGGTAGGGAAGGGCCTCTTTTAGAGGGTAGTGCTTATCTGGTTGCCCTGGTCTAGCCCTTGGGCAGCACCTTCAGTGTGAATTTTATGTGGATGGTGGTCTTTCCAGTGCTCATGTGATTGTGATGTTTCACCTGCAGGCGTTTCTAGTCTGCATGGAAGCACAGCTTGAGGCATAAGGAAACAGGTACAGAGCAGGTGCAGCTCCCATGGGAGACCTGATTATTCTCAGGAGTCTAGACCACGACTGCTGCTACTTCCTTCACCTGGAGATTCAGGGGGCCTCTTTTCCCTGGCAGGTAAACTGGCAGCGTGATCATAATCTTCCACGTTCAGCAGGCTATGTGTTTATGTCTGATGGTTGTAGGACTCCTTATGCTTGTGGCTTTGACTTTTTTTTTTTTTTCCTCCTGGGCAATCAAAACGTGTATTCCTGGCCTCAACCTGGGGGTCATAGCAAAATAAGTTGATTTCTCAGTCCACTTTCTTTGCAGCATTGCATACTTCTACATTGCCAGAAAGCTCTATTTCCGTGTGTCTTTACCATGTCTCTGGAGCAACTCGTTTGCCTTTGCACATTCATTGTAGGAAATTGCTTATTTAATGTGTTTAAATGCGGTGGAAACCTATAACTCTTGTTTATGAAAATTTCCTTAAAAGACCTCCAGAGACCTTCTACACCCATATATCTGAAAGAGGTATGCATAGCCATTTTGTAAATACAGGCCCCTGAGTTTTGATTAAGTGTCTTTCTGCTATATGGTTCTAAACAGGGCTCCAGATCTAATAAATTTGTTATAATCTGAGAGCCGTAGATCTGGTAAATCCTCTTAGCCCCCTTGGGTTTAACTACCACTTGGTCCTGGATGTGGTAATCAGCTAGAGACCCCCTGTCCAACCAGAGTATTTAAGGAATACTCTATGTCATTGCTTGGCCATCAGTTGGCAATCTTCATGGTGATCAAATATAAAAAGTAGCTATCATGGAATGTCACTACAGAAAACCCCTTCTCATTTGTCCTTAAAACCATACTTGAAGGCTCCAGAATAATTGCGTTGTTAGTTGATAATCATTTGAAGACTATTCAGGAAAAAAAGAAAGAATAACAAGCAGTAGCAAATAATTGACTTGTTTAAAAAAGGAATTGTTTCCAGAGTATTTTCCCAAAGAGAAAATTTCCTCTCCTGGAAATCTTCTTGTCCCAATGCTAAATTATTTTCTGAGTCAATGAATTTATATTTCTACCTCTGATTTACCTCAATTCCAAAGTATAGTTTGTTTTAATGAAATGATCCCATTTCAATGTTATTGAATACTGGTGTGGAGCTTGTGTGGGCTAAATGACAATGAAGGGGAAATGTTAGGAAAGGAAAAAAGGGAAAAGAAAGCAATGTGTACTTACATTTCTTCTCTGCTTCACTCCGTAAATAGTTTTGCCACTGGCTTCAGAGCAACTGGATTTGAAAGCTGATGGCTGAGGCTGACTAACAGGTGTGACTGTTGTTGGAGCTATGGATTCCTTTCCAGGAATGATCTAGGCAGGAATGTCCTTAGAGCCAGCTTCTCAGCAGTTAGGAAAATGGCCTTTCTTACTATGTAGGAAAGAATATGGGTATTTCTGTTATAACCCCTAGATGAAAAAGTTAGATGATGTGTAAGGTTAAATATAGGTGTTAAAAAGGTTTCAGAAAAGGCTCTCTTTTGCTGGTTGAAAAACAAATGTGTTTCCAACCTTTCTGAAATGTGTACTATAGGCAATGTATTTTGTGGAGAATTGAAACAACTTTCAGTAAAGTTAATGAGTTCATTTTAATTTGAGTATTGGGCACTGGTATTCAAAATAACATCAGGTTTCCTTCCTTTTGTTTCTCTAGAAAATATTGAGAAACACTAAAAAAACAAAAAAACCTACTGAAATCTGTTTTCATGAAATACATGAAAACCATAAACTCTTGGGATTCAATTTTCCTTTTATAAAAAAGTGAAAACAACCTTAGCTTCCAGATGGAAAGGTAAAAATAGACAATTAGAAATAAGTCCATTTTTGTAAACTTGATTTTTGACAACATTGTAACCCAGTGGGGATAAGATGGACTTTTAATAAACGGTCCTCAGTTCTTCATATAAAAATTAGTTTAAAATTAGTATAAAATTAGTATAAAAATTAGTTCATTACAAATGTAATGAAAGGCTTAAATGTAAAAAAGCAAGATTTATAACTTTTGAGACACTTCATTGGGGCGTCTCCTTAGGGCAGAGGGGAGCTTTCTTAAATCAGACAAAAGCACAGTCCATAAAAGAAAAGGTTGATAACTTAAATTACATTAAAATTAAGAATTTCTCTTCATCAAAAGGTACTACAGGAAAAATGAAAATATTAACAGAGAGAAAATATTTACAATACATATAACTGGTAACAAATTAGTATCTAGGACAAACCTCCGGTTTCATTTGGCATGATTAACATATTGGGCCCAATAATTCTTTGTTGTAGAGGCTCAACTTATTAGATGCCAGTAGCTCTCCCCTGCCAAGTTGTAGGACCATTAAAAATGTCTCCAGACATTGTCAAATGTTTCCTAAGGAGCAAACTCTCCTCCAGCTGAGAATCACATATCTAAACTAAGTGAAAAATGAAATAAGTCAGACAAAGACAGATACTGTACGTCAGGGGTCCCCAACCGGTCGCGGCCTGTTAGGAACCCGGCTACAGCAGGAGGTGAGTGGCGGGCAAGCGAGCGAAGCTTCATCTGCCGCTCCCCATCGCGCCCCATCGCTCGTATTACCGCCTGAACCAGCCCCACCCCCATCTGTGGAAAAATTGTCTTCCATGAAACTGGTCCCCAGTGCCAAAAAGGTTGGGGACCAGTGCTCTACATTATCACTTATATGTGGAATCTAAAAAATAAAACAAATGAATATAACAAAACAGAAACAGATTCAGATATAGAGAACAAACTAGTGGTTACTAGTGGGGAGAGTGAAGAGAAGAGGGGCAAAAAAGGGGATTAAGAGATACAAACTACTATGTATAAAATAAATAAGCAACAAGGATATATTGTACAGCACAGGGAAACATAGCCATTATTTAGTAATAACTTTAAATGGAGTACAATCCATTGAATCACTATGTTGTAAACCTAAAACTAACACAGCATTGTAAATCAACTCTACTTTAGTTAAAAATAAAGACATCTCAAGATGATTTTAGTCCTTTTCTAGGTATGGAAAGATGCAAGTCTGGGCTCACTGAAATTATTCCTCTGATACGCATCTTAACTATCTAGGGCCAGTACCCTGTTTTCCTCCATCCTGAATTCCCCTGAGGGCACACCAGCGGGGGGCTACAGTGGCTGATGGCTTTATGGCTGCAACATCCTTTGTTTACTGAAATGGCAGGTGGGGCCTTCTTTTCCACATGTGTCAAAGCTGGGGCCTTGCTACAGAAACCAAAGACATGACTTAGGATAAAAATCAGAAAGCCACCCAGGAAAAGCAAATAGAAACTTGTATAATGTAGCAAATACTGGGACATAAATTGGGACTCCAGGTGACTTAATTTTTTTTTTCACTCAGGACCACCACTGAAGGAAAATATCCTCCTCAAAATATTAGGATTTGAAAGAATAGATGAGGCAAAAGTAACTTATACAATTTTGCCTTTAGAAATGCAAATTTTTTAGTGATCTGATACTTGACTCTGGTAGGAAAAAAAAATATTTTTAGAGGAAGTGATAGCTAACAGTACTGAGCACTTACAGCCTAGGTGGTGTTCTGAGTGCTTTGCATATATGAACTCATTTTGTCCTCACAAGTAAGTACTATTATTATTTACTACCTGCTTCACAGATAAGAAAACCACCACAGAAAGGTTAATTTGCCCAAAGTCTATCTACTAATAAAGGTAGAGCCAGGATTCTAAGCGAAAGCAATCTAGCTCTCTTTCTGTAGCCTGGGTAAAAGTTAAGAAGATTCTGGCTTAGAGAAACCCAGTCTGGGAAAGATGAATAATTAGAGAAGAAACAGCCTCTAAAGACTTCTCTGAGGAGGTGCTATTTGAATTGAGAAAGACAGGGGAGGCTGCGAGAAAGACAATGGGAGTTCAGGCACTCAGAAGACCAGTTATAGTTGGGGTAAGCACAGGTCCCAGTTTGCCTGGTGCAATTCTGATTTACCCCTATTTTCCCCACATGATTATTAGTAGCTCCACCCTCCTCAAACTTCCAGGTTTGGATGATAAATTACGTGTTCACCCTCCTTATGGAGCATTTTATCCTGAACTTAATTTAAGCAGTGATCCTAGAGAATTTTACCATAGTTATTTCCCAAAGTGTTTCAGACTAGCTAAGTCTGATAAGCATGCCTCATTCACAAGAATTTGTTTCATTTCTAAAGAACACAGCCAGAGGGAATGGAGGGTACCCTAGAGTGAGTGAATTCCCCGCCTTGAGTCCCATGCCCTTAAGGGACTGTAGCTTTTTCACTTTTGTAAGCCAACCTCTACTGGCACTTAAGGCCTAGGTGCCTCAAGGCCATCCCCGAAGATATGGAGCTTTGTGGAGTTGTGGGGAGTGGGGGGGGGGCAGGTAATAATTGATGATCTCTGCCTGAGGGGTAAAAGCTAAGGGCAGAAGTTGAATGGGGCTTTACTTCCGTCTGGTTGGAGGAAGAGTTTAGAATTTCAGACCTGAGGAATCAAAGGTAGGAACTCTGAAGCTCTGAAACAATTGTATTTATTGTCTCTTACACTTCTCCAGAGTAATCCATAGCAAGCAACTTAAAACCAAAAGAATGGGGTGCTGAATAGACTGTCTGGAATCCAACCATTTTTTGTGAGGAGCTGCAGCCCTGTAGAATGGGTGACAGTGTCTTTAGGGAGTACAGGTTAAGTATTGCATTACTGGGGCCAGCAGATTAGAGAGCTGGTTTCTGCAAATCAAGGAGCTCTAGTACCAAGGAGTTAAAAAGCTTTAGGAAAGTATTTCAGCTTAAAATTGTTAGTCATGTTATTTGAAGTAGAGGATTCTCAAGTTTTGTTCCTTCAGCTTTATGAAAAGATGAGCAGTGATCCCAATGACTGTTATTTTATGCTAAATCTCATTATTTCATTGGCAAGACAAAGAGAATGGGCTGAGGGCAAACCAACACTCTGACTTGTATCTGAATGAGCTGGTTCTGAGCTCATCTGATGAACATGAAAATATTGTGACATTATGAACTGACACTTGAATGTTCTGATTTTTACAAATGCTAAATATGCATTGCTCAAACTGGATAGGGTAGTTAAAGAGCCCTTATTCCATCAGCCTGTGGACATTACCAAGTAAGCCTACACCTTCAGAGCAAATTCTAGAGATTGCTTGAGAGATATTTCTTGAAGCAAAAGTTTGTTAAAGTGACATTTTTGTTTCCTTTCTTGGTTAGCAGTATTTAGCCATACTAGAGGGGGAGGGATAAATTGGGAGTTTGGGATTGACATATACGCACTAATATGTATAAAATAGATAACTAATAAGAACCTGCTGTGTAGCACAGGGAACTCTACTCAATACTCTGTAATGGCCTATATGGGAAAAGAATCTGAAAAAAAAAGAGTGGCTATATGTATATGCATAACCGATTCACTTTGCTGTACACCTGAAACTAAAACAACATTGTAAATCAACTATACTCCAATAAAAATTGAAAAAATAAAGTGTCTATAATAACTGTGCTTAATGAAGTAAAGGAAAACATACATGTAATAAATGAAAAACTGGAAAACCTCAACAGATAATTAGAAAATACAAACAAGAACCAAATGAAAGGGGCTTCCCTGGTGGCACAGTGGTTGAGAGTCCGCCTGCTGATGCAGGGGACACGGGTTCGTGCCCCGGTCTGGGAAGATCCCGCATGCCGCAGAGCAGCTGGGCCCGTGAGCCACGGCCACTGAGACTGCACGTCCGGAGCCTGTGCTCCGCAATGGGAGAGGCCACAACAGTGAGAGGCCCGCGTATCGCAAAAAAAAAAGAACCAAATGAAAAATTTAGAATTTAAAACATTCAGTATTTGAAATAAAGTAATTGAACTGGCTTTATAACAGGCTACATATTTTTATGTAAAGGAAAAACTATAATATTTTCACATGGAGTATATAAAACAGAATACATATGACAATAGCAGGGGCTAGTAAATTGAACTAAGTGATTGCAAGATTACTACATTTCATGGGAAGGTACAGTTCTAACGCTAAAAGTAGACTGTGAAAAGTTAAGAATGAATATTTTAATCCCTAGTGTAACCACTAAGAAAATTATGTAAAAGACATAGCTAAAAAGTCAATAGGTAATCTTAAATGGGAGTTAAAAAAAATCGAAAAGGAGGAACAGAAAAACCAAAAAAATATAGAAAACAAATCATAAAATGGGAGACCTAAATCCAACCATATCAATAATTACTTTAAATGGATCAAACATTCCAATGAAGAGGTACAAATTAACAAAGTAAAATTAAAAGCAAGACCCAACTATGCTATACACAAGAGATGCACTTTAAATATAAAAACACATGTAAATGGATTGGAAAAAAGGGGTGGAAAATGAACTGAATGTTTCTGTCCCCCTAAAATTCATATGTTGAAATCTTAACCCCCAATGTGATGGTATTAGGAAATGGGGCCTCTGGGAAAGTAATTAAGTCATGAGGGTAGAGCTCTCATGAATGAAATTAGTGCCCTTATAAAAGAGGCCCTAGAGAGATTTCTAGTCCTCTTTCTACCATAGAAGGATACCAGAGAAGTTGGTATTCTGCCACCCAGAGAGGGCCTTCACCAGAACTTGACCATGCTGGCACCCTGATGTTGGACATCGATCCTCTAGAACTGTGAGAAATAAGTTTCTGTTATGTATAAGCCACCTAGTCTTTGGTATTCTGTTTTAGCTTCCCAAAATGATAAAGACATAGTGCAAAATAACCATAGGAAGGCTGGAGTGGCTATTAATATCAGACAAAATAGATCTCATTACACAGAGGGCCATTTTATACTGATGAAAGCATCAACTCATCAGGAAGCCATAATAATCATAAATGTGTATGCACCTAGTAACAGAGCTTCAAAAATACATGAAGCAAAAATTGAAAGAATAAAATGGAGAAACAGGCAATTCTACAAGAGTGGCAGGAGATTTTAACATCTTGCTGGAAGGGGTAAAACAAGAGACCACCCCCCCCAAAAAAAATCAGTAAAAATATAATCTAAACATACAGTCAACCACCCTGATCTAAGTGATATTCACAGAATGCTACATCCAACAATGACAGAATATACAGTCCTTTCAAGTGTACGTGGTGCTTTCACAATAGTAAGTCATAGGCTATGCCATAAAACAACTCTCAATCAGAATGAAATTATTGAAATCATATGTATGTATGTTCTTTGACAAAATTAACAAAATTAAACTGGAAATCAAAAGCAATACAAAGTTTAGAAAACATCCAAAAATTTAAAACAAACAACTCATTTCTAAATAATACATGGCTCAGGAAGGAAATCACAAGAGACATTAGAAAATATTTAAAACTGAAAAATAGTAAATATACAACATATCAAAATTTGTGCAATGTCACTTATGCAGTGCCTAGACGAAATGTATGGTTTTAAATGCTTATGTTAGACAAAGAAGAAAGGTCTTAAATCAATGACCTACTGTTCCACTGTAAGACAATAAACAAAGAAGAGCAAAGTAAAAAAGTAAGCGTAAGGAAGGAAATAATAAAGATAAGAGGATAAGGCAATGAAATAGAAAACAGACAAAAGAAAGAAAATAACAAAGCCAAAATCTGGCTCATTGAAACATACTTTAGAAAACTGATAACGTCCTATGTTATCAACTGAACTGTGTTCCCCCAAAATTTACACACTGAGGCTCTAATCCCTAATGTGACTATATTTGAAGATAGGACGTTGAAGGAGATAATTAAGGTAAATGAGGTCATAAGAGTGGGGCCCTAATCCTATAGGACTGGTATCTTTATAGGAAGAGGAAGAGACACTAATGATGTATGTGTACAAATTCACATATGTCATGTGAAGACATAACAAGAAGGAAGCAATCTATAAGCCAAGGAGTGAGGCCTCAGGAGAAACAAACTAGGCATACCTTGATCTTGCACTCCCAGATTACAGAAATATGAGAAAATAAATTTCTGTTGTTTAAGCCACCCAGTCTATAGTATTTTGTTATGGCAGCCCTACAAGTGCTATATAGGGACAGTGAGAAACTGGCCATCTGCAATCCAGGAAGTGAGCACCAGGAATCAATCACTTTGATCTTGGATTTCCCAGCCTCCAGAATTGTGGGAAATAGATTTCTACTGTTTAAGCCACCAAGTCCCTGCTATTTTTATTACAAGAAATAATAAAAATAGTCAGCCTAAGCTAAGACAGATGGGAAGATTCAATAATTGTTATGTTGTTAATTCTTTCCAAATCGATCTACAGATTCAACATAATTTCATCAAAATCTCAGCAGGGGCTTCCCCGGTGGCCCAGTGGTTGAGAGTCCGCCTGCCGATGCAGGGGACACGGGTTCGTGCCCTGGTCCGGGAAGATCCCACGTGCCGTGGAGCGGCTGGGACCGTGAGCCATGGCCCCTGAGCCTGCGCGTCCTGAGCCTGTGCTCCGCAATGGGAGAGGCCACAACAGTGAGAGGCCCGCATACTGAAAAATCTCAGCAGATTTTTTTGTAGAAATTGATAAGCTGATTCTAAAGCTTGTACAGGCATACCTCAATTTATTGCACTTCGTTTTATTGTGCTTTGCAGATACTGTGTTTTAATACAAACTGAGTTTGTGGCAACCCTGCATCCAGAAAATCTATTGACACCATTTTTCCAACAGCCTTTGCTCACTTCATGTCTCTGTACCACATTTTGGTAATTCTCACAATATTGCAAATTTTTCATTGTTATTATATTTGTTATGGTGATCTCTGATCAGTGATCTTTGATGTTACCATTGTGAAAAGATTACAACTCACGAAAGGTTCAAATGATGGTTAGCAAATTTTTTAGCAATTAAGAATTTTAGAATTAAGGTGTATAAATTGTTTTCTTAGACATAATGCTACTGCACACTTAAGAGACTACAGTAGAGTGTAAACATAACTTGCATATGCACTAGGAAACCAAAAAATTCATGTGATTTTCTTTATTGTGATAGTCACTTTGTTGTGTTGTCTGGAACCAAATCCAGATATCTCTGAGGTATGCCTGTATAGAAATGTGGAGGAGCTAGAATAACTAATATAATCTTGAAAAAGAACAACAAATTGGAGACCTTATACTATATAATTTCAAGTCATGGCAAAAGGATATGCAGTGGCTCTCCCAGGGACAATTTTGTCCCCTAGGAGACATTTGGCAATGTGTGGAGGCATTTTTGGTTGTCACAATTAGGGGATGGGTACTATAGGCATCTTATGAGTAGAGGTCAGGGACACTGCTAAATATCCTATAATGCACAGGACAAACTTCCCCACAACAAAGAATTATTTGGCTCAAGATGTCAGTAGTGCTGAAATTGAGAAACCTTATGGTAGACAAATATATCAACAAAATAGCATAAGAGAGTCCAGAAACAAATTCAGAGTCAATTGATTTTCAGAAAACTGCTGATGCAATTCACTGGGAAAAGAAAAGTCTTTTCAATAAATGGTGATAAACAATGGATATTTGTATAGAAAAAATGAACCTTGACTTTAATCTTATATACAACAACTAATTCCACATCAGCCAAAGATCTAAATGTAATACTAAAATTTTAATGCTTCTAGAGACAAGACAACATAAGGGAATATCTTTTCTACCTAGATATAGGCAAAAATTTGTTTGACAGAACATGAAGTACATTAAACATAAAAGAAGGAACTGATAAATTGGCTTCATCAAAATGAAAAATTCTGCTCCTCAAAAAACTGTTAAGAAAATGAAAAGGTAAGCCACAGACTGGGAGAACATATTTGCAATACATATATCTTACAAGATTATTCATAACCTGATGTATAAAGAATGCCTACAAATCATTAAGAAAAAGCTCATTTTTAAAAGGGCAAAACACTTGAACAGATACTTTACAATAAGATATATGAATGTCCAATATATAATTAGTCACCAGGGAAATGCAAATTAAAACTACAATGTGATATTACTACACACCCACTGGAACAACTAAAATTTGAAGGACTTTATAAAGTGTTGGAAAAGATTTGAAGCAACCCAAACTCACATATAGATACAAGGTGGGAGTATAAAATGGCAAAACCACTTTGGAAAACTGAGAGTTCCTTATATGTTAAACATACACATATCTTAATACCCAGCAATCCATTCCCAGGTTTTTACCCAGGAGAAATGAAAAGTGTGCATCCATAAACAGACTTGTACAAGAATGTCCATAGTATCTTTATTCATAATAGTACCAAACTGGAAGTGACTGAAATGGTCATAAACAGGAGATTGGATAAACAAGTTGTGTAATATCCATATGATAAAATATCATTCAGCAATAAAAATCAAAGATTTGTTGTTATACATAAAAACATATTTGAATTTCAAAAACACTTAATTGTGAAAAAGAAGCCTGGCACAAAAGAGTACATACTGTATATGATTCCAATTATATGAAATTCTAAAGGCAAAGATGTGTTAAACAGAACTTGAAAAGAACATGAAGGAAATTTTTGGAAATGTACTGTATCTTAATTGGGATGTTGGTTACATGAATGTATACATTTTTCAAAATGCATCAGCCTGTACACTTAAGATCTGTGCATTTTAGCATATGTAAATTATTATCTCCTTTTACAGTAACAACAAAGCACAAAAAAGAAGAATTTAAAAGTAAAAGAATTAAAAAGTGAGCTGGACAAACAGGGTGAAAACTAGAATAAAAGCCTTTTAAAAAACCATTTCCATAGGAATTCCCTGGTGGTCAAGTGATTAGAACTCCATGCTTCCATTGCAGGAGGCACAGGTTCAATCCCTGGTCAGAGAACTAAGATTCCTGCATGCCATGCAGCGTGGCCAAAAAAACCAAAAGCCAAACAAACAAAAAACCTGTTTCCAAAAATCACATGATCATATCAATAGATGCAGAAAAGGCATTTGACAAAATCCAACATTCATTAATGATAAAAACTGTCAGTAAACTAGGAATAGAGGAAAACTTCCTCAACTTGATAAAGATTATCTACAAAATACTGACAGTTAACAACATACCAAGTGGTGAGAAACTCTAAACTTTCCCACCAAAATCATGTAGAAGGCAAGGATGTTCTCTCTTACCATTCCTTTCAAAAAAAAAAAAAAAAAAAAAACATACTGGAAGATCTAGCTAATGCAATAAGACAAGAAAAGTAAATAAATGTATATAGATTGGGAAGGAAGAGATAAATCTGACATGATCATCGATGTAGAAAATCCAAATAATTGTCAAAAATACCTCCTGGAACTAATGTGTGATTATAGCAAGGTTTCAGGACACTTTGTTAATATATAAAAGTTAATTACATTCCTATATACCAGCAATGAACAAGTGGAATTAGAAGTTATAAGCACAATACTATTTATATTAGCACTCCCTCCCTCCCAAATTAAATACTTAGGTATAAATCTAACAAAATATGTACTAGATTTACATGAGGAAAAATTACAAAACTCTGATGAATTAAATCAAAGAAGATCTAAATAAATTTTGAGATAGTCCATGCTTGTAGATAGGAATGGTAAATATTGTCAAGATGTCAGTTATCTCCAATTTGATCTATAGATTCAATGGAATCCCAATCAAAATCCCAGCAAGTTATTTTGTGAATATCAACAAACTGATTATAAAGTATATATGGAGAGGCAAAAATTCCCAAAATAGCCAATACAATATTGAAAAGGAAAAAGTTGGAAGACTGACACTACCCAACATTAAGACTTAATATAAAGCTACAGTAATGAAGACAGTGTAGACTCAGAAAAAGAACAGACAAATAGATCAATGGAATAAAATAGAGAGTGCAGAAAAAAACCCACCTAAATATAGTCAACTGATCTTTGACAAAAGCGCAAAGGCCATACAATGGAGCAAAGGTACTCTTTTCAATAAATAGTGCTGGAACAACTGGACATCCACATGCAAAGAAAAAAATATTCTAACACATGCCATACACTCTTCACAAAAAAGTACCAAAAATGGGTCACAGACCTAAATGTAAAACATAAAACTATAAAACTCCTGTACAATAACATAGGAGAAAACACAGATGACCTTGGGTACTTTTTAGATACAACATCAAAGTCAGAGTTCATGAAATAAATAATTGATAAACTGGACTTCATTAAAATTAAAACTGTTCTGTGAAAGACAATGTGAAGAGAATGAGAAGATAAGCCACAAACGTGGAGAAAATATTTGCAGAATACACATCTAATAAAGGACTGTTATCCAAAATATGCAAAGAACTATTAAACCCCAACAATAAGAAAACAACCTGACTAAAAATGGGCCAAAGACCTTAACAGAAATCTCATCAAAGATATACAGGTGACAAACAGGCATATGAAAAACTGCTCCACTACATATGTCATCAGGGAAATGCAAATTAAAACGACAATGAGGTACCAGTACCTACCTATTAGAATGGTCAAAATCCAGAATACTGGATCAAGATGGCGGAGTAGGAGGATGTGAAGCTCACCTCTCCCACAAACATATCAAAATATATCTATATGTGGAGCATCTCTCACTGCAAATAACATGAAGACTGGCAGAAAAGCTCTTCTACAACCAAGACTATAAAAAAGATCCACATGTAGTCAGGTAGAAAGGGAGGAGAAGTAATTGGGTCGGGAACCACACTCCTAGCATGGGGACACAGAGGAGGAGGGGAATATCTTGGGCTTGGTGATCCTCCCTGGGGAGTGAGGGGTTCAAGTCACAGTTTGGGCAACTCAGCCCTGGGGTCCAACAGCAGGAAGACAAGTCCCCTTAGCTGGTTTGGAAACCAGTGGAACTTACAGGAGGGCTGTAAGAAACCAAGACTCTGCTGTTTGGGAGTGCACACACACACACTTGCTTACCCCCAGGAAGAGCATGGAAGCAGCAGGTTGAAAACTGCCTGGGCTCTGACCAGCTTGCTGGGACCACCCCAGCATGCAACCCAGTCCATATCAGGCACCTTCTCTGGCCCTGCTAGTGTGGAGGTGCTGTTGCTAAGGAGAGTGTGCACACTTAAAGGGAATGGAGCTGGCTCAGACCCAACCCTCAGGACTTCCACTTCAGTCCCTTGAACCCCTTGAACTCCCATCCCTGAGAAGGCAGTGACTGCCATTGAGCAGAGGAGAAGCCCTGGCTTACACATGTCTCTGGCCCTAGCCCTTCCATCTCCAGCCCTACCTCCTACCAAGGTGGTAGTTGCCAGCATACCCTGGGGGAAGATTTAGCCCATGATTGCTTCAGATTCAGCTCTTCCACTAAAGCCACTGGGCACAAGCAGATTGTATAAGGATACTCCCACACAAGGACACCCATTCAAGACTGGGATAGGTAACCATTTCACCTAATTTCATAGAGACAGAGAAAGATAAGCAAAATGAGAAGGCAATGAAATATGTTTCAATTGAAAGAACGAGAACCCTTGCCCCCCAAAAGGACCCTAATGAAATAGAGATAAATATTGAATAATTTACCAAATAAAGAGCTCAAAGTAATAGTAATAAGAATGCTAACTGAACTTGGAAAGAGAATATATGAACACAGTGAGAACTTTAACAAGGAACTAAAAAATATAAAAAAGAAACAGAGCTGAAGAATACAATAACTAAAATGAAAAATACAGTAGAAGGAATTAACAGCAAACTAGGTGATACAGAAGGATAAATAAGCAATCTGAAAGATAGAATAATGGAAATCATCCAATCGGAATAGCAAAAAAAAATTAAAAATGAGGACTTTTAAGGGACCTATGGGATCATATCAAGCATACTAGAATTTGGATGGAGAAGAGAGAAAAGGATAGAAAATATATTTGATGAAATCATTGCTGAAAACTTCTTGAAGATGATGAAGGAAACAGATTTCCAGGTACAGGAAGCACAGTGAGTCCCAAACAAGATGAACCCAAACAAACTGACACCAAGATGTACCATAATCAAAATGGCAAAAAGTTAATGATAAAGAGAGAATCTTAAATTCAGCAAGAGAAAAACCAAGAACTACATACAAGGAACCCTCATAAAGCTATCAGCAGATTTTTCTGCAGAAACTTTGCAGACCAGAAGGGTGTGGCATGATATATTTAGAGTGCTGGAAGGTAAAAACCTAAGCCCAGGATACTCTACCCAGCAAGGTTATCATTCAGAATTGAAGGAGAGATAAAGAACTTCTCAGACAAGTAAAAAGTAAAAGATTTCATCAATACTAAACTGATCTTATAAGACATGTGAAAAGGTCTTCTTTAAGTGGAAAAAGGCTACAACAAGAAGTAAGAATTTATAGGAAAGAAAAAATCCCACTAGTAAAGGCAAATATATGGTAAAGGTTGTGGATCAACCACTTAAATAAGCTAGTATGAAGAATGAAAGACAAAAATTGTAAAATCAACTAGAACTACAATAAACAGTTAAGGGAAAGACACAAAGATGTAAACTATGACATCAAAAACACAAAACATGGGGGAGAGGAGTAAAAAATGTAGATCTTTAGAAAGTGTTTGAACTTAAATGACTGCCAGTTTAAAACAAGTGGATAAAGTTATCAGTCAACATACATGAACCTTATGGTAACCACAAATAAAAAACCTTCAATAGATACATCAAAACTAGAGAAAAAGGAACACAAGCATAATGCTAATGAAAATTGTCACACCACAAGGAAAAAGACTAAAAGAAGAAAATAACAGAAGAACTACAAACACAACCAGAAAACAAGTAATAAAGTGGCAAAAAGCACATACCTGTCAGTAATCACTTTGAATGTCAATGGACTAAATGCTCCAATCAAAAGACAAAGGGTGAGAGACATTAGCAACCAAGATGGCATAGTAGACAAACGTGCTCTCACTCCCTCTTGCAAGAACACCAGAATCACAACTAGCTGCTGGACAATCGTCAACAGGAAGACACTGGAACTCACCAAAAAAGACACCCTACATCCAAAGACAAAGGAGAAGAAACAATGAGACAGTAGGAGGGGCACAATCACAGTAAAAGCAAATCCCATAACTGCGGGTGGGTGACTCACAGACTGGAGAACACTTATACCACAGAAGTCCACCCACAGGAGTGAAGGTTCTGAGCCCCACTCAGAACCTTCCCAACCTGGGGGTCCAGCAACGGGAGGAGGAATTCCTAGAGAATCATACTTTGAAGGCTAGGATTTGATTGCAGCACTTCAACAGGACTGGGGGAAACAGAGACTCCACTCTTGGAGGCCACACACAAAGTATTGTGCGCATCAGGACCCAGGGGAAGGAGCAGTGACCCCAGGGGAGACTGAACCAGACCTACCTTCTACTGTAGGAGGGTCTCCTGCAGAGGAGGTCAGTGGCTGTGGCTCACCATGGGGACAAGGACACTGGCAGCAGAAGTTCTGGGAGGTACTCCTTTGTGTGAGCCCTCCCAGAGTCTACCATTAGCCCCAACAAAGAGCCCAGGTAGGGTCAAGTGTTGGGTTGTCTCAGGCCAAACAACCAAGGAGGGAACCCAGCCCCACCCATCAGCAGTCAAACGGATTAAAGTTTCACTGAGTTCTGCAACTCAGTAGAGCAACAGTCAGCTCCACCCACCACCAGTCCCTCCCATCAGGAAACTTGCACAAGCCTCTTAGATAGTCTCATCCACCAGAAGGCAGACAGCAGAAGCAAGAAGAACTACAATCCTGCAGCCTGTGGGAAAAAAACCCCAACACATTCACAGAAAGATAGACAAGATGAAAAGGCAGAGGGCTATGTACCACATGAAAGAACAAGATAAAACCCCAGAAAAACAACAAAATGAAGTGGAGATAGGCAACCTTCCAGAAAAATAATTCAGAATAATGATAGTGAAGATGATCCAGGACCTCGGAAAAAGAATGGAGGCAAAGATCAAGAAAATGCAAGAAATGTTTAACAAACACCTAGAAGAATTAAAGAGCAAACAAACGGAGATGAACAATACAATAACTGAAATGAAAACTACACTAGAAGGAATCAATAGCAGAATAACTGAGGCAGAAGAATGGATAAGTGACCTGGAAGACAGAATGGTGGATAAGAAGGAAGTTTATAGCTATACAAGCCTACCAGAAGAAACAAGAAAAATCTCAAACAAACAATCCAATCTTACACCTAAAGGAACTAGAGAAAGAAGAACAAACAAAATCCAAAGTTAGTAGAAGGAAAGAAATCATAAAGATCAGAGCAGAAATAAATAAAATAGAAACAAAGAAAACAATAGCAAAGATCAATAAAACTAAAAGCTGGTTCTTTGAGAAGATAAACAAAATTGATAAACCATTAGCCAGACTCATCAAGAAAAAGAGGGAAAGGACTCAAATCAATGAAATTAGAAATGAAAAAGGAGAAGTTACAACAGACACTGTAGAAATACAAAGCATCCTAAGAGACTACTACGAGCAACTCTATGCCAATAAAATGGACAACCTGAAAGAAATGGACAAGTTCTTAGAAAGGTATAACCTTCCAAGACTGAACTAGGAAGAATAGAAAATATGAACAGACCAGTCACAAGTAATGAAATTGAAACTGTGACTAAAAATCTTCCAACAAACAAAAGTCCAGGACCAGATGGCTTCACAGGTGAATTCTATCAAACATTTAGAGCAGAGCGAACACCCATCCTTCTCAAACTCTCCCAAAAAATTGTGGAGGAAGGAACACTCCCAAACTCATTCTATGAGGCCACCATCACCCTGATACCAAAACCAGACAAAGATACTACAAAAAAAGAAAATTGCAGACCAATATCACTGATGAATATAAATGCAAAAATCCTCAACAAAATACTAGCAAACAGAATCCAACAACACATTAAAAGGATCATACACCATGATCAAGTGGGATTTATCCAAGGGATGCAAGAATTCTTCAATATACATAAATCAATCAATGAGATAAACCACATTAACAAATTAAAGAATAAAAACCATATGATCATCTCAATACATGCAGAAAAAGCTTTTGACAAAATTCAACACCCATTTATGATAAAAACTCTCCAGAAAGTGGGCATAGAAGGAACCTACCTCAACATAATGAAGGCCATATACAACAAACCCACAGCAAACATCACTGTCAATGGTGAAAAACTGAAAGCATTTCCTCTAAGATCAAGAACAAGACAAGGATGTCTACTCTCACCACTATTATTCAACATAGTTTTGGAAGTCCTAGCCACAGCAATCAGAGAAGAAAAAGAAATACAAGGAATATAAATTGGAAAAGAAGAAGTAAAACTGTCACTGTTTGCAGATGACATGATACTCTACGTAGAGAATCCTAAAGATGCCACCAGAAAACTACTAGAGCTAATCAATGAATGTGGTAAAGTTGCAGGATACAAAATTAATGCACAGAAATCTCTTGCATTACTATACACTAATGATGAAAAATCTGAAAGAGAAATTAAGGAAACAATCCCATTCACCATTGCAACAAAAAGAATAAAATACCTAGGAATAAACCTACCTAGGGAGACAAAAGACCTGTACTCAGAAAAGTATAAGACACTGATGAAAGAAATCAAAGATGACACAAACAGATGGAGAGATATACCATGTTCTTGGATTAGAAGAATCAATATTGTGAAAATGACTATACTACCCAAAGCAATCTACAGATTCAATGCAATCTCTATCAAATTACCAATGGTATTTTCTATGGAACTAGAACAAAAAATCTTAAAATTTGTATGGAGACACAAAAGACCCAGAATAGCCAAAGCAGCCTTGAGGGAAAAAAACGGAGCTGGAGGAATCAGACTCCCTGACTTCAGACTATACTACAAAGCTACAGTAATCAAGACAATATGGTACTGGCACAAAAACAGAAACATAGATCAATGGAACAAGATAGAAAGTCCAGAGATAAACCCACGCACCTATCGTCAACTAATCTATGACAAAGGAAGCAAAGATATACAATGGAGAAAATACAGTCTCTTCAATAAGTGGTGCTGGGAAAACTGGACAGCTACATGTAAAAGAATGAAATTAGAACACTCCCTAACACCATACACACAAAAAAACTCAAAGCGGATTACAGACCTAAATGTAAGACCAGACACTATAAAACTCTTAGAGGAAAACATAGGAAGATCACTCTTTGACATAAATCACAGCAAGATCTTTTTTGATCCACCTCCTAGAGTTATGGAAATAAAAACAAAAATAAATAAATGGGACCTAATAAAACTTCAAAGCTTTTGCACAGCAAGGGAAACCATAAAGAAGATGAAAAGACAGCCCTCAGAATGGGAGAAAATATTTGCAAATGAATCAACGGACAAAGGATTAATTTCCAAAATATATAAACAACTCATGCAGCTCAATATTAAAAAAGAAAAAATCCAGTCCAAAAATGGGCAGAATACCTAAATAGACATTTCTTCAAAGAAGACACACAGATGGCCAAGGAGCACATGAAAAGCTGCTCAACATCACTAATTATTAGAGAAATGCAAATCAAAACTACAAAGAGGTATCACCAGTTAGAATGGGCATCATCAGAAAATCTACAAACAACAAATGCTGGAGAGGCTGTGGAGAAAAGGGAACCCTCTTGCACTGTTGGTGGGAATGTAAATTGATACAGGCACTATGGAGAACAGTATGGAGGTTCCTTAAAAAACTAAAAGTAGAATTACCATATGTTCCAGCAATCCCACTACTGGGCATATATCCAGAGAAAACTGTAATTCAAAACGACACATGCACCCCAATGTTCATTGCAGCACTATTTACAATAGCCAGGTCATGGAAGCAACCTAAATGCCCATCGACAGACGAATGGATAAAGAAGATGTGGTACATATATACAATGGAATATTACTCAGCCATAAATAAGAACAAAATTGGGTCATTTGTAGAGACGTGGGTGGATCTATATACTGTCATACAGTGTGAAGTAAGGGAGAAAGAGAAAAACAAATATCATAAACTAACACATATATGTGGAACCTAGAAAAATGGTACAGATGAACTGGTTTGCAGGGCAGAAATTGAGACACCAAGGGGGTAAAGTGGGAGGGAGGTGGTGGTGGTGGTGTGATGAATTGGGCAATTGGGATTGACATGTATACACTGATGTATATAAAATTGATGACTAATAAGGACCTGCTGTATAAAACAATAAGTAAGATAACATTCAAAACAAAAAACAAAGACAAAGGGTGGCTGATTGAATAATAATAATAAAAGATGAATCTATACACTTCCTACAAGAGACTCACTTCAGAGCTAAAGGTACACACAGACTGAAAGTGAGGTGATAGAACAAGTTATTCCATGCAAATGGCAATGCAAAGAAAGCTGAGGTAGCAATACTCATATTAGACTAAGTAGACTTTGAAACAAGTCTATAACAAAGGACAAAGAAGAACATTACATAATGATAGAGGGATCAATACAAGAAGATAACATAACTTTTGTTAATGTATGTGCACCTAGCTTAGGAGCACCTAAGCTTATAAAGCAAGTGCTAATAGACATAAAGGGAAAAATAGACAATACAATTCAATTTGATTCAATACAATACAATAATAGTAGGGAATTTTAACACACCACTTACATCAATGGACAGGTCATGCAGACAAAAAATCAATAAGGAAACAGTGGCCTTAATTGAGACATTAGACCAGTGGGATTTAATAGATATCTACAGGACATTCCATCCAAAAACAGCAGAATACAGATTCTTTTCAAGTGCACATGATATGTTCTCTAAGATAGAACCCATGCTAAACTACAAAGAAAAAGTCTCAACAAACTTAAGGTGATAGAAATTATACTAAGTATCTTTTCTGACTATAACTATATGAAACTAGAAATCAATTACAGGAAGAAAAAGTGGGGAAAATGCAAACATGTGGAGACTAAACAACATGCTACTAAAAAACTAATGGGTAAATAAAGAAATTAAAAGGAAATCAGAAAATACCTCAAGACAAATGATAATAAACAACTTTCCAATATCTATGGGACACAGCAAAAGCAGTTCTAAGAGGGAAGTTTACAATGATACAGGCCTTCCTCAAGAAACAAGAAAAATCTCAAAGAAACAACCTAATCTACCATCTAAAGGAATTAGAAAAAGAAGAACAAAGCCCAACGTTAGCAGAAGGAAGGAAATAATGAAGATCAGAGCAGAAAATCACATGATAGTATATATAGAAAACCCTAAAATCTCCACCCCAAAACTATTAGAACTAGTAAATGAATTCAGCAAGGTTGATGGATACAAGGTTAATATACAGAAATCTGTTGTTTTTCTATACAATAATAATCAACTATTAGAGAAAGCAAGAAAATAATCCCATTTAAATTGCATCCAAAAGTATAAAACACTTAGGAATAAATTTAACCAAAGAGGCAAAAGACCTATACTCTGAAAACCATAAAATGTTAATGAAGGAGATTGAAGATGATACAAAGAATTGGAAAGATATCTCATGTTCATGGATTGTAAGAATTAATATTGTTAAAATAACCATACTAGGGGACTTCCCTGGTTGTCCAGTGGTTAAGACTTTGCCTTCCAGTGCAGGGGGGTGCGGGTTTGGTCTGTGGTCTGGGAGGTAAGATCCCACATGCCTCTTGGCCATAAAAACCCAAAACATAAAACAGAAGCAATAATTGTAACATTCAATTTAAAAAAAACTTAAAGTCCATACTACTCAAGGCAATCTACAGATTTAATGCAGTCCCTATCAAAATACCCATGACATTACCCAAAAAACTAGAACAGATAATCCTAAAATTTATATGGAAGTACAAAAGACTCTGAATAGCCAAAGCAATATTTGGAAAAAAGAACAGAGCTGAAGTTGTCATGCTCCCTCAATTCAGACTATACTACAAAGTTTCAGTAATAAAAACAGCATGGAACTGGCACGAAACAGATATATTGATCAATGGAATTGAATAGAGAGCCCAGAAATAAACCCATGCATATATGGTCAATTAATCCACGACAAAGGTGGTAAAATATACAGTGGGGAAAAGACAGTCTCTTCAACAAGTGGTGTTGGGAAAATTGGAGAGCTACATGTAAAAGAATGCAATTAGAACACTTTCTCACAACACATACAAAAATAAACTCAAAATGGATTAAAGACCTAAATGTAAGGCTAGAAACCATAAAACTCCTAGAAGAAAACATAGACAGAACACTTTTTATATAAGTCATAGCAATATTTTATTTTTTTTGGATCTGACTCCTCAGGCAAAGGAAACAAAAGTAAAAATAAGCAAATGGGACTTAATTAAACTTAAAGCTTTTGCACAGCAAAGAATACCATCAACAAAATGAAAAGACAACCTACTGTATGGGAGAAAATATTTTCACATGATATGTCTGATAAGGGGTAAATATCCAAAGTATATAAACAGCTCATACAACTCAATATCAGAAAACAAAGAACCTGATCAGAAAATAGGCAGAAGACCTGAACAGATATTTTTCCAAAGAAGTCATACTGATGGCCAATGAGCAGAAGAAAAAATGCTCAGTGTCACCAGTTACCAGGGAAGTGCAAATCAAAATCACAATGAAATATCACCTCACACCTGTCAGAATGGCTGTTATCAAAAAGACCACAAATAACAAATGTTGGTGAGGATGTGGAGAAAAGAGAACCCTCATAGACTGTTGGTGGGAATATAAATTGGTACAACCACTATGGAAAACAGTATGGTGGTTCCTCAAAAAACTAAAAATAGAAATACTATATGATCCAGCAGTTCCACTCCTGGGTATATATCCGAAAAAGAAAAAAAAGAAAGAAAACACTAATTCGAAAGATATATGCTTCCCTATGTTCATAGCAGCATTATTTACAATAGCTGAGATATGGAAGCAATTTGTGTCCATCAACATATGACTGGATAAAGAAGACATGGTGTATATATACAACAGAATACTTCTCAGCCATAAAAAAGAATGAAAATTTGCCATTTGCAACAACATGGATGGACCTGTAGGGTATTATGCTTAGCGAAATAAGTCAGACAGAGAAAGACAAGTACTCTATGTTATCACTTATATGTGAAATCTAAAACATAGAACAAACAAATAAATACAACAAAAGAGAAACAGACTCACAGAACAAACTAGTGGTGACCAGTGTGGAAAGGAATGAGGGGAGGGGCAAGATAAGGGTGAGGGATTAAGAGGTAGAAACTGTTATGTATAAGACAAATAAGATACAAAGATATGTTGCACAGCACAGAGAATATAGCCAATATCTTATACTAACATTAAATGGAGTATAATCTATAAAATATTGAATCACTTTGTTTTTCACCTGAAACTAATATTGTAAATCAACCGATAAAAAAATATCCAGAATACTGACAGCACCAAATGCTGGTGAGGATGTAGAGCAACAGGAGTTCTCCTTCATTGCTGGTGGGAATGCAAAGTAGTACAGCACTTTGGAAGACAGTGTGGCAGTTTCTTATAAAGCTAAACATACTCTTATCATGAGATCCAGAAATTGTGTTCCTTGGTATTTATCAAGTGGAATTGAAAATTATATCCATAGTAAAACCTGTACACAATTGTTTATAGTAGTAATTATTCATAATTGCCAAAACTTGGAAGCAATTGAACTGTTTTTCAGTAGGTGAATGGATAAATAAACTGTGGTACATCCAGACAACGGAAAATTATTCAGCACTATAAAGCAATGAACTCTCAAGGCGTGAAAAGACATGAAGGAACCTTAAATGCATATTCGTATGTGAAAAAAAGCCAATCTTAAGTGGCTACATACTGTATGATTCAAACAATATGACATTCTGGAATAAAAAAACTATGGAGACAGTAAAAAGATCAGTGGTTGCCAAGGAGTTGGGGGAGGGGGCATAGGGGATAGCAAAGTACAGAGGAGTTTTAGGGCAATGTAAATACTCTGTATGGTACCATAATGATTAATACATGTTCCTCATTATGCATTTCTCCAAACTCATAGAATGTATAACATCAAGAGTGAAATGTGGTGTTAACTACGGACTTTGGGAAATTATGACATGTCAGTGTAGGTCTATTAATTGCAATAAATGCTGCACTTTGGTGGGGGATGTTGATAATATGGGAGGCTATGCATGTGTTGGGTGGGGCAGGGTGTGTATGAGAAATCTTTGTACCTTCCCCTTAATTTTTTTGGGAACCTAAATCTATTTTGAAAAATAAAGTCTTAATTTAAAAAAATAATGAAGCAAAAATTTTAAAACTCTATCCATACTGGTTTTAATAATAAGATTATGTGCTGGGAACTTACCTATTTTTCTGAAGTGTATAGCCTTAGATTTCCTCTGAGGGTTAATCATATAATTTGGAGTTAATTCAATCTCTAAGATTCTCTGAGAGTTATAAACTAAGAATATGAAGGAGTTGGCATATTTAGCAATGACGGAGCACCCTAGAGTCTTTAGTTTGAAGTATCACACTCGACCTATTTCATCACAATCAATAAAAGTGAGTTGAATAAATAAATCAGCACATGTTGTGATGGGCTGAATTGTGCTCCCACCAAATGTGTATGTTGAAGCCATTACTTCTAGTACCTCAGAATGTTACTATGTGGAGAATATGTGGTCAAGTCCTTCAAAGAGGTAATTAAGTTAAAATGGGGTCATTAGGGTGGCCCTTAGTTCAATACGACTGGGATCCTTATAAGAAAAGATTAGGACACAGAAACTTACACAGACCAAGGGGCAACCAGATGAAGACACAGTGAGAAAGTAGCCACCTGCAAGCCAAGGAGAGAGGCCTCAGAAGAAACCACCCCTGTTGACGTCTTGATCTTAGACGTCCAGCTCCAGAAGTGTAAGAAAATAAATTATTTAAGCCCCACAGTCTGTGGTATTGTGTCATGACAGCCCTAGCAGACTAATATATACATATTCTATTTGACCAGCCTCATAGTTGAATTCAACAATCATGTACTGAACCTTCACTGCACCATTTTACTGTGCTCGATGCCAGCTGGATGAGTAAGGCATAGCCTCTCTGCCTTAAGGGCCCTCTAGTTCAGTGAGGCAGACAAACATGGTGATGAACAATGATTCCACACAGACTCAGAGATGTATACGCACTATAAGCTCATATACTTTACCTAACGGAAAGTTATTCTGGGGCACAAACTTAGCACCTGGCCAAACTACCATTGTTTTAACAAAGGCTTTTTAGTTGTAAGTAAGTGAAACCAGCACAAAGAAGCTCTAAGTAAAAAGGGGCGAGGAGGGCTTTTTTGGAAGCCACAGGGCAACTTCTTGGTAACATAGCTGGGCCACACGAGCACTGAAACCAACTCTTGGAGAGTCATCAGGAATCAGTTACTCTTCTCTTTGCTGCCATGTGATTTCTCATCCTTGATCTCTCTACAGATCTGTTTTCTTCTCATTCTCTGTCGTCCAGTTGCTTCTCTATGGAAATGGTGGAAATTGACATTTCCCCAACGCCAGGTCCATGACACTTTCCCAGCCCCAGCACCAGTAACCAACTGGCCAGTGACTTATCCCCCAAGTTCTGGGAGAGAGTCTAGTGGTCCACTTGGACCAGATGGCCACCCCTTGTCCTATTGGCTTTGGTCAGAGTGGTTGGGAAAACAATACACACATGGCCATGGGAACTGGAGAAGGAGGCAATTTTCAAAGAAGGGAAGTGTACACAGGGCAAATATCCTGACAGTTTCTTTTTACAAGCGGCAAAGTAGAATTTAATGATAATTGAATGAAGGGAAATTCATTCCATCCATCTACAAGTGCTTCTATTTGCACTGATTTAAACTTGTGATTTTCAGACCTGGTTGCACATCAGAGTCACCTGTGGAGTTTCAAAAACATGCCAGTGCCTTGTTCCCACTTTTTACCTTAACATCAGAATCTGTGAAGTTGGGGCCCACGTAATCACTGTTGTGTCCTCTCCTGTTGCAGAGCACAGGCTCCGGATGTGCAGGCTCAGCGGCCATGGCTCACGGGCCCAGCCGCTCCGTGGCATGTGGGATCCTCCCAGACCGGGGCACGAACCCATGTCCCCTGCATCGGCAGGCGGACTCTCAACCACTGTGCCACCAGGGAATCCCCCCACATAATATTTTTAAAGTTTTTAAGCACTCCAATGATCCCAGTGTGCTGCCAGGGTTGCAAACTTCTTGTTTAGACTTCATGCCATTATAATTTAGACTTACGATTTTATGGTTTCATATCTTATTCTTTAAAACTTAAAAATATTTATTTATTTGGCTGCGCCAGGTCTTAGTTGCAGCACACAAGATCTTCGTTGTGGCCTGCAGGATCTTTCTTTTTTGTTGTTGTTGCTGCATGAAGGCTCTTAGTTGCAGCATGCAGGATCTAGTTCCCTGACTGGGGATCGAACCTGGGCCCCCTGCATTGGGAGCACAGAGACTTAACCGCTGGATCACCAGGGAAGTCCCTTCATATATTATTCTTAAAAGATGTGATCAAGTTAGGAATCATGTGCCTCTGCTAAAAGTTATGGAAAAATCATCATTGAATATTTTGGGGAGAGAAGAGCTTCCTTCAGGGTGGGGTAGTATTAATTTGAAGGTACCTTTTTGTTTTATTTTTAAAACATTTTTATTGGAGTGTAGTTGATTTACAATGTGTTAGTTTCAGGTGTGAAAGGTAGCTTTTTATATTTCTGTATGATTAGGCTCTGAAACAAAGTTGATCATCAGGTTCCTTAGAATGTAACAGTCTTCTGGAAAAATAAGAAACGTAGTATCTCCCACAAATCTTTGCTGACTCTTCAGTGGAAACCTTCAGTGATCTTCCCAGCTCTTCTCAGATCCCTTTTTACTGTTTCTGTGCTCCCTTATCTCAACTTCTGTGTGCTATTGCTTCCAAATGCCAATACCTAGAACTTTCGTAGAACTTTCCTTGGGCTACTAAAGTTTTGTCTGCCCAAGAAAAGAGCAGAAAATGCCTGGGAGTTCACTCCGTCACCCCTGCCCCCAGGCTCAAAGCCAATGACAGACAGGTGTGAGTATGCCGCCACCAGGCTCCCTTACTTACTAAGGAACGAATTCTTAGTGTAGGTTTCTGTCAGTTTCCCTGCAGTTTGAGGCTATAACGATTGTTTTTCCTTAGCTATTTCTGTTGTGAGTACTTCTACAATAAACACGTGTTCACAAATCCTTATCTCAGGTATGTTTCAGGAAAACCCAATCTAAGACATTCAGCTTTATGGAATTTTATACTTTCTGTCTAATATTAAAATTCTACATGACTTTTAATAATACTGTTTATAACTTTTCAGACAAGGAGCATCAAGGTTTTACTTATTCCTGCTCTTAGGAACAGAGTAGGGAAGTCACTGAGTCACTGGGAAACTCCCAGAAACAAAGAGTTTGGAGGAACAAACGTAAGTGAGCAGGGAGGAATTGGTTGACATTTGTAAGCAGAGTGGAAATAGATTAGACAGGTTGGTGTGAGTTGATGTTGGGGAATCTAAAGAGGGATAGTCAGAACAAAGAAAAAAGAGTGGTGACACGAATAGAGGTGGGACGTGACTTTCAAGTCTCGTAAAAGTGCACTGTGTAATAAAATAGAAAACAGCTTGGCGTTTCCTGGGGCTGCAGGTATGACAGCTGCCACAAGGCAGCGCTCTGATTACATTCACTTTGACTTCCAAGTAGCTTTCCCTTTTCCCACTCTGCAGTTTTTAAGGGCTCTGACTAGAGGTCTGTCACACTCCAGCCATAGTCAGCCAGCCTATTATTAGTGCCAAGCCCTCCTCCTGGAGCAATGACAGTGTAAATTTCAGCAATGGCAGAAAGGGGACAAATACAGCTGTTGCGCATTTTAGAATAATTGCTACGGGCCATTTGGAGACAGCTTTATAACAACAGCCCTTATACAGACTTATACAGTATTTCACTTTTCCGTTTTATTCTCTCCTCAACGCTTTTTAACACGAACTTATTAATCCACTCAACTCATGTGCATCTGGGATTATCTGCCTCCCAATTTTACACAGTGAGGCTTGCAGCTTCCTGGAAGGTACCATGCTTTTTCTTTTCTTTTAGTTTTTATTGGAGTATAATTGATTTACAATGTTGTGTTAGTTTCTGCTGTACAGTAAAGTGAATCGGTTATACATATACATATACCTACTCTTTTTTTTAGATTCTTTTCCCATATAGGTCATTACAGTGTATTGAGTTCCCTGTGCTATACAGTAGGTCCTTATTGGTCATCTATTTTATATATAGTAGTGTGTACATGTCAATCCCAAACTCCCAGTTTATCCCTCCCCCCTGACCTTTCCCCTTTGGTTAACCATAAGTTTGATTTCTATGTCTGTGACTCTATTTCTGTTTTGTAAATAAGTTCATTTGTATCTTTTTTTAGATTCCACATGTAAGTGATATCATATAGTATTTGTCTTTCTCTGTCTGACTTACTTCACTTAGTATGATAATCTCTAGGTCCATCCATGTTGCTGAAATGGCATCATTTCATTCTATCATGCTCTTTCATCTCACCGTCCAGCCTTTTCACATGCTATTCCTTCCGCTCTCCTAGTTCTCTCCTCACCTACCTATCTTTACCCAGCACAAATGTCACTTGTGAAAAGCCTCTCCTCACCTCACCCCAAATCTGGGCTCCATTTTTTTTTTACTTCTATTTTCCCCCACTTCATTCATCTTTTGGCATTTATCTCGTTGTATTCTAGGTGTTTCTTACCTATTACCTCCACCCCAATTTCCTTGAACTCCCTTATCTTTATATCCCCAGTGTCTACCACAATTCTCCACAGAGTGAATGAATGAATGAATAAAGCAAGCTCTAAAAGATCAAAGCCCTTGCCCATCTTGAGTCCATGGCAGAGATAGAAATATCCAGAAATTTAGACCAAACCAGAATAGCTTTCTTACTGGTTTCTGTGATTGACCGTATCCAGGCCTCTCCACAGAAGACTCCTAAATGAACCTAAGTGGAAAAGTCCTGGGCTCTGCGGTGAGCCACAGGTCACGAGAGATTCCCCAGTGCTGGCACAGCAAGACTTGAAGGCTCATGATCTGTGCAGAAGGCCTGACCAGCATGGCATCGTGAGTCAGACTCTTTGCTTTACACTGCAGTCTAAGCAGCTTCCTGGAACTGCTGTCATTGAAGGAATACACAGAAGCAACAAGCCCCCAGGTGTACATTCCTCTGGCTTCTGGGGGGACATCTCACTCCTGGGGATCACAAGACCCCCGAATTTTAGGTACCCTCTGAGAGACTCAAAGAGAGGCATGAACTTGCTGCATTTGTGTCCCATGTTTATCCTTTTCACGGCTTGCTGGCCTGTTCTGGAGCAAACTAAATAAAAGCAATCTTGATCTGAACCCAAGCCATTATTCTCACCATCCTTTGTGAGATGGGTAGTGAAGGGTTAGCATATTATATGTGGTTGTGAAAAAGCTAGGCCCTTCCTGGTGCCATCTTTCCTGCATAAACCAAAATTCTTTTCTGCCTATTTGTTAATTCCTTCCTTCCTCTCCTCTTTCCATCCTTCTCAAACATTTAATGAGTACTCGCTAGGTACCAAGCTCCATGCTGGAGATAGAAGGATGAATAAGATACAGTGCTCTGCCTTCAAGGAATCCACAGAATTCTGGAAGAGATAGGAAAGTAAACAAATAGTCATAATACACTCAAGTGCCACAATGGAGGTGTCTATGAAGCCCTGTAAGTTCAAGGGAGTGGGCCCTGGGGTGCTAGTGGGTGTTTGGTAACCAGCTGGTCGGAGGAGACCTGATTTTTAGTGTTTGCTCGTTCCCGTGTGGCAGATACTTCCGTCATGGCTGATTTCAAGCTACTAACCTGAACACAGAGTTGGGAAGGGATGTACACAGTTGCCCCCCCCTTTTTTTTTTGGCTGTGCAGGGCTACCTTCGGGATCTTAGTTCCCGACCAGGGATCGAACCTGTGCCCCCTGCAGTGGAAGCACAGAGTCCTAACCACTGTACCACCAGGGAAGTCCCCACAGTTGGCCTTTCTGATGTAGTAAGAGCCAGCTCCAGCATACCACCATGATTTCTGCCTTGTGAGATCCTGAGCAGAGAATTTATCCCTGCTGTGCCTGGGCTTCTGACCTACAGAACTTTGAGCTCACCAATGAGCTTTGTTTTAAGCTGCTAAGTGTGTGGTAATTTGTTATGCAACCATAGAAAACTAAACAGAGCCTATTATACCCTTTTTACAGTTGGGAAAACTGAGGCTTAGAAACAGTAAGCAATTTGACCAAGGCCATGAGCAGCTAGCAAGTGATGGAGCTGGGAGGCAAAATGAGGTGTGTCTGACTCCAAAGCCTGGAACCTTAGCTCCTATGTTCTCATGGAAAACTATGTCACATAACCACGAAAGGCCGGGGTCACGGCGGACCATATTTTTTTTGTTTATTTTTAGGGACCAGAAAATGTGCATTATTACTAAAAAATGAAATCCTGTGCCAGAAAAAAAAGCAAATGTTCAATGTAGCTTTGGACTTGAAGTGGTACCCAAGTGGTTACCTTGATATTTATTTCAGAAGGCACTGCTATGGAATAAAAGAAATTTCATATGGGACTCTACTCATTAAATAAAAGAAATTTCATATGGGACTCTACTCATTAAATATTTGAGTTTGGCTAGAGTGTCCATTTCTGCTTTTCTCCTGCAGCCTGACCAGATGTGCTCAGAAAATTTGGTTCTCGCTGAATATGTACATCTGTCAAAATTCCTGTCAATTTTAGCACTACTGCCAAGGGAGTGAACAAAGAGAGTTAGCGATTAACTTCAAAGAACTTTGTTGGAGAGGAATAAAGATATTTAAGGCCTATTTTGTCAACTAATTGCATTTGCATATTTATGGGATTTACTGATACAGCAGTAATTAAAAACTATTTAGTAGTCTTAAAGGACACATAACTCAGTTGCTGTTTGCATAATAAACACTTCCTTATTATGTTTGCATAATAAACACTCTCCCCCTGCTTCTTCCAAAAAACTGGTCCAAGAGGTGTCATATCTTACTCGGAAATAGTGGAAGAACAAAGTGCAAGGGCTCATGGGAATGTGGAGAGGGGACTTCTGAAATAAATATATTTCTAGGTACTCTCTTAATGTTAGGCCTGGCCTGAACTGCTCTCAGAGAATGGCAGATTCAAACTTCAGATTAATAAGTCTTTTTTTTCCCAGGTGATATTTAAGAAGGCTGAATGCTTATCCCCTGACAATTCCATTTTCTTTACTTTAATACCCTGACCTGTTTCAAGGGTCTGAACAGGGTTCACCCTGCATTCATCCTTCCTAAAGAGATATCTAAGGGGGATGAAATCTTTGACTAATGGATTGCAAAAAATAATGTGAGTAAACAGTATTGAATTTAAGGAGTTGAGAAGAGATGGTTTTCATGGAAAATTAAAAGTTGAGCAAGGGACAGACACCGAATGTAAAGGCACTGAGTATATAAACTAAACCTAGACAGGACAGTAAGTTTGGGAAAAGAAAGCTCTGAGCCATCTGGTCGTGCAGAGCAGGGCAATCAAGGGAAGATCAGGAAATATCTGTATATAAACTACTTTGAAGACAAGTCACTCACACAAACCTTTCTTGTCTTTGCAAAATTCATCAGCCAATAAAGAGCTGTAATGGGCAGGATCACCAGACTGTTGTTAAATTAGCTAATGAAGGTCGTAATGTACCTGTATTACACGTCATTAGCAGTGGCCTTCCAGTAACAGATGGGTATATGAGAAAGTGAGCCAGAAGGGAGGGCAAGCGTGTCCCAGGAGGTTTGACCTAGAGTCATGGCTTACTAACATGTGTGGCAAGAAGATAATGTTGATTACCATCTCAATTAAAGCTTTGCATAAAGGCAAGCTTCTGTGCTCCCTGCCCATAAAAAAAAAATGGTCTGCTGCCTACAGCTTGCCTTTCTCCTGTCCTAATTCATCTCATAGGTAGAAGCCAACAATTCAAAGCATTGATGGGAAGTGATGGGATTTTGATGGCCAGATCAGTCCTTCATGATCTTACCTCTTGATGAAGCCCCATTTATTTTTCTACCCTATCTCAAGGATATTTCTCAAACTTTCCATAACTTTGTATCCAATTTCCTCTACCAGGTTATATTTCTTTTTTTACTTTTTCTTCTGAAAAAGTAAAAGTATTTTCAAATGCCCAGCAAAACTGGAAGCACAGGAAGTAGAAAGAACTCTCCACCCCCACCAGCCATGTGAGAGTTTGTTGCCAACATGATGACCCTTCACCTGTGATTACTTAGAGCATTACTCTTACAAACAAGGACATTATTTTACATAATCTCAATACAATCAAAATTAGGAATTCAACATTGCTATATCACTACCATCTAATCCACAGACCGCATTTGAGTTTCACCAGTTCTCTCCAAAATATTCTTATGACAAAAGGATCCACTGCAGAATCACACATTGCACTGAGTTGTCATGCCTCTTTAATCTCCTTTTGTTTGATACAGTTTCTCAGTCTTTCTTTAACTTTCATATCCTTGACACTTTTGAAGATTACATGCCTGCTGTTTTGTAGAATGTCCCACAATACGGGGTTTCCTACTGCGTAGATTCAAGTTATGAATTTTTGGCAGGATGATAACAGAAGGGCTGTTGCATCTTCTCAAATCTCGTGGTGCACAACTCCCATAACTGGTGATGCTAATTTTCATCATTTGATAAAGGTGTTGTCTGCCAGACTTCTCTACTGAAATATTTTTAAAATTAATTAATTAATTAATTTTGGGCTGCGTTGGGTCTTCTCTAGTTGCAGCGAGCAGGGGCTACTCTTTGTTGCGGTGCGCGGGCTTCTCATTGTGGTGGCTTCTCTTGTTGCGAAGCATGGGCTCTAGGCGCGCGGGCTTTAGTAATTGTGGCGTGCGGGCTCAGTAGTTGTGGCACATGAGCTTAGTTGCTCTGCGGCATGTGGGATCTTCCTGGACCAGGGTTTGAACCTGTGTCCTCTGCCTTGACAGGCGGATTCTTAACCACTGCACCACCAGGGAAGTCCTGAAAGATTTTTTTAAATCTTTGTATTTAGTAAGTATTTTGTGTTAATGTCCTGTTCCTCATCAAACTTTTGCCAACTAGTTTTTATCACCCATTGATGTTTCTTTTGTGAATTAATTATCACTATAAAGATTCCATTATTTCTTCTACATTTATTAGTTGGCAATTGTAATTTAAGGGAAAAGTTTTCTCTCCTTCCCATCCATCTCTTTATTTAAATCAGGATGGACTCATGGATTGTTATTCTACTTCATGAGTTATAAATCTTTGCCATCATTATTGATTTTGATGCTTGAATCGTCACAGATTTGGCCAGTGGGAGCCCCTTCAAGCTGACTCTGTCCTTTTATCCTGTCCCCATGATTCTTTTAGCACTTCTTTACTTTGTGATACAAGGAGGCATTCTAGGCTCTTTTTCTACTTTCCTGCCCTGGCCCTGGCATCACGCATTTCTCCATTTCTTCCTTGTAGGTATGTATGCTGTTTAGAGACCAAGATCTGGGTGTTGGGTGTACTCATTTTTGTTGGGCTGTTCCTGCTCTCAGGCGCTCTAGTGGACAGAGCTAGGAACATATGCGTGTATGAACACATGTACACACATGCTTACATTTGTATGTATTTCTATATTTAGCTACATGTATCGAAAACCAAGAGTTCACTCTGATACTTCCAAAACCAACTCAACACTACAGGGTTCATCCTAGTTTTCTCCCTTTCCATATTTGTAACTGCTTTCACCAACATCTATATTTTACTGGTAGATGAAAATTAAAAAGAGAGCTTCATGGATTCTAAACAAAGGGACCAAATGATTAGGAGCACAGGGATCAGGTATACGCTTCCCCTCCCTCAGTTTGTTGTGTGAAAACTTATCTCAAACCTGTTCCTCTACATTCCATCTATAGTAAAAAGGGGGCATATGTTGGAAATGGTATGAAATTTAATTTTTGTCTCTAGAGCATCTAGGGGTCTACCAATGCAAGATAGAGTTATGTGGAATGATGCATCTTTTTCCTTAATAATGAAACGTGAATGGGGCTCAATCAAAAAGTGAAAAAAAAAACCCCAGTTTTTATTGAGTGATGTTAAACTTTAGTAGTTTTCATCTTCAGTAAGCCTAGACGCATTCTCTCTTATGTAGTTACTTTCTGAATTGTGGGCAGTGAGAATTTAAGAAGCATTTCTATTTATCAAAAATCGATGTTTCTTTTAATGAAAGGGGCTTAGGAGAAACAAAAGACACTCTTCCCACTGTACTGTTAGCAGTTGCTCTTCATTTGACAATACCAGGTTTCCATTAGCTTAGTGTAATTCAAGAGTCCAATAATCATAGTCAAATGCTGAAGATGTTACTGCATAAGTCTGATTTAGATCAGCTATTTGGATCTCAATTATTAATGAAATTAGTGTCCTAAATGTCAGCAAGAGGACTGCCTTAGGTAAAGGCTGTAAAGGAAATCACATTAGTGTGGAATTTCCCCTGCTTAGGGGCTCCTCTTAGATTACATTATTCACTTAGCTATCTCCTGTCAGGGAAATTGAAATGTTGGCCAAGATCTGATCCTGGGGCAGAACCAAATGGAGAAGTTAAGAAGTATTGCAATGGTATCAATTCCAAAACATTTGTGTGGTGCTGGTACTGCCTTTGGTCCCATTTAGTGTTTACAAAATAGCACCAGCAAGGACAGCATAAACTGGCAAACAGAGAAGAACGGAATGGAAAGGAGGTCTTTTAGGAAAGATTGAGCGGCGTTCCATCCAATAGGCAAGTTTGTGTTTCTCATCTTCTGGAAGTGCCTGGGGAACACTGGCAAGTTCAATGGCCCCTCTGTGGCCCTTGGTCCTGGTGGCCGCCTCAGGTGAGTCCTTTAATGATATTACTAGGCTTTGAATATTAACGCCTAGAAGCTAGAGACGTGGTTTTCTACGTTGTGCTGTATAACTCGTCACAAGTGTTTGTTTTTATTTACGATCTGTAAAATGTCAGTCCTGTGAAGCTACACGGAGACCAACAATTTGTTACGACTTTGCTCCTACAATTATAGATGTATATACACGTAGGGTCACACAGTGGGGCTTTACACATGGCTGAAAATATGCTCTGAAATGTTATAATTGTCTGATAAATTTCTGCTTCCTTAGAAATCAAGCTTTCTTTACAACAATTGACATTGAGAGTTTGGGGTATTCTCTTTCAGATTTACTTTTATGTCTGAATAGTATATTTTTATTATACAAAGTAGTCTTGGCTTTTAGTAGCCCAGAGAGAGAGTTCCTTGGATCCATCATAGCTACAGAAACCTGGATGTCATTTTGGTATTAGGGGCTTTACATCCAGCCGTACAAAGTCTGTGTAGGTGATGAGTGTTTCTCTAAAGACGAGCTCTATAAACTTGCATGTTTTGAGTGTACAATTCCCCTTAAAAATATTTTAGAAACTAATATATATATATATATGTTTTCTTTCCCTAAATTTCTGAAACTAAAATTCCATAGTGCCAGTATTAACTCTACTGAATTGAGCCACTTGAATAGGATACAATTGGTTCTTAGAAAATATACACAAATCAAAAATTTATGTTTATGCTGGTGTTTCCCAACACCCCACTTTCTTGAGGGTTCTCCTAGAGCTCGTATCTGAATTTCCATGTTTTAAAATATAACTGAAAGTGGAATGAGTCAATTACGGAGATGAGGAAGGAATTTGGTAGCCAAGCAGGTGGCAATGATTTTTTTATTGGGTAGAGAAGAAAAATAGCCACTTATCATTAAAGAATAAAAATGCTGGGTGTTGAACTTAAAGGATAAAAGCATATCTTAATTATAAAAATGAAAACAGAGGGAATTTCATTAAATGTCAAATGGGTTTCTTAGCAGAAAATAATTGTGAACATTAAACTAAGTAAGATAAAATAGAAAAATGAAGGTTTGAAAACAGAAGAAATTCTTCTTCATGATTTCTTTTTCTAATGTTTTGCCTTATGCTTGATTTTTGCTCTAACTGTGGCAGAGAAAGTGTTTTAATAGTGTCTCGTAATCAGTGCTTGACCATAAATCATACTGAGAACATTTGTTGCAGAAAAATTCATCCTTTGGAATTTTTACTAGTTTAATATCAAGATGATTTGTAAACATCAAAGCCCTGAACCAACCACCAATTCACTGCTGCACCCAGGAGACAGTGTGCTAGGGTAGGAGGCCTGGATTAGAACCATCTAGGTCCTGCCACTCTACTCACCAGCCACGTGACCCCGGGCAAGTCAATTAACCTCTTAGAGACTCTGTTTCCCTGTAAGTTAACTGTTTATTTTGTATATTCACGAAGACGGAATAAGATAGCATTATGTAATTGTAAGCTGCAATGCAAATGTAACATATCACTGACCTGAAAACACACAAATGGCAGTCCAGTGGCTAAGACTCCATGCTCCCAATGCAGGGGACCCAGGTTCGATCCCTGGTCAGGGAACAAATCCCCCAGGCAGCAACTAAGGGTTCACATGATGAAACTCAAAGATCCCGAGGGCCGCAACTAAGCCCCGGCACGGCCAAATAAATAAATATTTAAAAAAACCCCACAAACACAGAAAATAACAGTGCGCTGTTTCTGTCCAAAAACGTACAACATGCAACTCTTCCTTTTGAAGGGTTACTCACCTAGTATTCTCAGGGAGCCAGTTCAGGGTAGTGCCAGAGTAAGAGCTTGACCTTTGCATCCAGATCAGTCTTGTTTAAATTCCGGCCTCCTCACTTACAAGCTGTGTGATCTTCAGTGGTACTAACCTCCCTAGGCCTAGAGTCCCTCACCTGTAAGTGACCCTTCACGGGGCTGTAGAGTACCTATTCTTGTAGAAGTTAAATGAGATAATTCATGTAAAGGGCTCTTAGCCCAGTGCCTGGCACACAGCTAATTATTTAATCAGTATTAGGTATTCAGTAGTACCTTGCCCTCAAACCTCTGTTTCCTTGTAACATCTCAGATATATGTATTGCTACCAACCAGGTTTCTTGGCCTTCCTTAATCAATAGAAATTGATAAGAGGCCAGACAAGAAGTTCAGGCACGGCTCTATTGGGACTCCTACTATATAGCAGGGAGGAGTAAAAACAAGTATCAGGTTCCCTTGCTCGCTCCCTGAGGTGGGAGGAGCTGGTTCCTTAAATGACGTGAGGGTAGGGGTGTGTCCAGGGGTCCAGCCAGAGGGGAGGCTTAGGTGGTCTGCCCACCCCCTTGGTGGTGCTGTGTGCAGGGGCATGTGCAGTACCCTGGTTTTGCTCCCTGCTCTTCAAAAGTGGAAGTTGGGTTTTTTTGGTCTTTTTGTATCTTGTTGTCCATAATTTGCCCTAACTGCACATGCACGCAGTTATTTTTAGTCCCTTTTAGTTTCTTTGTATTTTGCTTCTTAAGGAGACATTTGTCCAGGTGTAAGCACTGCAGCAAAGGGTCCTAGGTCCCAGGTCCCAGCCTGTCTCAGTATCATTCTCTTATAATCCTAAAGGTGGTATACTCACTAAAGCAAAAAGAGCTCTTTTCATCAAAGTGCCCAGAACATTCTAAGATAGGCGTGTGTGTAACTCGTTGAAATAAGGAAAACAAAGGAATAATTCTATTGTATTCTTATCTTTTTTAAATCTATCTTCACCAAAAGCGCTTCACAGCTCAGTTCCTAACACATTCTACTTTCCAGAAATTTACAAGTGAATTATTTGAAGCTGATTATTATCATTCAAGGAGGCAGAGCTAGTGAGGAATCTTTCCTGGGTCTGTTGATATTTTCCATCAGTGTCTGCTGAAACATCACTGAACCGTGAGTCATTTAGTGCTTGTGTGAATGTCACATTAGCTTTCAAGGGGCATAATTTACTGTTAATTAATGGTCACTTAAATCCTTAATCTCTCTCCTCTAATTGATCTTTCTCCTCAGGCAAATGTGCACTCATAGTAGAAATGTAATTTATTATTTCTTCCCATTTTAAACAAAGAACTCTTTCCCTCTGTAGTTTATTTAAGCATACTTCCGTTTGCTTCTGATTTTTCTCCAATCATTGCCTGCTTCTCTTTTGTTCCTATTTCCAGCTTCCAGAACATTCTCTTTTTACCCAAAGACTATGACACATTCTAGAAAGTATGTGTTTATCCATAGGGGACCTATGGATTGTTTCCTAGAAAAGGTATCAGAGGGGAATTTGACTCTCCATGAACAGAGGGTATAGGGAGCACACATTCACTTCTCAGAATTATGTCTTAACTCTGTCTCAAGTGGTTTCCTGTATTGAAACAGGCACATTTCAGTGGCTCCCCAGCTGGGACTTGAATTGGGAGCTTCCAAGGGAGGTAAGAGTGAACTTGCCCAAAGCGAAGTTCTCAGGAAAAGCACCAGACCAGCTGTGATTTGGGCTCCAGAAATCTCTACCCGCAGCGTCCGCCAGCAAGAAACAGTCTCAGGTAGAGAGATTCACAGCACACTTTTTGACAATCACAGTTCACAAAAACTAAAGATGATGCCTGATGCAAGTCACCCACCTTAGTCCCGCATGCCAGAATCGCTGTTGCCACTTCTGGCATCTTGTCGGGTGAATAGTTAGGGAGTTAAAACGCTAATTAGATTCCCAGTTCAGATGATAATGAAAGTGAATATTCCACTGCCCACAATGAGTCTGGAATTGCACCTCCAGCACCGTTGTTAGCATTTTGGTCACACTGACATTGATAAACATAGAAATTGTTGCCTGCGGCAGCAAGTGACAAAGCATCATTCATAAACAGATGGGTATAAACAGGATTGTCGCATGGGGAGAGGATATCTCATTTACAGTTTCCTGCTGGATCCCGCGTACCTTCAGCAGCTCATCAAAATAACCATCAAAACCGCTGAGAGCCGAGGTGAATTCACACGCAGGACACTACAGATAGATTTCACTCAGGCGCTGTTGGCGGGAGGTGTGCAATTTGCTTCAGTCCAATGACTTAGCGAAGCTTTGAATCCCCCAGGGGCCGGCAAAGCTGGTGAACAAAATATCTTTCTGCAATTCTGAGAAAGCCCTCACAGATTTGTCACTTCCAATTGCTGGTGCTCATTTCTCTTGCTTGCTTTCCCCTGGCCTTCCCGGCCTCAACACCAATCACGGCTCCTCTACAAATCAAGATTCCTGGGTCCTAGGAAATAGGTGTTCCCTGGAGCCACAGAGAATTTTCCCAAAATGAAGATCTCATTTTCCGACAAGTGCATTTTAAGGCAGAGTGAGAGAACAGATATATTTTTGAGGAGAAAAATGTGAATTGGAATCTCACTAATCCCATTACTCAGAAATCCACACAAATCTTTGTGTTCAACTGGTTTGTCCATGTTTCTGCTTTGGGCTTTCTATGTGATTTTGAATTACGAACAGAAAATCAAAAGAAAAATCCAAAGAGGAAGTTAAATGTTGGCTAAGTGCATGGGAAGTTTTCTCCTATGTACCGGGAGGGGGTGATACAGGAAAAAAGAAAGGATGTTGTCTCCAATATGCAAGATTGTTGTAAAAATGGAACTGTAAGTGAAAGTTTGCATCCTCAGAGATGGGGTTCATTTATTTATCTTTACAATGAGATTTCTTCATTGGGCACTTAGCCCATCAGCTTACTTTGCTTTTTTTTGTTTGTTTGTTTGCTTTTTAATTGAAGTATAGTTCATTTACAATGTTTCAGGTGTACAGCAAAGTGATTCAGTTATAGAAACACACACACACACACACATATTTTTTTTCAGATTCTTTTTCATTGTAGGTTATTATAAGATATTGAATATAGTTCCCTGTGCTATGCAGTAGGTCCTTGTTGTTTATTTTATATACAGTAGTGTGTATCTGTTAATCCCAAATTCCTAATTTATCCCTTCCCCCTCTTTCCAGTTTGGTAACCATAAGTTTATTTTCTACTTTAAACAAGTGTCTGCCAATAAGCCCGCTAGTTGGCTGTGAACTTAAGCAGTTCGGATGAGCTGAAAACTATATCCTGCTAGGAGCCACTGAGTCCTGAGCAGTCTGAAGTGTCCTAAAGATGCTAAGTTCCTTTTATTTTCATAAACGGTGAAAACGATGATAGTTTTCTTTTTCAGGAATCCTGGCCATAGATACCCCTCATCCCAGGAGCTCTGCTCTGCATCATCTCACCAAGCAGCTATTACAGAAATATTGCAAGGAAGTGAGGCCAGTTCACAACTGGACCCAGGCCACCACAGTATACCTGGATGTGTTTGTCCGCGCTGTGTTGGATGTGGTAAGGACCATCTTACCATCTCTCAGTCCCATCGTTCTTTTGTAAAACTACCTGCTGTTTATGCAGGGGTCTAGGAGAAGTTTTATTCTTGAGACTCTCGTTGAGCTGATAGAGAAGTTGTGCTAGACTCAGCAGTGAGCCTGGGGTAAATATTTATTAGGCAAATCATGCTTTCTAGCCCCCGACTTGCATTGTGAGGGCAGATATAGAAATAGGAATTTCTATATCTAGAAAATATTCCTAGAAATAGGAATTTCACAGAAATAAGATGTTTTAAGAATTGTGGTCATAGGTCACAGAACATATTTTATGAGCATTGCTGAAACCAAAAATGGTAATAGGTATAATTTTCTATGGTTCACATTTCTTAGTGATAGGAGCAGGTTTATGAAACAACTTCTACAACTTACTGCCTGACATTTTAAAAGGGGAAAAAAGTGCCTTGCTATCCTGAGTTTTTAAGGGAACTTATACCTAAGGTATTTGCTAAGGGTAGTGGGAAGATTTGTTTATTAAAGCATATCTTTCCTACTATGTCTGAAAAATGGGTTGTTGTGGGTATTAAATGAGAAAGTGCATGTAAAGCAGTTAGCAGAGGTCTTAGGAAGCCCTCAGTGATGGCCCATATAATTATCTCTGCTTCTTCTTTCTCCTTTTTCTTAATTACAAAGTCTTCAGTATCAATAGATCCCAAATTTCTTTTGATTTCTTTTAAAAGCAGACTTTACTGAGCTTGTTTGTTAAAGTAGTTTAATAATTGTTTTTCAATTTACTTCTCAAAATTTTTTTTCCAATTGAGGTATAATATACAGATATTGAAATGCACAGTATGAGTTTTGATAATTGCATGCACCCACATAATCCGTATCCCTATCAATATGTCAAACGTTTCCATCACCCCAGAAAGATCCCGCATTTCCTTCCCATCATCCCCTCCATCCACAAGGACAACCACTGTTCTGATTTCTTTCATCATAGATTATTTTTGCCAGTTCTAGAACTTCTTAAGAATGACAATTTACTGTATGTACCCTACTGTGCCTGGATTTTTCACTCAGCATGTTTTTGAGCTCCATTCATGTTGTTGTGCATATCAGTAGTTTTTCTTTTTTATTGATAAGTAGTATTTGGTTATGGCTATACCATGATTTGTTTATCCATTCTCCTGTTGATAGGCATATGGGTTGTTTCCAGTTTTAGTGTATTATGAATAAAGCTGCTGTGAACATTTCTGTACAAGTATTTTGGTGTATATATGTTTTTATTTCTCTTCAGTAAAACCTAGAAGTGGAATAACTGCCAATTCTCATAGGATAGATGTACATTTAACGAGAAACTGCCAGACTGATTTACAAGGTGGTTGTACGCTGTATACTCCCGCCCATCAGCTATGAGAGTTCCCATTTCCCCACATCTTCACCAACATTAGGTGTTATCAGTCTTTTTAATTTTACCCATTCTGGTAAGTGTGTAGGGATATTTCATTGTGGTTTTTCTTTATACTTCCCATGGCTAATAATTAGGGGCTCTTTTTTTATGTGTTTATTGGCCACTTATATATCTTTCTTTGTGAAGTACCTGTTTAAGTCTTTTCCTATTTTTTATTGTGTTGGTTGTATTTTTATTATAGATTAATAGGGATTGCTTATATATTCTGGACACAAGTCCTTTGTCATCTATGTATTGCAAATGTTTATTCTCAGTCTGTGGCTTGCCTACTTATTTTCCTAATGGGTCTTACGATGGACAGAAATTTTTTAATTTAATAAAGTCCATTTTTTACCAGTTCTTTATTTATGGTTAGTGCTTTCTGGGTACTGTCTAAAAGAAATCTTTGCTACTACAAGTTTACCAAAATATTTTCCTATATTTTCTTTCAGAAGATTTATAGTTTTTAGCTCCTTAGATTTAGTTCTGTGATCTTGAGAATTAATTTTTGTAATGGTGTGAGGCATAGTTCAAAATTTTTTGCTGTTGTTTTGAATTTTGTTTTGTTTTTGTTTTTGCATTTAGAAAGGATTTGTTCCATCACCATTTTTTGAAAAGTCTTCCCTTTCCCCGTTGAATTGCTGTGATGTCTTGGCTGAAAATTAAGTTAACTTATAAGTGTCAGACTATCTGATATCTTGAAATCAGATAGTGTAAGTCCTTGAATTTTGTTCTTCATTTTTAAGATAGTTTGGCTTTTTAGAACCTTTGTACTTCTACATAAATTTTATATTCAGTTTGTCACACTTCATTAAAAAAAAAAACCTGCTGGGAGTTTGCTTGGAATGGTGTAGGACCCACAGAGAAATTTAGGGGAGAATTGACATTTACCAATACTGAGTTTTCCAGTCTTTGAATATGGTATGTCTCTCCATTTATTTGGGTCTTCAGCAGTGTTTTATAATTTTAAAGGTAGAAGTTTTATACATATTTCCATTAAAGTTATCCCAAAGTATTTTTGATGTAGCTATAAATATTACTTAAAATTTTAAATGTTCTAGTTATTTGTTGTCATTATAAAGAAATAGGATTCATTTTGTATGTTGACTTTGTGTCCTGTGACCTTGCAAAATTCACTTCCTAATTCTAGTAGTTTTTCAGATTAGTATTTTCTACATACACAATCATTTCATCTGCAAATAGTTTTACTTCTTTCTTTTTTAATCTGTGTACCCTTTATTCTTCTTGTCTTATTGCATTGCCTAAGACCTCTACTACAGTGTTAATGGAAGTGGTGAGAGCAGACATTTTTATTTGTTTCCATTCTTACAGAAAAATCTTTCACCATTAAGTGTGACGTTAGCTATAGATTTTTCATAGATGATCTTTATCAGGTTGAAAAAGTCCTCTCCTATTTTCTATGTGCTGAGAGATATTTTAAAAATCATGAATGACACTAAATTACATCAAATTTTTTCTCAATCAATTTGAATGATCATATGATTTTTCTGTTTTATGCAGTTAATATGGTAAATTATTTTTGATTGATTTTCAAATGTTAAACCACCCCTGCATTCCTAGAATAAACCCCACTTGATCTTGATATATTATCCTTTTTATATATTTCTGGATTTGAATTCCTACTTATTGTAGGTTGCATCTATGTTAATGAGGAGTATTGGGTTATAGTTTTATTTTTTGTAATGTATTTGTCTGGTTTTGGCGTCAGGGTTATGCTGGCTTTATAAAACTAGTTGAAAAGTGTTCCCTCCTCAATTTCCTGAAGGAATTGTGTAACATGGATAATTTTCTTCCCTAATGTTTGATAAAATTCACCAGTAAAACTGCCTGGGACTGGAGTTTTCTTTGTGGGAAGGTATTTAAATATAAATTTAATTTCATTAACATATATAGGAATATTCAAATTTTCTATTTCTTCTTGTGCCCGTTTTGGTAATTTGTATTTTTCAAGGAATTTGTCTGTTTCATCAAAGTTACAAATTTATGTGTTCATAATATTCTCTTTTAATTCTTTTAATGTCCAAAGGATCTCCAGTGATACTGCCTTTTTCATTCCTCATGTTGGTAATTTGTGTTTTCTCTTATTTTCCCTTGACCAATATTACCAAATGTTTATCAATTTAATTTATTTCTTTAAAGAACCAAATATTGGTTTTGAATTTTCTTTATTGTTTTCTATTTTACTGATATCTACTCTTATCTTTATTTCCTTTCTTCTACTTACTGTGTACTTAATTTGTTCTTCTTTATCTTGTTTCTTAAAGTGGAAAGTTATATCATTTATCTTAAACCTTTTTTCTTTTATAATTTTAACATTTAAAGTTATAAGTTTTCCCCCAAGCACTAATTTAACTGTATCCTATGAAATTTTGATGCATTTTAAAATTTGAGGTAAAAATTATGTAGACTGAAACTCATCAGTTTTTTAAGATTTATTTATTATTTACTTTATTTATTTTTGGCTGCATCAGGTCTTAGTTGTGGCATGCGGGATCTTCATGGAGGCATGCAGGATCTTTTGTTGCAGTGTGGGGGCTTCTCTCTAGTTGTGGCATGTGGGTTTTCTCTTCTCTAGTAGTGGTGCGTGGGCTCCAGGGCTCCTGGGCTCTGTAGTTGTGGTGCACAGTCTTAGTTATCCCGCGGCATGTGGGATTTTAGTTCCCTGACCAGGAACCAAACCTGCATCCCCTGCATTGTAAGGGGAATTCTTTACCCCTGTACCACCAGGGAAGTCCCTGAAACTCATCTGTTTTAAGCCAGTCCCTTCCCCCAGCCCCAGTCTCTGGCAACCACAGATTTTCTTTTTTCTCCCTATAGTTTTGCCTTTCTAGAATGTCATATAAATGGAATCATATTGTATTTTATTCTTTGTTTTTGGCTTCTTTCACTTAGAATAATGCCTTTGAGAGCTATCAGTGTTGTGTTGTTGCATATGTCAGTAGTAGTATTCTATTGTACAAATGTACTGCAATTTGTTTACTTATTTACCAGTTGTTGGACATGTGATGTGGGTTGTTTCCAAATTGGAACAATTATGAATAAAGTCACTATAAACATTTGCATACGTTTTCAATTCTGTTGGATAAATACTTAGGTGTGAGATTGCTGTGTTGTATAAGTCTATGTTTAACTTTATAAGAAACTGCCAAACTGTTTTCCAAAGTGGCTGTGTTGTTTTGCACTCCACCTGCAATGTCTGAGAGTTTCAGTTCCTCCACATGATTGCCAGCACTTGATATTGTCAATCTCTTTAAATTTTAACCATTCTAGTAGATTTGTCACCACAAAGTAGATTTGTGATATCTTGATGTGGTTTTAAACTTTCATTTCACTAAAAACTAATGATGTTGAACATCTTTCCATGAGCTTACTTGTCAACTGTATATCTTTTAAAATAGAGTATTCACTCAAATCTTTTACTTTTTAAAAAATAGCATTGTTTATTACTTTATTATTGAGTTGCAGAAGTTCTTTATATAGTTTTGGTCTATTTTTGGATTCTATTCTGTCCAACTAATCAATATATTTCTCCTTACACCAATACACTGTGTCAATTACTGTGCATTACAGAAGTCTTGAAATCAGATAGTGTGAGTCTTCCAACCTTACTCTTCTGTTTTAAAATTGTTTTGACTCTTCTAGGCACTTTGCATTTCCATATAAACTTAAGAAAATTCATCAACTTCTATTTTAAAAACTACCAGATTTTTATTGAGATTGCATTAAATCTATAGATCAATTTAAGGAAAATCAACATCTTAACAATAAGCTTTCAATCCATGACAACAGTGTATCTCTCCATTTGTTTAGTTCTTCAATTTCTTTGCATAATGTTTAGTGCTTTTCAGTGTTCTACACATATCTGGTTAAATTTATCCCTAAGTATTTCACATTTTTGATGCTATTATAAAAGGTTTTTTTTTTTTTTTTTTTTTTTTTTTGCGGTACACAGGCCTCTCACTGTTGTGGCCTCTCCCATTGCGGAGCACAGGCTCCGGATGCGCAGCTTCAGCGGCCATGGCTCACGGGCGCAGCCGCTCCGCGACATGTGGGATCTTCCCGGACCGGGTCACAAACCCGTGTCCCCTGCATCGGCAGGTGGACTCTCAACAACTGCGCCACCAGGGAAGCCCTATAAATGATATTTTTTAATAAGAAAGAGAATTAAAATTTTAATAATATAAATGTATTTTAATTTTGGGTCTCTGTTACTTGCTAGCATACAAAAATATAACTGATTTGTATATATTGACCTTGATCCTGTGACCCTGCCATCTAATTAATTTTTGAGTCTTTTTTGTAGATTCTTTCAAATTTTCTCTGTAGAAGATCATGTTGTCTGTGAATAATGAAAGCTGTATGTCTTTCTTTCCAATCTTTATAGCTTTTCTTTCCTTTTATTGCCTACTGCCCTGACTCAAACCTCTAGTGCAATGTTGAATAGAAGGGTGCACTGTTTTATAAATGTAAATTCAATAAGTGTGTTTATAGTATTGTTAAAATCTCCTATAACAATTTTTTTGTCCAGTTGTTCTATTAATTTCGTAGAGAGGGGTATAACAATCCCCAATTATAATTGTGGTTTGTCTATTTATCTGCCCTGTTATTAGATGCATACACATTTAAGATCATATGTCTTCTTAACAAACAGAAGCTTTTACCATTATAAAATACCCTTCTTTATCTCTGGTAATATTCTTTTTCTTGAAGTTTTTTTCTTGCTTACTTTTTGCATGGTATGTATTTTGCCATCCTTTTATTTTCAATTTCTGTGGTACTCAAAGTCATCTCTTAGAGCATGTAGTTTGGTCTTTCATTTTGTTAAACTTTTTATTTTGAAATAACTATAAATTTACAGGAAGTTGCTAATAAATTTATAGGGAGGTTCTGTGCACCCTTCACTCAATGCCCCCCAATGTTAACATCTTGCATAAATACAATACAGTACAATATCAGTACAGTACAGTACAGTACAATATCAGTACAGTACAATAAATACAGTACAGTACAGTATCAATACTAGAAAATGGACTTTGGTGCTTATTCAGCTTTCTCCAGTTTTACATATACTCATTTGCATGTGTGTGTATGTTTCTCTATAATTTTATCATATGTGTAGCTTTGTGTAACCACCACTACCACCACATCAAGCTACACAATCATCATCACAGGGCTCCCTGGTACTGTTCCTTTATAGCCGCAATCCTTTCTCCCCTCTAACCCTTAACCCCTGGCAACCAATAAATCCCTTCTCTATCTTTATAATTGTGTCATCTCAAGAATATTATATAAATGGAATCATGCAGTATCTTACCTTTGAGGTTGGCTTCTTTCATTCAGTGTAATTCCCTTCAGGTTCATCCAAGTTGTTGTGTGTATCAATAATTCACTCTTTTTTGTTGCTGAGTAGTGTTCCAGGGTATTGCTATTTTAACCTGTCAACCTATGCATTTTAATGGAAGTGTTTTGTCCATTTACCAATACCATCTTGCTATTTGTTTTCTAGCTGTCGCATCTGTTTTCTGTTTTCTGATCCTCTTATCCTGCCTTATTTTGGATAAATTAAATATTCTTTAATATTTGATTTTAGTTCCTCTGAAATCAAATTAGCTTTTTTGCAATCCCTCTGTGTATTATTTTTAGATGTTATTTTAGGGATTTCCATATCCATGATTAACTTAATACAATGTACTTAGAATTAATGTTATTACACTTCATATAAAATGTACAAATCTTACAACAGTAAAATTCTATTTACCTGTTCCCCTTACATTTACATATATAATATGCCCTACAATACAGTATTATTATTTTAATGTACTTTAAAAAATAATTCAATAATTTCTCTTTAATTTATTTTAATGGACGTGTTTCTCTATGTTAATATCTTAGTGCTGCACTATGAATCATAGACTCTGATTTTTTGACTGAGACTCAGGTATTGAAATTGATAAAAAATACTTCAAAACTGAAAGTATAAATTTTCTGTTATAACATGGTTTAAATTATTTTTTATCTAATGAAGTTATTTTAGCATAATTTTCCTCGAGCTTAGATAAACCCCTGCTCATTATTTCTTCGTAAGCAGGTACATTTATTTATTTATTTTTAACATCTCTATTGGAGTATAATTGCTTTACAATGGTGTGTTAGTTTCTGCTGTATAACAAAGTGAATCAGCTATACATATACATACATCCCCATATCTCCTCCCTCTTGCGTCTCCCTCCCACCCTCCCTATCGTACCCCTCTAGGTGGACACAAAGCACGGAGCTGATCTCCCTGTGCTATGCGGCCATAAGTAGGTACATTTAAATGCAACACAAAAAATCCTCCTTTTAGCACACAATTTCACTTTTCTCAGCTTTATTTTCCCACTTACACTAGTAAAAGTACTCTATCTAAGATCCTAGAAAATACTGTTTAATTAAATGCCAGAAAACGCCCACCCTTACTATCCAAAAGACCTAGTCTTACACAAAGCCCCAGTAGAAAACTCCTTTAAATCTCTTTTCTATTTGGATGTTGAACTAGAATTTGGGAGACAATTTTCTGGGGCTGCATCTTCACTTACTTAAGAGATATTAGTCCTTGCTATTTAGTTGTCAGTGGGTTATTATGTCTATATTGTTTATCGGACATTGTCCAATGGGAAAAACATGATTTGAATAAAGACACGATATGAACCATGTTATATGAAACTCCAGGGAAGAGATAGAATCAGCCTTGAGTTAAGAGCTGAAGACAGGTTTCTAGGTCTCTCCTTATCCTTCTACTTTCTGACTTCATATTGGTGAAGTTGAAGTAGAATTGCTCAGGCTTTCATTTAGAGTCTTATTTGGAGATAAAGAAAAGGAGTAAAGTCTTTATTTTACTAATTCCCTTGGAACAACTGTATCAAATTGAAAGTTTTAATCTAACTCTTTCTTCCTACCCCAATAAAAGAAAATAAAATTATATCCCTTATGGTGGGTAAGGAGAACACCATTATTTTTTCAAAGATATGCTTTTCTCCAATGTTGTGAAATATACTAATTTTTTACAAGAATATGTTAGACATATTTTATTGGATATGGAAAACTTGCCTTCAGAAATATGGAAAAATCTTATATTCCATCCCTCTAGTTTTATCCCTATCTACTGTCTTAACTTTATCTTCTACATGTACTCAATGCTACAATGAACCTGAACTTCTTGTTTCCTGCCTATATGCTGTTAATTCTGCTATTTCCTCCAATGAATGTGTTTTCCTCTTCATTTGCCATCTATCAAATATTATAGTCCTCAAATCTCAGCTCCTAAGAGAAATTTTCCTCAATTCTCCAAACTGACAGCAATGTCTCCCTCTTTTGAATCCAACGAAGTATGTGTATTTCTTAATGCCCATAGTTAACTGTTAAAATGTCACATACACTAATAGCTACTTGAGGGAAGGATTTTCTAACTCATGGTCCTGTTTCCCACAATATGCAGCATAGTATATCTCACTTCAAAGCTACTGGGTAGATATATGTCTAACCAATTAATTAAGATATGTAAGTACAATTCTAGGGTTGTCTTTATGAATGACTTAGTCTAATATAATTTGCAAATGTCTCTATTACATTCAGGTGGGCTGCTCCTAAAGTTTGTTCCAGAGGCAGGGCTGGTTTGAAGGACTTGATAAAAATCACTCACAAATTCTGCTCAGACAAGGACACTCCCAATGTGAATAGATAACTTGTTGGATGCATCTACCAGCAGCTGAACTGCTGGCAACTTTTGTTTGGAGTGAAGAGCTTTCAGCCCAGCTTTCATCAGTGCACCTCCCTTCCGTTATGTTTTGCCTCCTGTTTTGTTTACGTGAAAGACTACAGTCTTGTCTTAGAATTTCTGGGTATTATGTGTACCTTAGGGAAATCTGATTATAGAGATAATCTACTAACAGGGAAGAGTTTCCATTTGTTTCTATTGAGTTTTGTCAATTCTGAATCCAAGATTCCTTTGTATTCCAGTCCATTGACTAGAGACTCCCAGCCAGACGTTAAGGCATCTGTTTCTATAGTCTTTGGAACTGGGAAAGATAAATAAGAATGTGCAGAAATTATCTGTATATTTGCTAACCACCAATTTAGATCTAAATAGACTCCCTCTGTTAGGAAGGCTAATGAATTCCAATTCTCTGAAATATCCTTTGCTTTTAACAAACAAGATGGAAGGCATCTAAAGAAAAAAATAAAAGAAAGAGATGCACAGAGGGAAAAGCTGTGAATAATGCCACCAGAGAACCAATTATGTTCACCAGCTGGCACTGAGAAACTTGTTTCCCTTGACAAAAAAAAGACTTCAGTTTTAGCCTCAAACTTCTTTTTGACATTGTGTTCTTTAGGGCTGAATGACAAATCTTCCCAGACACCCCCATAAGATATTAGGGAAAAAATTCTTAACACTATTGTTACGTGTAACATGACAAAGGGCTTGGCAGGAAGAGAAAAACAAGCGAAGGCGTCAACATGGCAGTTAATAAGAACCAACTAGATAAAATGACAGTGAAAATGAAACATTAATACGTAGAGACCTTCCTCCCCAGCCACATGACTGAGTCAACGAGTTATATTCACAACTTGTCATGACAGTGATAAAGAAACTGGTTGGGATATTTCATAGATGTAAAAGTATATTTGTAATGAAAGAGTAGCTAAAAGCTGTATTGCTCAGTAATAGAAACAACGTTTTGGACTTTTTCCATTGTTAAGGGGGGACCCTCTTTGATTGCAGCTAAGCCTAGAACTGTGCCTTTTGTGTGTTAGTGGGTGAGATATGATCTATTTCAGGCTCTCTCAGCCAGTAAAACTTGGAAGAAAGTGGTGTCACCCAATCTTGGGCTCTCAGTAGAGGTCTTTTTTTAACTGCCCTGAGCCCCTCAGAGCCTATCTTGGCTGGGAGTCCTCTCTGTACCTCCTCCAAGCTGTTTCTTAGGGAAATACTTGTGAATTCAGTGTTTACATTTTGTACAGTCAGTACAGTATTTGCAGATTGAACCAACTGTGCCTCGAAAATGTATTAAAAAATAATTCCAGAGACTTCCCTGGTGGCGCAGTGGTTAAGGATCCGCCTGCCAATGCAGGGGACAAGGGTTCGATCCCTGGTCCTGGAAGATCCCACATGCTGTGGAGCAACTAAGCCCATGTGCCACAACTACTGAGCCCATGTGCCACAGTTACTGAAGCCCACGTGCCTAGAGCCCACGGTCCGCAACAAGAGAAGCCACTGTAATGAGAAGCCTGCGCACCACAACAAAGAGTAACCCCTGCTCTCTGCAACTAGAGAAAGCCCGCACACAGCAACAAAGACCCAAGGCAGCCAAAAATAAATAAATAAAATAAATAATTTTAAAAAATTTCAGAAAGTTCCAAAAAGCAAAACTTGAATTTGCCATGCATCAGCAACTATTTACATAGCATTTCATTGTATTGGGTATTATGAGTAATCTAGAGATGATTTAAAGTATACTGGAGGATGTGTGTAGGTTATATGCAAATACTTCTCCATTTTATACATAAGGGTGTTGAGCATCTATAGATTTTGGTATCTGAGGGGGTTCTGGAGCCAATGCCGCATGGATACTGAGGGACAACTGTATACCATTTTAAAACCTGCCTTTCTCATGTATCTATTTGAAGATCATAAAAATCTGCAGAGCAAGTTCACTCCGACTAACCTTTGCTGAACCACTGAAGTAGAGTCCCTCTGTATCTGTGCACAATCCCTTTTTTCTCAAGGTATCTAGAAATGTTTATTCAATAGCAACTTACTTTTTTGATTGCAAAAAGGGGGAACTTTAAAAAGTTTATTGTTTCTCTTTCAAATGATGCCATCCTGTGTACACCTGTATAGTCTGAGCACTACACAATTCCAGGTGCACCCCCCGCAAGAAGTAAATGTCAATGGCTCCTCCCTACCCCCCACCCAGCCTGGATTTAAGAGAGTGGTAGTTTTGACCCTATGCACAAAGATTATATATATATATATATATATTTTATTTTTTTTTCGGTACGTGGGCCTCTCACTGTTGTGGCTTCTCCCGTTAAGGAGCACAGGCTCCGGACGCGCAGGCTTAGTGGCCATGGCTCACGGGCCCAGCTGCTCCACGGCATGTGGGATCTTCCCGGACCGGGGCACGAACCCGTGTCCCCTGCATCGGCAGGCGGACTCTCAACCACTGCGCCACCAGGGAAGCCCCAAGATTATATATTTTTGATGTGATTGGATAACTGACTGGATAATTAATTTAATATACTTTGTTCTGGGGAGGAAAATGGAGCTGTTGTTTGCTTTCATGCCATAACTCCCCAACTCTATTATTTTACTGAAATTGGTATTACACTTAATATTACAGAAATACAAATGTTATTTAAATGACTCCTCAGCTTTGAACCAAAATCAGTAAGGAAGTGTTTTACACATTTTATTTCACATGTTTTTATCTTGGATTTTCCATGCCTCTTATTCTCTTTGAAGGATACAGTTGGAAAGGAATGGTTTCATCAGTAGTTTGTACCAGCCTTCTTACCTATACATTCCCTGAAACATCTTCAAAAATGGTTTCCTGGGACTTCCCTGGTGGTCCAATGGTTAAGCCTCCACGCTTCCACTACTGGGGGCATGGGTTCAATCCCCAGTCAGGGAAATAAAATCCCGCATGCTGCATGGTGTGGCCAAAAAATAATGATTTTCTTTTTCTTTATTAATACATTTTTTAAATGGCAGTTCTATTGAGATATAACACAACCACAAAAGTCATCCATTTAAACTATATAATTCAGTGGTTGCAGTATATTCACAGAGCTGTGCAACCATCACCACTATCTAATTTCAAAGCATTTCATCACTTCCAAAGATTTCATACCATTAGCAGCTGCATCCTGCACCCCACCCTCACCAGCCCTAGGCAAACACTAATCTACTTTTTAAAAAAATTTTCTTTTGATGTGGACCAGTTTTTAAAAAGTCTTCATTGAATTTGTCACAATATTGCTTCTGTTCTATGTTTTGGGTTTTTTTTATTTTTGGCTGCAAGGCATGTGGGATCTAGCTCCCCAACCAGGGATCAGACCTTCACTCCCTGCATTGGAAGGTGAAGTCTTAACCACTGGACTGCCAGGGAAGTCCCACTAATCTACTTTTTATCTCTATAGATTTGCCTATTCCAGACATTTCATATAAATGGTATCATACAATAAATGGCCTCTTGTGATTGAATTCTTTCATTTAGCATAATGTCTTCAAGTTTCATCCATGTTGTAGCATGTATGAACGTGCTAGTTTTTAGTGCTGAAAAATATTCTATTGAATGGATATGTACCACATTTTGTTTATCCATTCATCAGTTGATGGATATTGGGTTATTTCTACTTTTTGGCTGCTATGAACAGTCCTGTACAAGTTTGCTTTTTTTCCTGTACACACTGTGTGTGTGTGTGTACTTCTGTTTTCAAGAGTCTTGGTTATTCACTTAGGAGTGCAGTTGCTAGGTCCTATGGTAACTCTATGTTTAACATTCTGAGGAACTACCATACTGTTTTACACAGTGGCTGCACCATTTTATAATCCCACTAGCAATGTAGGGGGGCTCTAATTTTTCTACATTTTCCCAACACTTATTTTTTGTCTTTTTAATTTTATCCGTCCTAGTGGGGTGAAGTGGTATCTCATTGTGGTTTTGATTTGCATTTCCCTAATAACTAATGATGTCGAGCATCTTATCAAGTGTTAATTGGCCACATTTATATATCTCCCTTGGAGAAATATCTGTTCAAGTCCTTTGCTTATTTTAAAATTACTAATTTTGCTTGTAGTAAACTACACGTAATATAAAATTTCCATCTTAACCTTTTTTAAGTGTACAGTTCAATGGCATTAAGTACATGCTCATTGTTGTACAAACATCACCACTGTCCATCTCCAGAACTCTTCATCTTCCAAAACTGAAACCCTGTACCCATTAAACACCATTTCCCCATTTCCCATTCCCCAGCCCCTGGCAACCATCATTCTACTTTCTGTCTCTATGAATTTGACTAGTCTAGGTACTTAGACTATATATAGCCTAATATGATATTTGTCTATATATTTGTCTATATATAGACAAATATCATAAAATATTTGCCTTTTTTTTTTTTTTTTTTTTTTTTTGCGGTACGTGGGCCTCTCACTGTTGTGGCCTCTCCCGTTGCGGAGCACAGGCTCCGGACGCGCAGGCTCAGCAGCCATGGCTCATGGGCACAGCCGCTCCGCGGCATGTGGGATCTTCCCAGACCAGGGCATGAACCCGTGTCCCCTGCATCGGCAGGCAGACCTCCAACCACTGCGCCACCAGGGAAGCCCTATTTGTCCTTTTGTGACTGGCTTATTTGTGACTTTGCATAGTGTCTTCAAGGTTCATCCATGTTGTAGCATGTGTCAGAATTTCCTTCCTTTTAAAGACTGAATAATATTACATTGCATATATATACTACATTTTGTTCATCCATTCATCCACTGAGGGGCACTTGGGTTGCTTCCACCCCTTGGCTATTGTGAATAATGAACATAGATGTACAAATATCTGTCCAAGTCCCTGCTTTCAATTCTTTTGGGTAAATGCCGAGGAGAGGAATTGTTGGACCATGTAGTAATTCTATTTTTAAGTTTTTAGGAACTGCCATACTGTTTTCCATAGCAGCTGCACCATTTTACATTCCCAACAATAGTGCACAAGAATTCCAATTATCCTCACCAACACTTATTTTCTGCTTTAAAAAAAAATAGTAGCCATCCTAATGAGAGTGAAATGGTATTTCATTGTGGTTTTGGTTTATATTTCCCTAATGATTAGAGATTATATCAGCCAGCTCCAACTGCCGTAACAAATACCATACGCTGGGTGGCTTAAACAACAGAAATTTATTTCTCACAGTTCTGGAGGCTGGGCAGTTCAAGATCAAAGTTCCAGCCAATTTGGTTCCTAGTAAGAGCTCTCCTCCTGGCTTGCAGATGGCTGCCTTCTCACTGTGTCCTCACAGGGAGGAGAAAGAGAGATCATTCTCTCTTCCTCTCTTTCTAAGGTCACCAATCCTATTGGATGAGAGCCCCACCCTTTTGACCTCATTTAACCTTAATTATCTCCTAAAAGTCCTACCTCCAAATACAGTCATATATGAATTTTGGAAGAACACAGTTTGGTCCATAGCTGTGATGTTGAGCATATTTTCATGTATTTATTGGCCATTTGTATATCTACTTTGGACAAAGGTGTATTCAAGTCTTTTGCCCACTCTTAAATAAGGATATTGGTTTTGTTTTGAGCTGTAGAAGTTCTTTAATATTCAGGATAATAACCCTTTATCAGATGTAGGATCCACAAATGTTTTCTTCCATTCTATGAGTTGCCTTCTCACTCTGTTGACTGTGTCCTTTTTTTTTTTTTTTGCGGTACACGGGCCTCTCACTCTTGTGGCCTCTCCCATTGCGGAGCACAGGCTCCGGACGCGCAGGCTCAGCGACCATGGCTCACGGGCCCAGCTGCTCTGCGGCATGTGGGATCTTCCCGGACCAGGGCACGAACCTGCGTCCCCTGCATCGGCAGGCGGACTCTCAATCACTGCGCCACCAGGGAAGCCTTGACTGTGTCCTTTGATGCTCATTTTTAAATTGGGTTATTTATCTTTTTATTGTTGAGTTGTAAGAGTTCTTTATATATTCTGGATACAAGCCCCTTACTAGGTATATGATTTGCAAATATTTTCACCCATACTGTGGTTTGTCACTTGACTTCCTGATGATGTCCTTTCAAACACAAAAGTTTTAAATTTTGATGAAGTCCCATTTACTTTTTCTTTTGCTGCTTGTGCTTGTGGTGTCATATCTAAGAAATTATTGCCTAATTCAAAGTCATGAAGTTTACTCCTATGCTTTGTTCTAAGAGTTTTATAGTTTTAGCTCTTACATTTTGGTTTATGATCCATTTTGAGTTAATGCTTGTATATGGTATGAGATGTTCCTTTTCTTTTAATCCCTAAGAATATAATCATTTTAGCATGTTTTTACTAGATTCAATATGAAAAAAAATTAGTAAAGTGGATTTTTTTGTTTGTTTGGGGAGATCTTTTTTTTAAATCACTGACGTGGGAAGCCACATCTATTTATATCACCAAAAATATACCTCACTTGGATTAAGCTCATTCAGTCTGTTTTATAAGCAGAGAAATCCAAGCATAAGGTAACAACAGGAATGGCTGCCAATGGCAGTTGAGATAACACTCATTGAAAGATTATGAATAACATCTTGATTACAAATAAAAGCGTGGTCTCATCTTTTTAGTCCAAAATTGGCTACGACTACATATCATCTTTTAGTCTGATTAATGGCAGGGTAACAATTAGAGTAGGAAAGAGATTCACAAATCATTTAAGATGTCAAGTGCAGTTAGTGTGTCATTTTATCATAGATAATATAGTAAAGCTCATAGCGACAGGTGTATGTAATAAATAAGAACTGAGAATACTCAGATATTGAAGAGTCAAGGTAATGTTTCTAAAATCAGCATTATTTTGTTGGATTTGATTTTCTTCCTCTGAATTGTCATACTGTTGAATTGGGCTTTGATTTTCTGACACTCTAAGATTTGGTGTGGATGTTCTTTTTGCTTTGCAGGATGCACAGAATCAAAAATTAAAGACAAGTGTATGGTACCGTGAGGTAAATGATTATGTTTTCTTCCGTGCATGCTGGACTCCTGAACTCAATCTGTTGCAAGATGTAATTATTCGAAGAAATAGATACTATCTTGTGTTTCTAGTTCCTTATGTCTGCAGCAGACCTGATTTATTAGAATCTGAGTAAGATACATGGCCGTGGTTTCTGGTTGGGGCAACCCTCTTTAGGAGCTGAATGGAAAGTCCTCTTCCCTGACAGATAGAACCAACGGGTTGATCAATTGAGCTATTCATCCGAATCCCTCTTCAGTTCTTTGATGAGATTGGCATTGCCCCTTTGTGATGTTTCCTTTTTGGATACAGGTTTGGGATGATGAGTTTTTATCCTGGAACTCCAGCATGTTTGATGAGATTAGAGAGATCTCCCTACCCCTAAGTGCCATCTGGGCTCCTGATATCACCATAAATGAGTTGTAAGTGTGCTGGGGTGTGTTTCTGTGGGGTTTAGACTGCTTAGAATATTCAGGCTGGTTGCTGCTTCCTTTAAGTCATTGTTACTATTTTTTGTTTCTCAACTTGAAGAAGAGCATACTGTTGGGAATATTCAGGTTAGAAGTACCATGGGTTGACATCATTTAAGATACAGATTTGATTGCTAATGCTTGATGTTACTCATGGATTATGTCTGTGTGTGTGTGTGTGTTTGTTTTATACATTTACTTATTTATTTATATTTTTTATTTTTGGCTGCATTGGGTCTTTGTTGTTGCGCGTGGGCTTTCTCTAGTTGAGGGGAGCGGGGGCTACTCTTCGTTGCGGTGCGTGAGCTTCTCTCATTGCAGTGGCTTCTCTTGTTGCAGAGCACAGGCTCTAGGCATGCGGGCTTCCATAGTTGTGGCACGCAGGCTCAGTAGTTGTGGCGCATGGGCTTAGTTGCTCCGTGGCATGTGGGATCTTCCCAGACCAGGGCTCGAACCCATGTGCCCTGCATTGGCAGGCAGATTCTTAACCACTGCACCACCAGGGAAGTCCTATGCCTGTGTTTTTTTTTTCTTTTTTTTACATCTTTATTGGAGTATAATTGCTTTACAAGGGTTGTTAGTTTCTGCTTTATAACAAAGTGAATCAGCTATACATATACATATGTTCCCATATCTCTTCCCTCTTGCGTCTCCCTCCCTCCCACCCTCCCTATCCCACCCCTCCAGGCAGTCACAAAGCACCGAGCTGATCTCCAGTGAGTTGACTTACAAGGCTGTCATTGCTGAACCCACCTTTGCCAGGGTGGCTATCTCATGTAAAGTGCGATTCTGTCTTTGCACTTCTAGGCTAGTCTTGGGTGTTACGGTCACTATCATCTCATAATCAGTTCTGCTTATGTATTGGAATGACTAAAGCCCTTTCTGTAACAAAGATCTTTTGTGTTTCATATAGTGTGGACATTGAAAGATCACCTGATCTTCCCTATGTTTACGTGAACTCATCTGGGACCATTAAGCACTCTAAGTCCATCCAACTGGTCTCTGCATGCAGTTTAGAGACATACGCTTTTCCATTCGATATTCAGAATTGCAGCCTAACCTTCAATAGCATTCTGCACACAGGTAAGCCATGAGAGGTGTAGCCTGCTAGTGGGCAAACACACTTGTTGTGCTGGGTTGGCACACATAGGTGAAATTATTACATTCTGCTGTCCCTCAGGTCTATTTTATTCTTGCACATAACTGAGTTTTTATAAATCTAAATCTCTTCTTGTAGTTATTTGGCTCCTGCTGTAATTCAGACTAAGTACAGTATTGTGCCCAGAGATATTGCCCTTTGCTGCTGTTGGTTTGAAAATACAATATTAGGCCTCTACTGCCATTGAGAACATTATAGAAGTCTCATTCTATAGACAATGGAGTACAAACCCTCAGTTCATAGCTGCTTTTTTTCATGACCTGAAAGTTTTTATCCCCCATCCCTACCCCTAATTCAAAACAGTATATTGAACCCCATCTCCATAAGGCTATCCATGTGGGAACAGGAGTAAAAAGGAAGGATTTGAATTGCGAGTTGGAAAAGTGGGTTAATATTGGTGCCTCTCTCCATGGGAAGTCAAGTGTTTCTGTTGTTTTCAGTGGAAGATGTAGACCTGGCCTTCCTGAGAAGCAGAGAAGACATTACACATGACCAAAAAGAATTTTTGAATGACGGTGAGTGGGAACTTCTTTCTGTGTCCTCAACATACAACATCCTGCAGAGCAGCGCTGGAGATTTTGCACAGATTCAGTTTAATGTAAGTCCTCCCCATTCCTGTCCCTGTTGCCCACTTCTCTGCAGTCTTTCACCTTCTCTATTGGGCTGAGGAGTCTCTCTCCTGCATCTTCTCATTCATTACCACCTAAGTACAGGAGATTCCAATGGTTCCAACATCCACTTGCATTTTGGCATTTCAGAGACGAGAGATTCAGCCGTAGATCCTGGACTCCTGCTGTAGCTATTCCGTATGTGAATATAAAGAGAATGGTTTGCAGACAGAGACCTGAACCAGCCCCTACAGCAGGAATCTTCAAGGCTTTCAATACATGTAACATCCTCACTTTTAATTGCTACCGAGAGAGAGAGAAAAAAACCCCCACAACAACAGCAACAAAAAATTGGGAGAAGAGTGTCTCTTCAACATTAATGTCCTGTTTGCATTTGAGTAAATTATTAATTAATCCCAGACTCAAGTGCATAAAATTATCATATTATTAACTTGAGTATCTTGAGGGATTAGCTGACAAATCACCTGCAGGATCCGCACAGACCACTGGTGGTTTCCAGGTCAGAGAGAACAACTACTCTAGAACGACGTGATAAGAACCCGAACTTCTCAGATGTGTCACCGGGAATGCCCTTGGCTGCACTGCTCCTGGGGAAATTTGTCCAGCAGACACCTGGGAGGCAGTTGGGAGCAGGACAGTGAAGCCTGATACTTTGCAGCAAGTTTCTGCAGCCGGCAGACTTGTCATTAATATTCAGCCCTGCTTTTCTGCACAAAGTCAGCTGGTGGTGGGAGCTGGGGGCAGTGGGAGGGTCTTTCATGCCAGGTAATCTGATTGAAAAGTAGAGACTACAGACAGGTCAGAATTGCACAGATGAATTCACACAGATGAAGTCTCCTGGAAACAACCCTTTTGAATAAGAAGGAAAAGTCAGACTAGACTAAGGTGCTACGGTTACAATGGATAATCATATGCTAAGGGGAGCGGTGGGGATGAAATAAGCGATTATTGAGGGCACAGAAGTCCTCCGTTGGTTAAAAGGTGTGGTATGCAGCTTTCTAGCAAAGCTCTTGTTAAATCAAGGCCTCCTAGACACAGCTGTGATTTGAACATGACTAATGTATAACTCCAGGCACCAGCTACTCCCAATTCATACCTTCTTTGCGGTAGGGCTTGGGTTCTTGCCTATTCTGCTTGGTTTTTATCAAAGCTTGCATCGTGGCTTGTTTGTCCACTTTTTTACCAAGAGAAAGGGAGGGGGAAAAGAAAGCTTTTTTAATTTCAATGAGTTTCTGGGCTAAGAGTAAACACCTCATTAATTTTAAAGATATCAGCCCACAAACATTATTAATGCAGCCCGAATAATGGAGATCATTAAAGGGAGATGTGAGGGAGTAGCACATGCAAGGTGGAACACAGTCACCTATCAAGCACTCTGGAGAACGCTGCACACACCATTACCTACACTGCACGGAGGAGACAAACAAAGATGGGAGACGGGGCAGGTAAACAGGAGTGTGTGTTCCCGTGCACACAAACGCACTCTCTCCATAGAGCAGCCATTATTTGTAGTTACATGTCACCCTTTACCCTAGATATTAATTGTCTTCTCAACAGTGGCAAGAGGTTTTCTTTTTTTACTTTATTTATTTATTTGTTTGTTTATTTTTGGCTGTGTTGGGTCTTCGTTGCTGTGCGCAGGCTCTTCTATAGTTGCATCGAGTGAGGGCTACTCTTTGCTGCTGCACGTGGGCTTCTCGTTGAGGTGGCTTCTCTTGTTGTGGAGCACGGGCTCTAGGTGTGCGGGCTTCAGTAGTTGTGGCACGTGGGCTCAGTAGCTGTGGCTCGTGCACGGGCTTAGTTGCTCTGCAGCATGTGGGATCTTCCCGGACCAGGGCTCAAACCCGTGTCCCCTGCATTGGCAGGCAGATTCTTAACCACTGCGCCACCAGGGAAGTCCTGGCAAGAGGTTTTCTATGTCCTAGTCCATGTTAAATATGATGAACAGAGGCATAAAAGATTGTTAAAGGGAGGAGACGATCTCCTCCCTGGATCTCGGGGACCAAGGTCCTATTCGTTTGTTGTCTTCACTGCCACCCTTCTTTTCCATTCAGTGTTTACACTGAGTGGGGCTGGAGGGGACATCGGTGCGAGATTTCATGCTCTTGGAACTTCTCCCTGGGGACTTTTGCCCTGGGGGTTAAGGTTGGTTATCTAGCAGGCTGCCTTCCACCCTGGCCCTCTGGAACAGAGTAGGGAAAGAATACTGGGAAGAGCCACAGATCATGTTTGGTAAGGCAGGGAGTCAGACTCAGGGGCATTCCTGCAACTTTGGAAGACAAGTAGATTGAATGACTCTCCAGTTCAGTTCTTTGTCCCCCTCGACCTCGTTCAGCCTCCCTGACTCCCTATTCCCCCTATGTGCACCGTGTCGGCCCATGTTCTCCTACTCCGTGCCAGACATCCTACTCTGAATTTAGCAATCAAGTCACCCTGGTGTCCTTCAACGACCTTTAGCCAATAATGTGAAATTCAGAGCCCAGTTCCATGCCAACAATGGGCCTGCCAGGGTCCTGACAGCAAAGGATCAACTCCCTCTTAATCTAATCACCTCCTATGTCCAAGTCCAGGCTACCCAGCAGGGGTAGGGAACAGGTGGGGCAGGCAGGAGGAACAAAGATCTATTCTAAGTACGTCATCAACCTGGGCCTGATGTACATGCTGCCATTGACACTGAACCAAATGCTCCGGGTGCCCCATTAGTTCTGGCTAATGTGCAATCCTGTCTGCAGCTCTAGGACATGTATTGATGATCAGAGGGCACCGGTGACACTTTGGAGTCAGGCTGCATTCCGCAGGGGGCCCAGAGCACAGGCACCTCTGCCTACGAGGATGTCTGTGTGCAGCCTGGCACCCGATCCAGCAGCCATAGGAGGGGAGGTTTCCTCCAACACATTGCCAGAGGTGCTGGTTCCCAGAAAGAGCAGGGTGAACATTTGATTTCTATATGTAGTGTTTTGTTTCTTTTTTGTTTGTTAAAGAATGAGGGTAGGGCTTCCCTGGTGGCGCAGTGGTTGAGAGTCCGCCTGCCGATGCAGGGGACACGGGTTCGTGCCCCGGTCCGGGAAGATCCCACATACCTTGGAGCGGCTGGGCCCGTGAGCCATGGCCGCTGAGCCTGCGTGTCCGGAGCCTGTTGCTCCGCAGCGGGAGAGGCCACAACAGTGAGAGGCCCGCGTACTGCAAAAAAAAAAAAAAAAAAAGAATGAGGGTAGAAGTGAGAGGCGGTAGAAATAAAATTTGAGAACTTACGTTGGATAGAAAAGGGCAGACCGTTGTGGGAACTAAAGTGAGCTGGACCACAGATGTCCTCTCACTGACTAAATTTCATGCGGCCAGAATTGGGAGGTCCACAGGGGACTCCTAGAAAAATGCAGAGGGGCATCTGGGAAAGAAAGGCGCCTTGTTTACCCTCACTTTCAGATGTAATTTTCCTTTCTAGAGTAGGGTAGATTAATTTCATTGAGATATCCTTTGAATGCAGCTCAGAAACTTGATAGAGGATCCTTCTAAGCTCTATTAGGTCACTCCAGAGACAGAGATAAAGAGAGGAGAGAGAGACACACACACACACACACAGATATATAGATAGATGATAGATAGAGAGATAGAGAGATAGAATTTAGACCCCTAGAAACCCTTCCAGGGTCACTCAAGTAACTCTGGAATCACGGACTTTCTGCTAATCCAACCCGACCCATGGTCTAGATCCAAGAAACTCTCACTCTTGTGCAAGGATCTTACTTAAATGGCCGCAACTTTCCCATTCTTTCTGAATTGGGAATGTTAGGAGGGGCTTGGGAGAGGAGGAGAATGGGCTTCTGTATGAAGCGTGAGTCTGGGCGTCAAAATTCCAACTATGTCATAAAGATGGTCATGCAAAATTGAGTACTGGTGAGGTCTACCATCAAGGAGGCAATTAGAGGCTCACCTTGGGGCCTATTCCATCTCCAAGGAGCTCTCTACATACACATTCTGAATTAGATTGATCTCTTTCATTAACATCAATAGGCTGCAAATACCTTTGTGTACTTATTATTACCTGGCTTTAATGGATAATGAAATTGTGGCATAATATTGCTAACACCTGAAGGGTGTCTAATGGAGAATACGGACTGAAACCAAAGTGCTTTTTCTTCCCCTTCTGTGGAATTTAAAGGCACCAGCTCCTTTAGTCCATTAGAAATGATGGGCTCTAGGTAGGGGCAGTTCTGCAGAGAGTGGTGTCTCATTGAGCTGGTGACATACCGTCCCCTGGCATACAGGGGTCACTGCCTGACGTGATCTGCAGAGAGGTAGCCCTCAGAACACTGACCTTAAGATGAGAGCCCCCCTTTGGGTTCACTCCACTCTCCCACCCTACTGGAGCTAAAAGCAGCATTATTAACAGACTCTAATACAGCTCAATGAACACCTTTTGTGTTTTTATCGTGCACCAAGCTCAATGCTGAGCACTGAGGACACAAGCATGAATAAAACAAGTCTCTTGGCTCCTATCACAGGCCTCAAAATCTGCCCAAGGAGACATGGTAACAGTAACCACAAAACCAAGCACTAACTCCAAACCAGGCACTGTTTTAAGAGGTCATACTGTAACCCTCACATCTCTGTGAGATGCAGCCGCTAAGGATCCACATGTTTACAGGTGTTTGAATTGGGGGCAGAGAAGTTCAGTATCTTAACCAAGGTTATAGGGCGACTGGTGGAGCCTGGACTTGACTCCAGAAACTCTGTGCCTAATCCTGTATGATGGTGACACACAACTAAAGATAAGCAGTAATATTCCAGTCCAGTCTGTGGCATCCTGCCACTGTGTGTTACCGGCCAAGTCGCCTGTATTAGTTTCTTAGAGCTGCTGTAACAAAGGACCACTTTAAAACAATAGAAATTTCTTCTCTCACAGTTCTGGAGGTCAGAAATCTGACATCAAGGTGTTGGCAGGGTTGGTTCCTTCTGGGCACTCTGAGGGAGAGACTGCTCCATGCCTCTCCCTTAGCTTTTGGTGGTTGCTAGCAATCTTTGGCTTTCCTTGGCTTGTAGACATATCACTCCAAGGCCTGCCTCCATCCTTACGTGGCATTATCCTTTGAATGGATACAAAGGAGATCCGTTTCTTCTTCTTCTTACAAGGACATCAGTCATATTGGGTTAAGGGCCCACCCTATTCCATATGACCTCACCTTAACTAATTTCATCTGCAATGATCCCATTTCCAAATAAGGTCATATCCTGAGCTTCTGGAAGGACACAAATTTGGGGGGGCATTATTCAACCCAGTACCATCTGCCACCCTCTGACTCCCCCAAATTCATGTCTGTCCCATGTGCAAAATATAGACGCCCTATCCCAACATCCCCAAATGTCTTAACCCATTCCAGTACTGATTCTAAGACCAGAATATCACCTAAACTTTAACTCAGAAAGTCCCAAATCTTGTCATCAAATCAAGAATAGACCCTGGGTATGGTCCATTCTGGGGCAAACTTCGATCTGCAGACTTGTGAAATATCTAACCATCAGAATCTGGTTCCTGATCCCATAAGACGTGGGTTGGGGGTTTGGGGGGCAAGAGTAGAGACTTGTCCTGTCACCAGTTCTAACTCTATCATTTAGGATAGTGCCTGATACTCTGTGCATGCTCAATTCATGTTTCTTGGGTAGGGGGACAGAGGGCTTTGAGGATCAAAGGAGATCATGATAACAAAACATTTCTGAAAACTGTGGGATAAAATTAGAGTTTCTTTAGGCTGTACTGGGCTTGTAGAGAAAATTAGTCTAGTCCATAGGTAACATTGCCCCCAGATCAACTTAAAGAAAAAGGTGGGTCCTTTGTGCTTGAAGAAAACCAAAACTGTAGGAACTATTTGATCTGTCTTAGGAATTGAAACATCCTTGCTAAAAGGCAGAAAAATGGCTAAGGTAGTTCTGGAGGGTCTGCCTAGTTTCACGATTTTACAAGCCAAACATAGACATAGAGCTTTCTGCTTTATGTCACAGCCCAAGCTAATTGTCCACCCTTGTACCTACCTGTTTACTTTCAGCTATTGTTGATAGCCAGTGAGGAGTATCGTCACAACAGGACAGGCTACATACTTTTTGGGGCCTCCTGCAAAGTGAAAATGCAGGGTCCCTTGCTTAAAAATTATTAAGAATCTCAAAATGGCACAAAGCCAAGCATGGGCCCATCTCAGTGCCAGGCGCCTTGTGACTGCATGAGGCTGGCATGCCTCTCAGCCTCTCACCTCTTGACACGCCTCTCCCCTGGCACCTTGGGGAACATGAGGTTTGGTGAAACTGCACTTTCCTAGGAACCAGGGACCCTAAGGAGCCACACTGCCCATCTTTGGTTCTGTCCCAGATTTCCATTCACTTTCTGCATCAGCCTCTGGGTGGAGAAGAGTCATCTCAGCATGTGCTATTTACACGGGAACTTTATTTACAGAGTACAACAGCTAATCTCAATTGTACCCAAGGTGCTTGGCAAGGCAAAAGTAAACTGCTTTTTTAAAAAGGGAAAAACCAAGGCAAGGAGAGGTTCGATACCATCCAGAATCACTTGAACCAGCACATCAAATTGAGAAGCTTAGGAACTCTGCTGTTCCTTTGACTCTAAGTCTGGGCTCTTTCTGCTTAACCAACATGCCTACTGGTACTTTTCTTTAGGGTGGTATTCTTATTCCTTTCATCTCCTTTATGTAACATCCACCATGAAGTCTCTGGGGGTCTTCCCACTTCTACCCTCCAGAGACAGCAGGCTTGGTCGCCCCCATCTCCCCATATGGCTAGATCACCAACAGCCCAGGTGGGGCTCACAACACAAGAGCCCCTGTGGACTCTGGCCCCTTGACTCCCTTCCCCCTGCGCCTCCAAACACGGCTATGTCTGTCACAGCACAACGAAGGGAGTAGAAAGGTGCAGGTTGATGACAGGTCACGGTTTTCCTTGTTGCCTGCACTTGGGTAAAAATGTATTTTAACCAAATGACTGCAAAGCAGTGAGTGTCACTCTGGTTTAGATATTTGCAGCCAGTTATGTCTCATGTGAAAGACAACAGCCCGACTACAATACGCCGAACGGCTCTGGTCTGCAGAACTCCACTGAGTCAGGACACGCTTCCAGACCCAAAGGCTGGGGAGGCCCTGCCCTCACCAGCAAGGTGACATCTGGTCTCACCCAGCCAGGCTCTTCGCCCACCACCTTCCGCTCTTTCCCTGGTCTCTGCCCTGGTTCCTGTCTATGTGATCCTCATCCGGAGAGGGAGGCAGAGGTGAGAGAGAAGACCCTGAACTCAGTTCAGAGGTCTGATCAGACCAAGAGTAGGCTGTATGGGAAAGAGCACAGCGCTTGGAACCAGAAGATGTGGGAGCACATCCCGGCTCTGCCACTTACTCAGCTTACCTAGGGGGCTGAGCTTTATTTTTAAAGATCTATAAAGTGGGGATGCTCTATTACCTCCCAACAAACTGACAGTGAAGAGCAAATAAATCACATCCCATGGGAAAAAGTATCTAGCACACTATCTGACACGTAGAAGTCGTCCAGCTGTTTGGTGAATCAGAGAAATGGGAGATTTCAGACATTATTTTTTTCCAAATCTAACAGCAACGTGGCTCAGAACATTCATTTGTTCAGTAAACATTTATCGAACACCCACTGTAAGATAGGTATTATTTCTGGCCCCATGAAGGATTAAAAAATGCCATTTTCACCCTCAAACGGTCATTGCAAAGCAGTAAGTGTCTGATGGGGGAAACAGCCCTGTCATATCATAGTTTCTTTCCAGGAAGGATGAGAATAGATTTTGTATTAATTACAGACATCTCCTATTCCCATCCCAGAGAAGCTAGGTATAACAAAATGGCAACAGCAATCATTGTAATTTTATGAGTCTTAAATTCCCAGCTAAGAAACCTGCTCAGCAGCTCTCTGCCCAGCCGTGCAGCAGGCCCTGCTGGGTATCTGCAGGTGCCCCCACCTCACATCTACTTTTGCTCCTGGAGGCTGGTCTACGGCCTGTAGAGTTGGGACTCCTGGTCATGTTTGGCCAGTAGCAGCAGGGGAGGCAGTGGCAGGAGATTGGAAGGAGGGGGGAGAGTGAGTGGGGCATTTATCTCTCCATTTCTCCCCACCCCACGGTGTTTCTGCCAGCTGGCTGTGCTCCTACAAGGAAGCCACAAGTCCAACCAGCTTTCTGTCCCCTCAAGTTCCAACCACATTCCCGGTCTTTGGTCCCTTCAGGCCTAAGGGTAGGAACAGCTGACGCAGTCCCCCGAATCCCTGGGGCACTGTCCTCTTCCTTGTTGTTTCTCTATGTCCTGCCCACACCTTGTCAAGCCCTCCTCAACTTTCTTAGTTTAACTGTGTTATTTGTTCCTAACAAGACTCTGACAGATACACAGGTACTAAGGTGTTTGCATCTCGGGTAAGAAGAGAGACTAAACCAAAACCAATACAATATATTGCAAACTAAATGGTTTAAAAAGAAAGATTCTGGTGTAAGACCTGGTTTTAAAACAGTTTCTCACTCACCAGTTATGTGAATTTGGACAAGCAATTTAATCTCTAGGAACCTCAGTTTCCCGGTTTGTAAAATGGATATAATAATACCCAGCCCTGTGAGAGAGTGGTAGTGTATATATGGACATGTATACACTACCAAATGTAAAATAGATAGCTTGTGAGAAGCAGTCACATAGCACAGGGAGATCAGCTCGGTGCTATGTGACCAGCTAGAAGGGTGGGATAGGGAGGGTGGGAGGGAGGGAGACGCAAGAGGGAAGAGATATGGGGATATATGTATATGTATAACTGATTCACTTCGTTATAAAGCAGAAACTAACACACCATTGTAAAGCAATTATACTCCAATAAAATCGTTAAAAAATAATAATAATAATACCCAGCCCTCAGAGCAGCCCTCAGAGCTGTTGTGAGGATTAAATAAGACAAATCATATGAAACACTTATTCCAGTGCCTGGCATAGAGCAAGTGCTAAATAAATGGTAGCTTCTTCTTATAATGATTAATAATATTAATATTAGTTCTATGTAAAAGCTTAAAGGATTTTTTTCTATTTTCTAAACCACAAGATAATCTCCTATTCTAAACTACATAGACTTTTCTTATTATGCAGAAATGTTGGGACGGCAGAAAGTGTTCTTGGCTAAGTGTTCTTTGGCCAAACATTTGTCCATTGGCTTAGACCCTCTTGGCAACAGATTCCTCATCCCTGTCCAGGTGGTGATTCGCAGGCGCCCACTGGTCTATGTTGTGAGCCTGCTGATTCCCAGCATCTTCCTAATGCTCGTGGACCTGGGGAGCTTCTATCTCCCGCCCACCTGCCACGCCAGGATTGTGTTCAAGAGCAGCGTGCTGGTGGGCTACACCGTCTTCAGGCTTAACATGTCTGATGAGGTGCCGAAGAGTGCAGTGACCACGCCTCTAATTGGTAAGCAGCTCCGGGGTCTCTAGGTACCTGTCTTGCATTACTTCTGTCCAAGATCTGATGTTGCCTTTCAGATGGGGAAAAAAGAGGCCCAGGGACCCCTGCTAACTCCACCTCCATTGGCTCCTTCCCTCAGGGGTCTTCTTCACGGTCTGCATGGCCTTCTTGGTCCTCAGCTTATGCAAGTCCATCCTGCTGGTCAAATTCCTCCATGATGATCAGTGCAGCCAGCGGGAGTGGACCTTCTTGTGCTTTCGAGGGGACACCGATGCAGAAGGGTCTAGAATGGATTCCTGGGCCCAGCTCACTGGGGTAACAGGTTTGTGAGAAGCCTTGAGGTCCCTGCCTGGTTCTGCTTTATCACCCTCAGCCTTAGTTCCCATGGGTGGAGTACCAGGCCGTCTTGAGTCAGCTGTATGAAAAAATGGAAACACCTGCTTCTTAACCTCTGCCCTGCATATTACATTACCTCCCTGGAGACTGAAGACCGTCTCCTGCTGGCTTGCCAGGAAGCCACATGTCAGCCTAGAGATCAGGGCCTCAGTCCCCTTAGCTTGTTTTATTTTCCAGTTTGGAGCCATTGACTCCAGAATAGCAGAGTGCGTGCATGTGCACGCGCGCACACACACACACACAAATGGTTTGTATACATGTGGGATCTGATCGCTTAATGTGCAAAAGTATACAAATCATCCCAGTGTTCCCTTTGGCAACACATATACTAACACTGGAATGATACAGAGGTTAGCATGGCCCCTGTGCAAGGATGACATGCAAAGTCATGAAGCAGTCCATATTTTCACTGTATCCTTGAAAGTTGCCAAGAGAGTACATTCCAAAAGTTCTCATCACAAGAACAAAAATTTGTAACTGTGTGGTGATGGATGTTACCTAGGCTTATTGTGGTGATCATTTCACAGTGTATACAAACATTGAATCATTATGTTGTACGCTTGAAACTAACATAATATGTCAATTATACCTCAATTAAAAAAAAAAAAGAACCATTCCAGCCCCTGAAGCTCTAAGTCAATGTGGGCTGGCTGCTAGCTCAGAAAAATCTCCCGGATAGATGTAGCCTCGACACCCTACTTACACAAGCACCCTACTTGCTGTGTTCTCCAGGGGTTCCTTCAGCGCAGTCTTGCCTCCCCTCAGCAGGTAGGGAGAGGGTCCCCAATCCTAACTAACCCACTGCCCAGTTTTGCCCACCACCTTTCTTGAAGGTTGAGGCCATCGGCTTCAATGGGAAGGCTGGGGGAGCCTTGGTAGCCCCTGGCTCACCTAGAGTGTCTTCCTCTCATGTAGAGTCACCCATCTGTCAGGAGCACCAGGCCCAGCCATGGACCCTGAGGGAAGTCTGGTCCCAGCTTCAACGTATCAGCAGCTACTTCCAGACCCAGGACCAGGCGGACCGACAGGAGGCTGGGTGGCTGGCCCTCCTGGAGCACTTTGACCGATTGCTCTTCCAAAGCTATCTTGTTGTGCTGGGGTTCTACACCATCACCCTGTGCTCCCTCTGGGTGCTGTGGAGTGGCTTATGAAGACCCAAGTTTGCTGGTCTCCATCAATGTGTTTGCATGGCACTTGGGGAAGGCTGAAAAGTTTTTGTGGGGATATTGGAAGGGGACAAATGATGGGGTAAAATGTTCTCCAGCCCCCGTTGCCTCTTTTCATTCAGCCCAGGGATGCACATCATCGAATTAGCTATTGAATGACCCAGGAGTAATGCATTCATGATGAAAATGCATAATCAGTACGAGGTATCCAGTGAAAAGTAATCCTGGCCTCTTACCCAGTTCACTCCCCAGAAGTAACCACCGTTAGCAACCTCTTTCAGAAAATTTCTAGCACATGCAAGCATACATGTGTGTTTAAGTGGTTTTTTAAAAGGTGTAAGAGCACTCCATCTCCCAGTCCTGTCTTGGTCACTTATTCAGTCGGTCGTTCAACAAAACTTGTATTGAGTGTTGATTAGGTCCTAGGCCTTGTGTTAGGCACACGAGAGAGTACAAAATAAGTCAGTTTCAGATCATTCTTCACTTGACTTGATCCCTAAGGAACATTGCTCCAACCAGAACACAAAGTTCCCACCTTATCTATATCCTGGAGCTCTTGTTCCCTTCATCCCAGGTGAGTCTATCTTCCCCGTGCCTTCTCAGCAGTGCATTCCTATTGGAGGGGATCCAGATCTAGCACAACATTTCATCAACACGCACCATGTGTAAGGCACTGAGCTGGGGGATAGGCTTAATGCATGGCCCTTGGGTTCAAGGAGTTTATTATAATCTGCTATCCTTGTATTAGTCTGCTCTGGCTGCCATAACAAAATACCACAGACCGGGTGGCTTAAACAGAGATTGATTCTCTCATAGTTCTGCAGGCTGGAAGTCCAAGATCAAGGTGTTGGTAAGGTTGGTTTCTTCTGAGGCCTCTCTCCCTGGCTTGTAGATAGCTGCCTTCTTCCTGTGGTTCTCTTCTGGACACATACGTGTCCAAATTTCCTCTTCTTCTAAGGACACTAGTCACACTGGACCAGGGCCCACCTTATGAACTCATGTAACCCTAACTACTTCTTTAAAGGCCCTGTTTCTAAATACAGTCCCACTGTGACATATTGGGGGTTAGGACTTCAACATATGAATTCTGGGGGGACACAATTCAGCCCATAACACTCACATGATTGTGGAGGCTTGGCAAATCCATAATCTGTAGGGTATTCTGGCAGGCTAGAGACTCAGGAAGGAATTGCAGTTTGTGTTCATAGGCGGTCTGCTGGCTGGATTTTCTCTTCTGGAGAGGTTGGTCTTTTTCTATTAGGGCCTTCAAATGATTGGATGAAGCCCACCCACGTTCTGGAGGACAATCTGTTTTACTCAAAGTCTACTGGTTTAAAGACTTTAAACATTTAAGAGATACCTTCACAGAAACACCAAGAATAATGTTTGAACAAATATCTGTGGCCCAGCGAAGTTGACACAGAAAATTCGCCATCAGAGTCCCAATGGCCCCTTAGCTCCCCATCTGTGCCCACAGCCATCTGTCCAGATAGAAGAGCCCTGATCACCTTGCACTTGGGTAACTAATCAACTTCTGGTTCATTCTCCTCAGTAGCCAATTCTGTACTGATTATCCTATCTTATGGCAGTTCCTGTGGCCTCATAACCTGAATCCTAAGATTAGAATTCACGCCTTCCACAAAGTTTCCCTCCCCTTATATTTAACTTTCTTCATTTCTCATTGCTTTCTATTACAGAACCTTCAATCTAGCCAAGCCAGCCTGCCTACCATCCTGCTCAGGAAGGGGTTCATTTCCATCTAAGCCTCTATTTCTAGTTGGCACAGTCTTCTTCTGTTTCACCAATCTGTAGGTCCCTGTCTAAGACCTGGCTCAAAAAACAGCCTTCCTCCCCCACCCTTACCACTTGATCACCCTATGACTCTGTCCCCTCTCTTCTAACTTCAGACTTACATTATCTCCTATCCTTCTCCCCTTGAATGTTTCGTGGCTCTGTGTGTGTGTGTATCACTTGTCAAATAGATCGCACACTCCTAAAACAGAAATCTTGTTTTCTATTTCTAGGTCATCCTCATCTCTGCCCAGGTCCATACAGAGTTTTTTTCTGGTGATTCTGCCATAACTATTGCAGAGAAACTCATTCTAGCTCGTGGCTGATGGTAGACACATTTCTACCATCTACCAGTGTGTTTCCCCAAGTCTGAGGGACTGAATCTGCCCAGGGTCAGACACCCAGTCCCTCAGCATCCCTCACTCAGGGCAAGCACCAGAATTTGGTGGGTAGAATAACACCGTGGGCTGAGGGTAAGGCATTACTCCTAACACTGCTTACAGAGGACTGCTGTTTGCTAGGAACTTTTTCCAGCACTAAAATTGCCTTTAAAAAAATCTGCCCCCCATCCCCCCAAAGGAAAAGAATTTAAATTCAGACAGCCTTTACCGCATCCTCCCTCTCATTACCTCCCAGTTAATGCTCAACGCCAATTGTCCATGAAATTCCGCTGCTGCTGTTAATGAAATGAGGAGCGTAAGAAGTTTGTGAACAGGAAGTGTCCATGCAAACGCCCACCTGTTTCCCTCCTCGCTTCCTACTTCCTGCTCCTGGTCTCCTCTGCCTCGACCTGCTCAGTTAGCCTCTAAATTGATCTCAAATATTTCTTCACTGTCTCGGTTATTAGAAAAGGAAAAGATCTGCGGTGAGGTCCCCACTACAGAGGCTCCTTCCTTTCCACCACCTGACTTTGCTCCTGGCTCCATCACTACCTAGCCAGGGGACCTTGAGACTGACCTCTCAGAGCTTCAGCTTACTATTTGACATCAGGGCTGCTTATACTTATTCTACCCATATCACAGAATTTTGAGGCTCAGAATGAAGCAATGTATTTAAGAGTACTTGGAAAAGTAAATCATATATTGCGAAATAAAAACACCTGCCTGCTATCAACAGACGGATTCCATTCTTTAGTCTTTGCTGTGAGGTCCTCTTCCAGCTACCTCTATCAGAATCCATTTATGGATTGGATGCCCCAGAAGGGCCTTTATTCCAGAATCCAAAGACCAAGGGCTGAAGCCACCATATGCCTCCTTGTCAGGGACTTGGGCTGCGGGTCGGGCAAGGGGTGGGGGTGGGTGCTGCCCAAGGGACTTCCCATTTCACTTCCCATGCAGCTCACCTTGGCTTTCTCCTTAGGGAATCTCTCCCAGCCTCTCTATGTCAGCAGGCCTTCAGGAGTGAAGCCTGGCTGCTGAGCCAGGCCCCAGTGTGTGGACCTCCTCTGTCCAAGTGCCAAGTGGCCCTGATGTCAACATGGCAGCCAGAGACTCATTCTAAGCCCTGGGTCAGGGCCTGAAGCAAAGCTATCATTAGCGAATGGCACTTAGAGCCCTCCTCCTGGAATAGTGTCCCTCTGCAGTGGGACGAAGATAGGGCACCAGCAGCCCTTACTTACAGAGCAGCATTGGCTCAGCCTCTCCAAGTGTTTATACCTTTCATGATTCCCATTTCATAGAGGAAGACAACTGAGGAACAGAGCAAAAATGGGATTTTCCCAGCTGTGAATGCTCCTACCATCTGCTGTTTCCCAGAATCTCAGGTAGTTTCAGCACTCACCAAGAAATCTCAGCTCCAGTTCTGGGGACTTCACTAACATCTAGAATAAAGAGTTAGTTACGCACAACCCCTGGCTAGACAGGCAGCCCTCTATTTGTCATTATATCCAGAAAAACTTCCAAGGGCTGCTGCCACAATCTCCCACAGTCTCTGCATCCTGTTGGATGGCCAATAATTCGATGGTAGAGGTCTCACTTTCCTCCCAAGACATCCCCACTTACTTCTCCAGTTGTACTAGAGGAGAGGAGCTGTGTGGTTAAGGATACTGAGCCCCTCGTCTCTTACATCTCCATGACTCAGCCAGTCTCCCGGGGTCCAGCTTGAAGCCTCTATGGGCCAGACCCATAAAGGAACCAAAGAGCCGCCCTGCAGGCAGCCAGCCTGAAGCTGCCCGAAGGCATTAGCTCTCCCCTCGGTAAAGCCCGAAGGCTTCCTGGGCCCTCTCACTCCTCAGGGATCTAATTATGTATCTAAAGACAAGGTTAGTAGGAAGGGGTGGAACTTAAATTTTTACCCTACCCTGTGGCTCTGAGGTTCCAGAAAACTTCAGGTCTTGGGTTTTGCTTTTTTTTTCTTTCTTTTTTTTTTTTTAAATCAAAGTATAGTTGATTTACAATGTTGTACCAATCTCCGCTGTACAGCAAAGTGACTCAGTTATACATATATAGACTTTCTTTTTTTTTAATATTCTTTTCCATTATGATTTATCCCAGGAGATTGGATATAGTTCCCTGTGCTCTACGGTAGGACCTTGTTGTTTATCCACTGTTGTTTTGGGTTGGTTGCATCTGCCAACCCAAAACTCCCAGTGCATCCCTCTCCCTCCTCCCCTCCCCCTCCCCCTTGGCAATCACAAGTCTGATCTCTATGTCTGTGAGTCTGTTTCTAGGTCTTGGGTTTTAAGACCAGTTCCCAGATGGTGGGTGGTCACCCCAGGGCAGGGACAACAGTCCCTGTGTCCCCTCCAGGAAGGCTGTGCTTCCCTCCCTGCAACCCCATCTGTGCCCCAGGGCCCATCTCAGGTGTTGCCCTGTCCAGTTCCCCAGCTCACACTCCATCTCAGCAACCAGAAGCTCTTAGTCCTGAGTTATTCACCTGGGAGACAGTAAGAGATTCGCAATTAGCTGAGCACCAGCATGGAGGCTTTGGGGAGCTGCCACGCCCCCAGCACACTCCGGAATTGAAATGACCCATGCCAGTGATTAGATTAGGGGCTGAAGCCGCCCAGCGTTTCACTCCAGCCCCTCCCTGTCCTGTCAGGGGGGTGATGTAGAGAAGTTTGTGCTTCATTTGGCAGAGGCCATAAAGTGGGAATTGTAGCCAGGCTTTCTGCTGGGCAGGAGGGGACTGCTGGGTAGTAGGTGGGCTCGATAGCAGGCAGTAGAGCCGGGGTGGGGAGCCCTTTGCTCGCCCTTTACCTCACATTCTACCTCTCCCCAAGCCTAGTGCCAGGCTCCAAAGACCTGGGGCCCAAGAGGGCCTAGCAGGATTATCAGCCCTAACTGGTGTCACTAGGGACAGACCTGCATGGGGATGGCCAGCCCCCTGCCCAGTCATCTTGCTCATCCTCTTTAGAAAGCTCCAGGCCGAGAGCAAGGGAGTTGAGCAGCTGTTGGTAGTGCTTTCCCTCCCCACCTCCCTGGTCAATCTTGGCTTCTCGGCTCTTCCCCATATGAACCTCCCTCTGTCTCTGTCCCATCTGCCTCCTCCTGGGTGCTGACACCACAGGCTTTGAGGTCAGAGATGTTCATTTGTTCCATGATTACTCAGAGCTGACATAGCTTTGGTCTCAGTGCAGACAGAGGCTGCCTGGAGTGCTGTCTTAAGACAGGTTTTTTGGACGGAGGCAGGCTCTGCGGGAAAGAATGCTGTGATCAATTAGTGATGTCTGCCACAGGCAAGAGAAGGGTAAGAGGACAAGCAGAGCTAGTGCTCATTGAGGGTTTTGCCATGTGCCAAGCACTGTGCTGAGTGCTTAGGAGGTATCAGTCTAGGACCCCTAGAGAGCAGGGGGTTTATTGTGTTTACTGCTGTATTTCCAGTGCCTACAGCAGTGCCTGGCACACTGTAAACACTCAATCAATATGTCAATATGTGTTGCGTGAATCACACTGGGTTCAAATTCCAGCTCTGTCACTTATTAGCTATGTGATTTGGGGCAAGTCATTTAAACTCTGTGCCTCGGTTTCCTCATCTATACAATGTGATTAATATTAAACCTAGCTTATAGAATTATTATGAGAACTAAATGAGTCACTACATATAGAAAAGTGTCTGACACTTGCAAAGTCTTTGATTGAGTGATAGTCTTTGTCTTTAGTATCAATATCCCCATTTCACAAGTAATCATATCACTGATATTTGTGCCAGACACTTTTCTAAGTGCCCTCCGTCTATAATCTCATTGGACAGATAATATAAAAATGAATAAACAGAGACCTCAATGAATCTCGAGTTGAGAGGTCAGAAGGAGGAGTTCTCACACCCTGGATGATAGCAGAGCCCTACAGGAAGAAGAAAATCTTTCTCTTCTAGGCTGGCAGGAGCTCAGCCAATGAAAAGCCACTATGCTTTGAACTCTCAATTCCTCCAATGGACTCTACGTTTACTATAGCCCTCCCAGCTTCCTTTCGCCCTCTATAAAAGAGTTCTCGTCTCTTTGTTGCACAACACTTACACATGGCTCATCATGCTTGCAGACCCCAAATTACAATTCTTTGCTGATCCTGAATAAACCCATGTACTGCTGAAGAAATAACTGTCTATTTGTTTAAGGTCAATGATAGATAGATAGATAGATACTACTATGGTTATTATGAGGATTATATATATTATGAGATGCATATATAATGATATATCATAGTTTCTACAGTGTCCCTTGGTATCTGAGGAGCATTGGTTCCAGGACCCCACCCCCTTGGATACCAAAATCTGTAAATGCTCACGTGTCTTACAGTCAGTCCTCTGTATCTGCAGGTTCCACATCCATAGATACAGAAGGCTGACTGTATAATCCTCATAATAACCCTAGTATTATCATTGCCATTTCAGTTAAAGAAACTGAAGCACAGAGAGGTTAAGTAAGTTGCCCAAGATCATTAAGCTAGCCAGTGACAAAGCTAGCATTCAAATCGTAAGAGTCTGGGTCCAGATTCTTGGGCTCTCTGCTAAAGTCAGGCACACTCTGGCTCCAGAGCTTACACCCTTGACCATTACTTTTTAAAAGAAGCTTAAATTTGTCAACTTTATATATAAATAGAGGAGAGACCAGTGTTAGAAGATGGAAGTTTGAATTCCAACTCCACCGCTCCTTGGGTTCATGACCTTGGCAAGTTATCTCAGAATGTCAACTTTTTTCTCATCTGTAAATTCTGAGAAAGAGCTCTTTTGCTGAGGTGCTGTGAAGATTGAAATAGGATTTATGAAATTCGGGGTTCAGTGTCTTGCATTGGAGGCAATGAGAATGATATATGCTACTACCATTATTATTATTATCATTACTCTTTCCACAGGGCTGTTATGAGAGCAGAGATCATATACATAATGATGCTATGAAAATTCTAAAGATTTCCTAGTCAGAGCATTGTCCCTGCATCAGCAGCAGAGCAACAGTACCGGGAACTGGTTAGAAATACAGAATCTTGGGCTCTAAATTGGAATCTGAATTCTAGCCACATCCCAGATGATTCACTTGCTTATAACAGTTAGAGAAGCGTGGATCTAAAGAATGATGAAGGGAAAGGGGGACGGTCTGAGTTTTGGGAAGGGGACACACAGGAGTCCCGGGAGCTGGGGCTTCTCGGGCAGTACAGTGTCACGTGGAGCCTGCCTCTGCTACCAGGGCAGCCGGGCCCCCCAGGCACCTGCCAATCACTTCACTCCACTCAGTAATCTGCCCTCCCCACAACCAGAGCAGCCAAGCACTCAGTGCAGCTGGGTGGCTGAATTACAGGCTGTGGGCAGATGCTGGAGATGACTCTGTGTATGCTGTCCAAAGAGAGAGGGCAGTGAAGGGAAGAGAAGGCCCCTCCCACTGCCCTCCTTCCCCTGACAGCAGACACCCTCTTTTTTGGAGAACCAAGCTGCCGATACCAACCATCAGGTGGCCCCTTTCCCCCAGAGCCCACTCACCGTGGAGCAAACTCAGTGCAGCCAACTCCTGAGCCCTCCTGCCGGCCAGGTCATGGCCAGAGTATCTCCAAGGACCTCCATTGTGTGAATCCTTCCCCTCGCAGGAGGGGCTTCCTCTAACGGATTGGCCTCTGACCGATGGAGCAGGTTTGCTCGCCCAAATTCTCGCCACTCCCCAGAGCTTGGCGCCTCTGAACACCGGGCGAAGGTAGACCTGCGACCAGAGCTGCAGTCGCCCTAACCGTATCTGGCATGTAATCACAGGCCCGCACAGAGTGGGGCACTGGGAGTCCTGGATGTAGGAACATGTGCTCCAGTTTCCCCAGAAGGCAGCCGGCCAAGCTACGGTGGGGCAAGCGCTTTGCTGCCATCTTGCATCAAAGCGCTGGGCCCCGGGGGTGGGGACGGGAAGAACCCCAGGTGACAAGGTGCGCCGTGCTGCCGTCACCGCTCATTGCCTGCCTTCCAGAGGTGCCAGGGTGCAAGTGGAGACGACGCTCTGTCTCCCCACCCAGGTCTCCCTGCCACTATGTCTCAGCCCCAGTTGCAGGGAGGGATGAAAGCTCTCTCCAACTCCCAGACCTTCCCTGGCTGGTGATAGTTCAAACACCCATTAGGTTTTATGGGGCACTGATTCCAAGTGATGGCTCTGGGCTGCACTCCAAGACCTTAGGTCTCCCTGCACCCTGCTAACCCTTCTGGGCATTTGACCTCTTTTTCCCTCACCCTCTGCCCTCTTGCCTTTCAGCCTCCATGACACTCTGCCTACTCCCTGAACTTGACCCTTGAGGGTAACTGAGCAGAGCTCAGGCTTGTCACTGTGGCTTTGTAAATCTGGGGTCCCCTGCGCTGCCTCTTTGAGCAGCAGGGTGTGTGTGTGTGTGTGTGTGTGTGTGTGTGTGTGTGAGTTTGAGGGAGTCACTCAAATTTGGAAGGGAATTAGACCGTCTCGTTCAAAGCTTTCATTTTGTAGATGAGGCTGGGAGAAAATAACAAGAAACCATAGATAGTGATAAAGATGATGGCAATGATACTGATCACTGACAGCTACCACCTGTGGGATACTCACTAAATGGGAGAACTTCCCATATTGCACATAAGTGAGTCCTCCTGATAATCTTACAGGGTCGAGTAACTTTACAGATCCAGAAACAGAGGCCCAGAGAGGCTAAATAACTTGCCTAACATCACATAGTGAGTAAGAGAAAGAGTAGAATTTGAGCTCAGGATTATCTGACTTAACACCTATTAGCTTTAGTATCTAGATGTCAGTATCTAGGTGCATCTAGTGTCTCTAGAGTTTAGGGAGGTGGTGATGATAACCGGGGCCCTCCCTGTCGCAGGGAGCTGTGGCAGAGTTAAATCAGCTCCTGAGGCGGTGGGAGCTGCAAACATGAGGGGTCATTATTCTCCAGTGCAGAGCCCAGAGGAGAGCTGGGGTCTTCTGTTTCCCAATGCAGTGCGCCTCCCCGAGGTTAACCCTGCTGGGAGAGAGGCTCTGCCCTCGTGCTGTCATGTTAGAAGATGCACACACGGTCCTGGGCTAGAATCCTGAGGACCCCCTGTGCTCCCCTGCCCAGGTTGAAGAGAAGCTGGTGGGAAGGGTAAGGGAAGGGGTCAGATATGGGACTGGGCTACCGCAGGTCAAGTCAGGATGGGCCAGGTCCAGATTTAAGGAGGAGGCTAAGAAGGCTGGCACTGTAGTGTGACAAGCCATGCTGCTCTGAGGAAGTGATGGAGCTAGTTGGGGCTGGAGTAGAGGGTGCAGGGCTTAGGGGTGCCCAGGGCTGGGAGCCTTCTCTTTCAAAGAAAATAAAGAAGATGATAGGGAGAGAATCATCCAGGGCTAAATTCAAATCCTGGCTCCATCATTTAATGACTCTGTGACCCTAGAAAAGTTAAATAATTCTCTGAGCCTCAGTTTACCCATCTGTAAAATATGGATACTTCTGCAAAAAATGCCATTGGTAATTTGCTAGAGAAATGCAAATCAAAACCACAATGAGGTATCACTTCACACTGGTCAGAATGGCCATCACCAAAAAAATCTACAAACAATAAATGCTGGAGAGGGTGTGGAGAAAAGGGAACCCTGTTGCATTGTTGGTGGGAATGTAAATTGATACAGCCACTATGGAGAACAGTATGGAGGTTCCTTAAAAAACTAAAGATAGAACTACCATATGACCCAGCAATCCCAGTACTGGGCATATACCCAGAGAAAACCGTAATTCAAAAAGAGTCATGTACCAAAATGTTCATTGCAGCTCTATTTACAATAGTCCGGAGATGGAAACAAGCTAAGTGTCCATCATCGGATGAATGGATAAAGAAGATGTGGCACATATATACAATGGAATATTACTCAGCCATAAAAAGAAATGAAATTGAGTTATTTGTAGTGAGGTGGATGGACCTAGAATCTGTCATATAGAGTGAAGTAAGTCAGAAAGAGAAAAACAAATACCATATGCTAACGCATATATATGGAATTTTAAAAAGCAGTACCGATGAACTTGGTGGCAGGGCAGGAATAAAGACACGGACATAGAGAACGGACTTGAGGGCATAGCGGGGGAAGGGGAAGATGGGATGAAGTGAGATAGTAGCACTGACATATATACACTACCAAATGTAAAATGGATGGCTAGTGGGAAGCTGCTGCATAGCACAGGCAGATCAGCTCGGTGCTTTGTGACCACCTAGAGGGATGGGATAGGGAGGGTGGGAGGGAGCCTCAAGAAGGAGGGGATATGGGGATATATGTATATGTATAGCTGATTCACTTTGTTGTACAGCAGAAACTAGCACAACATTGTAAAGCATTTACACTCCAATAAAGATGTGAAAATATAAAATAAAATACGGATAATGATGTCCAACACATAGGATGAAGAAAATTCGGTCCCCTTTTCCCTCCTGTACCTTACCAACAGTCACTTCTAACTAAGGGGACTCTGGGCAATTAACTGAATTTCTTTTATAATAATAACAGTAACAACAACAACAATGACTACAGCTTCCATTTACTGAGCATTTACTATGTGACAGGCACAGCACTAAGAATTTTATTCATATTATCTTGTTAAATCCTCCCCCAAACTCTGTGGCAGATGCCATGCATCCATCCTGTCAAGCTCTAGAGAGGCTGACTGACTCATCCAAGGCCACATAGCTAGAAAGTGGCAGAGCTGACTTTTAAACCAGGCAGTCAGGAGAAGCTAGTGGTGGCCACATGACCCCCAGCTCTCAGTGGCTTACAGCAACATGCTGTGTTCCCACCTTGGATCAGCCCCGGCTCTGATCCATGTCCTTCCTCTGAGACCCACGTCGATGGAGCAGCCTCCATCTGGGACATCGTTGGTCACCGTGGTAGAGAGAAGGAGATCTCACAAGGGTCTTGCCTGGCCTGGAAGACAAATGTATCTTTTCTGCTCACAACTCACTGTGCTATTGTCCTCAATCATGCAACCTGCCCAACCACTGCAAGACCAGGAAGTGAGATTCTTACAAGTGCCAGAAAAGGGGACATCTGGAACATATGGAGCATGGCTCTAAGGGTCACCATATCTGGCTTCTAACCACCACATTCCACGGTATCCTGAGCCTCAGATTCCTCATCTATAAGGAGGGAGTGATAATTCTACCTTTCAGGATTGTCATGCTGACTTGTTTATAAAAAGCCCAAGTCTGGGAACCCTGCATCATGGCGATCTGTGTTTATGGGAGAATTCAGGAATACTCTGGGGCTGATCAGTTCAACCTTCGTTTGGTGGAATGACAAATAGAGCTATAGAATTTGGAAGGTTCCCAGGAAACAAGTGGATGTGCTTTGGAAAGTGCTGCTGCTCTCAGTGTGCCTGCAATCACCTGCAGTGGAGCCAGAGGGGAAGGAAAGTTTCCAGGATGACAATCAGAAGCAACAGCAACCACACAAATGTGATTATGTCAGCAGATGTGCAAAGTGCTCTTCACTTTTGGAGGATTCTTCATTTAGGACTAATTAAATATTTAGAAGCAGGAAGATGCAGAGGGTCTTCTCAGGGAAGCTATTCCAGGCCAGCAAGACCTTTGGTAAAGCGTTTGGAAAAAGCTGCAGAGGAGGAGAAAGAGGGTGGCTCAACTTGGAACAACACAAGGTTGTCAGGGCTGCCATCACCTGGGACACTGCAGGGTCCTCCTGCCCCAGTGTGAGTCTGAGGTTCTGTGTGGTGTGAGAAAACACACGTGGGGTTTGTGCTGGTGGTTGTGAAGGGGAGCTGCCAGTGGTTTCCTATGGTTGCTGTAACAAATTACCACAAACTTAGTGGCTTAAGACAACACCCTTCCCTTCCCCCCGTGTCCACAGGTCCATTCTCTACGTCTACGTCTCTATTCCTGCCTTGCAAATAGGTTCATCTGAACCATTTTTCTAGATTCCACATATATGCATTAATATACAATATTTGTTTTTCTCTTTCTGGCTTACTTCACTCTGTATGATAGACTCTAGGTCCATCCACATCTCTACAAATGACCCAATTTCGTTCCTTTTTATGGCTGAGTAGTGTTCCATTGTATATATGTGCCACATCTTCTTTATCCATTCATCTGTCAATGGGCATTTAGACTGCTTCCATGACCTGGCTATTGTAAATAGAGCTGTAATGGAACATTGAGGTACATGTGTCCTTTTGAATTATGGTTTTCTCAGGGTCAGATTGGGAGATTAGGTTTGACATAAATACACCACCATGTGTAAAATAGATAGCTAGTGGGAACCTGCTGTATAGCACAGGGAGCTCAGCTCAGTGCTCTGTGATGACCTAGTTGGGTGGGATTGTAGGGGGTGGGAGGGAAGTCCCAGAGGGAGGGGATGTAGGTATACATATAGCTGACTCACTTCATTGTGCAGCAGAAACTAACACAACATCGTAAAGCAGCTATACTCCAATTTAAAAAAAAAAAAAAAGACAACAAAGGTATGTTCTCTTACAGCTGTGGAGGTCAGAAATCCAAAATCAGTTTCACAGGGTTAAAGTCAAGGTGTTTGGGCAGGACTGGCTCCTTCTGGAGGCCTTGAGGGGAGAATCCATTTCCTTGCCTTTTTCAGCTTCTAGTGGCCGCCTGCATTCCTTGGTTTGCATCCCCTTCCTCCTCCTCCAAGACTCACCACTCCAGTTTCTGCTTCTGTCATCGCACGGCCTTCTCCTTTTCTGTCATAAGATCTCCTTCTGCCTCCCTCTTATAAGGACACTTGTAATTACATTTATGGCAGATTGGGATAATCTCTCCCTCTCAAGATCTTTAACGTAATCACACCTGCAAACTTCCTTTTGCCATATCCAGGATCCAGGGATTAGGACCTGAGTATCTTTGGGGTCATTATTCAGCTTACCACGTGGGGCATCTGAGATGGGTTGGAAAGCAAAGGGGGCAACCATGAACCCAGTCATACTGCAAAGATCTCCTGCTGTGGCCTGGCATAGAGGGCACCCACTAGGCCATGGCCATGGGTGGGACCTCTGTGGCAACCACAGGAGAGCCTGTGTACACACCTCTTCCTTCAGCTGGGTAGCCAGTGCCCAATACACAGTGCTACAGAACAGCAAAGACATGTCATGGAATCAATCAGTCTATCTATTAAGAACTGTGTATTCAGCCCCTACTGTGCCCTGTTGGCAGCTGATTCAGACCTGGGGCCCTGCTGCGTTCTCTGAGCAGGAGATTCATTCAACAAATATTTACTGAGCCCCTACTAGGTGTCAGGCACTGTTTTAGGTATTTGGGATACATCAGTAGACAAAGCCCCCAAAGATCCCTGCCCTCACGGAGCTAACATTCTATCAGTGGAGACAGAGGATAAAGAATCAACAGGAGTCAATCCTGTAGAATATTAGGAGGTGATGGGGCTATGGGAAAAAGTAGGGCAGAGTAAGAGGGATCAGGTGTGCTGGGGTGGGACTGGGCAGGTGAGGGTATTAAATGGAGTAGTCTGGGTGGGTTTCACTGAGCAGGTGAGATTAAGGCAAAGACTTGAAGGAGGCGAGGGGGGATTAGCCGAGTGGGCATCTGGGGGGAGAGAGCCCTGGACAGAGAAAACTAGAGCAAAGGCTCTAAGGCAGAGTGGACAGGATGATGGGAAGGGTCACAGGAAGAGGAGCAGAGCAGATGAGGACAGAGGGAACAGGGGCCAGATGGGCTACGAGGCCAAACCCGAAAATAAAAGACAAAGCAAAGCAAGGTCTCTAAACATTCTGGTAGGGGACTCTGGAAAACCCTCTGAACTGGAGCTAGTTCTGGTGTGAAGAGCTGATGGGCTTGCGGACATCACTAAGCCTCACTGAGATGCACTTTACTTGAGAAGCTTGCACCGGATTCTTTGACTCATCCATGCATTCAATGGACTTGGTCAAGCACCCATGAGGCCCCAGGCACACAGCACAGCACTGCAGACTCTAAGGCGGGTCATGCATGGCCTCAGCCCTCCCTGTCCAGGGTCCTCCCTGCTTTACACTCTGTGCTGGAAGAATTTAAGGGCATGGCCTATAGAAGAGAAGGCACGATGATGGAATGACTTTGATACTGAAAAGGAATTTGCCTTCCTCTGAGTAGTCCCAAAGGAAGGTCTGGATGGGTGGAAGGTTTTGTGTAACCGATCTGGGGAACAAGAAAGACTTCTGCAAAAATACAATGGGCTGTCATGAAAAGTCTCCTCATTGGACGTCTGCAAGTAAAGGCTGGAAGATCGTTTGCTGGAGATGTCATAGAGATTTGGGTGCTGGATGGAGGCTGGACTAGATGGTTTTTAAGACCCGAGGGAGTTTTCTCTAATATCTGCCACTCTGGAGGACATTGATACAAAGGCAGATTGAGTCTGTTGGGATGTGGTGAGGGCCTTGCTTTGAGCTGAGAGACAGACTGCTCTCCTATAAGGAGAGCTCCTGTGAGGACTTGCTGCCTCCCCCTTGTCAGGAGTGAGGCTGGAGTTTCTCTCATGCCTGTCCTCTCCCCATTGTCCCATCTCTCTATCTATTCACACAGGACTATAGGCTCTGGGTCCCAGAGTATTTTCTTACTCCAGGTAATGGTATCTCAGGGGGCCCAAATGTTCCCCATTCCAAGAAATGCGTTATTACACAAGCCACCCAGTGGTCAGCTGAGTCCCATGTGTCCAAGAGAGCAGCAGACCAGAGTCATGGCAACAGTTGGACCATGACAGTGTGCTCAGTACATCCCCAGAACCAAAGTAGGCAGCCAAGGATCCAAGCTCCAGGGCTGGCAGCATCATCTTACCTCAGTTGACAGGCCCCCCAAGGAGGTCAGGAGAGCTCCAGAGCACAGGAGGATTTTGATAGAATAGCCCCATTTTTCTTCCCTTCTGCTAATGCCAGTAATTCACTCACCCAACAAATAGTTATTGAACATCTACTATGTAACAAGCACCCTTCTAAGTTCTGGGAATTCAGCAATCAACACAGCAGATTAAAAAAGTCCCTGCCTGTAAAGGATAGTCTCTTCAATAAATGATGTTGGGAAAACTGGATATTCACATGCAAAAGAATGAAATTGGACTCCTATCTTACATCACTCACAAAAATTAACTTAAAGTGGATTAAGGACTTAAATATAAGACTTGAAAGCAGAAAATTCCTAAAAGAAAACACGGGGAAAAAACTCCTTGACGATGATCTTGGCAATGATTTTTTTGGATATGACACAAAAAGCACAATCAACAAAAGAAAAAATAAACAAGTGGGATTACATCAAACTAAAAATCTTCTGCACAGCAAAGGTAACAACAAAATGAAAAGGCAACCTATGAAATGGGAGAAAATATTTGCAAACCATATTATCTGATAAGGGATTAATACCTAAAATATATAAGAAACTCATACAACTTAGTAGCAAAAACAACAAATAACCTGATGAAAAATGGACAAAGGACTTGACATTTTTCTAAAGAAAATGGCCAATAGGTACATAAAAAAGTGCTCAACATGACTAACCATCAGGGAAATGCAAATCAAACTACAATGAGATACAACTTCACATCACACCTGTTAAGATGTCTGTTATCAAGACAGGAAATAAGTGTTGGTGAGGATGTAGAGAGAAGGGAACCTTTGTACATTGTTGGAGGGAAAGTAAATTGGTACAGCCACTATGGAAAACATTACAGAGGTTCTTTAAAAAATTAAAACAATTACCATAAGATCTAGCAATCCCACTTCTAGGTTACATATCCAAAGGAAATGAAATCAGACTCTCAGAAAGAAATCTGCTCTCTCATGTCTAATAGCCAAGATTTGGATAAGACCTAAGTGTAAAGAATATGTGGTATATAAACACAATGGAATATTTATTCTTCATCCATAAAAGAGGAAATCCTTCCATTTGTGACAACATGGATGAACTTGGAGGGCATTATGCTCAGTGAAATAAGCCATACAGAGAACGATAAATACTGTATGGTATCACTTGTAGGTAAAATCTTAAAAAAAAAAAAGTTGAACTCATAGAATTAGAGAGTAGAATGGATGGTGGCTATTAATTCTATTGCTTCCCTTTTATTTGTAATAAGAAGGATACTACCCAGTTTTTGAGTATATACTAGGTCCTGGGCATTGTGCTACATGCTTTACATCACCACCTCACTTAATTCTCACAATGACCTTCAGGGAGAAGTATGGTACACTCAATTTAGACACGAGAAAGATGAGGTTGGACACTTTAGGTATCTTGACCAGGATCATACAACTAGTAAGCTGAGCAACTGAGATTTGAGCTCAAGTCTGACTCCAGGTTCTGTGGTTTTTCATAACACAGACTGGTTATGAATTATGGTTTTCATAATTGTGTAGTGGGGAAGGGGGAGCAGGTATCAGAATATCTGGGTGGAGGGGCATGTGTAATTTCAACCAGGTGATGCTGATACTGTCTTTTCCATTCCACATTAGTAGTTACTGAACGATTACTCTCAAAAAAAGTCCTGTGCATTTGATAGACAGGTAAATGCAGTAGTCAGGGCAATTACTCCTTATCCTCATTTGATAGGTGATAAAACCGAGGCATAGACAGTTTAGCTGACTTACCCAAGGTCACTCTGATAGATTATGATGGAGCCATGACTAACCGGCTTATATTCCATTCTTCCCATAGCTTGTTTTTAAAAACTCATTTTTTGAATAGGTAATATATTTACATGGTACAAAATGTAAAGGCTTAATAGGTAGATACAGAAAAACTACCTCCACATCCTGCCTACCCTCTTTTTAGATCCACATTCCACAACACCCTAGAGGCAATGGCCATTACAGTGAATTGTGTTTCCTTCCTCTTTGCTTCTTACCTCAGTGGAAAAGATAGATGACAGCATCCGTTTTTCATGAGTGTAGCCCTAGTTGGCTTAGGGTTCCTAGCAGACTTGGCCACCTATTAGCTGAGTGACCTTGGACAAATTACTAAAAGTCTCAATGTGGTAGTTCTTCATTTATAAAATGACGATAATGTCACCTACCTCAGAGTGCTCTAGTGTATTTCAAAGGGAATGAGAACATGCATGAAAGTGCATTGTAATCCATGCAGTGCAGTACAAAGTTTGGTAAATGTTATTATTCTTTGCCTCTGTTTCTTCTCTCTGGAAGAGTCCAGAAAAGCGCACTGTGTTTCACTGCCTCTCAGAGATGATGGAGAGGATGGATGGAGATGTGACTCATTTCTACAGTATGGAAGGAAACGATTCAAAGTGTACCAAGTGCAATTAAAGTGAGATATTAGAAGAAACTTGGTTTTGGAATCCCAGAGGGGCTTGTGAGGTCTCTTTCTTTGAAAATTTCTCGAAGAAGGACCTTCAAGATGGCAGAGAAGTAAGATGTGAGATCACCTTCCTCCCCACAAATACATCAAAAATACATCTACATGTGGAACACCTCCTACAGAACACCTACTGAATGCTGGCAGAAAACCTCAGACTTCCCAAAAGGCAAGAAACTCCCCCACGTACCTGGCCGTGTGGCTGACAGGGTCTTGGTGTTCCGGCCGGCTGTCAGGCCTGAGCCTCTGAGGTCCGAGAGCTGAGTTCAGGACATTGGACTACCAGAGACCTCCTGGCTCCATGTAATATCAATTGGTGAGAGCTCTCCCAGAGATCTCTGTCTCAATGCTAAGACCCAGCTCCACTGAATGACCAGCAAGCTCCAGTGCAGGGCACCCCATGCCAAAAAACTAGCAAGACAGGAACACAATCCCACTCAATAGCAGAGAGGCTGCCTAAAATTATAATAAGATCACAGACACCCCAAAACACACCACCAGACGTTATCCTGCTCACCAGAACGACAAGATCCAGCCTAATTTACCAGAACACAGGCACCAGTCTCCTCCACCAGGAATCCTACACAACCAACTGAACCAATATTACCCACTGGGGGCAGACACCAAAAACAACAGGAACTATGAACCTGCAGCCTGTGAATCGGAGACCCCAAATGCAGTAAGTTAAGCAAAATGAGAAGACAGAGAAATACATGGCAGTTGAAGGAGCAAAGTAAAAACCCACCAGATCAAGCAGATGAAGAGGAAATAGGCAGCCTACCTGAAAAAGAATTCAGAGTAATGATAGTAAAGATGATCTAAAATCTTGGAAATAGAATGGAGAAAATACAAGTAACATTTAATAAGGACCTAGAAGAACTAAAGAGCAAACAATGATGAACAACACAATAAATTAAATTAAAAATTCTCTAGAAGGAATCAATAGCAGAATAACTGAAGCAGAAGGATGGATAAGTGACCTGGAAAATAAAATAGTGGAAATAACTACTGCAGAGCAGAATAAAGAAAAAAGAATGAAAAGAATTGAGGACAGTCTCAGAGGCCTCTGGGACAGCATTAAACACACCAACATTCAACTTATAGGAGTCTCAGAAGAAGAAGAGAAAAAGAAAGAAAAAGAAAGGGACTGAGAAAATATTTGAAAAGATTACATATTACAGAATATTACATATTCTGTAATATGGGAAAGGAAATAATCAATCAAGTCCAGAAAGCACAGAGAGTCCCAGGCAGGATAAATCCAAGGAGAAACATGTCAAGACACATATTAATCGAACTATCAAAAATTAAATACAAAGAAAAAATATTGAAGGCAGCAAGAGAAAAGCAACAAATGACATACAAGGGAATCCCCATAACGTTATCAACTGATCTTTGAGCAGAAACTCTGCAAGCCAGAAGGGAGTGGTAGGACATATTTAAAGTGATGAAAGAGAAAAACCTAAAACCAAGATTACTCTACCCAGCAAGGATCTCATTCAGATTTGATGGAGAAATTAAAACTTTTACAGACAAGCAAAAGTTAAGAGAATTCAGCACCACCAAACCAGCTTTACAACAAATGCTAAAGGAACTTCTCTAAGCAGGAAACACAAGAGAAGGAAAAGACCTACAATAACAAACCAAAAACAATTAAGAAAATGGTAATAGGAACATACATATCAATAATTACCTTAAATGTAAATGGATTAAATGCTCCAACCAAAAGACATAGACTGGCTGAATGGATACAAAAACAAGTCCCGTATATATGCTGTCTACAAGCGACCCACTTCAGACCTAGGGACACATACAGATTGAAAGTGAGGGGTTGGAAAAAGATATTCCATGTAAATGGAAATCAAAAGAAAGCTGGAGTAACAATTCTCATATCAGACAAAATAGACTTTAAAATAAAGATTATTACAAGAGACAAAGAAGGATACTACATAATGATCAAGGGATCAATCCAAGAAGAAGATATAACAATTGTAAATACTTATGCACCCAACATAGGAGCACCTCAATACATAAGGCAAATGCTAACAGCCATAAAAGGGGAAATCGACAGTAACACAATAACAGCAAGGGACTTTAACACCCTACTTTCACCAATAGACAGATCAACCAAAATGAAAATAAATAAGGAAACATAAGCTTTAAATGACACATTAAACAAAATGGATTTAATTGATATTTATAGGACATTCCATCCAAAAACAACAGAATACACTTTATTCTCAAGTACTCATGGAATATTCTCTGGGATAGATCATATCTTGGGTCACAAATCAAGCCTTGGTAAATTTAAGAAAATTGAAATTGTATCAAGTGTCTTTTCTAACCACAAGGCTATGAGACTAGATATCAATTACAGGAAAAAAACTAAAAACTACAAACACATGGAGGCTAAACAATATGATAATAAATAACCAAGAAATCACTGAAGAAATCATAGAGGAAATCAGAAAATACCTAGAAACAAATGACAATGAAAACACGATGACCAAAACCTATGAGATGCAGCAAAAGCAGTTCTAAGAGGGAAGTTTATAGTAATATTATCCTACCTCATAAAACAAGAAACATCTCAAATAAACAACCTAACCTTACACCTAAAGCAATCAGAGAAAGAAGAACAAAGAATCCCAAAGTTAACAGAGGAAAGAAATCATAAAGATCAGATCAGAAATAAATGAAAAAGAAATGAAGGAAACGATAGCAAAGATCAATAAAACTAAAACCTGGTTCTTTGAGAAGATAAACAAAATTGATAAACCATTAGCCAGATTCATCAAGAAAAAAAGGAAGAAGACTCAAGACTAATAGACTAATAGACTATTAGTAATAGTCTAATAGTAATAATAATAGTCTATTTAAGACTCAAGACTAATAGACTTAAAAGCTTTTGCACAGCAAAGGAAGCCATAAACAAGATGAAAAGAATGGGAGAAACCCTCAGAATGGGAGAAAATATTTGCAAATGAAGCAACTGACAAAGGATTAATCTCCAAAATATACAAGCAGCTCATGCAGCTCAATATCAAAAAAACAAAAACCCAATCCAAAAATGGGCAGAAGACCTAAACAGACATTTCTCCAAAGAAGATATACAGATTGCCAACAAACACATAAAAGGATGCTGAACGTCACTAATCACTAGAGAAATGCAAATCAAAACTACAATGAGGTATCACCTCACGCCAGGCAGAATGGCCATCATCAAAAAATCTACAAACAATAAATGCTGGAGAGGGTGTGGAGAAAAGGGAACCCTGTTGCATTGTTGGCGGGAATGTAAACTGATACAGCCACTATGGAGAACAGTATGGAGGTTCCTTAAAAAACTATAAATAGAACTACCATATGACCCAGCAATCCCACTCCTGGGCATATACCCTGAGTAAACCATAATTCAGAAAGAGTCATGTACCACAACATTCATTGCAGCATTATTTACAATAGCCAGGACATGGAAGCAACCTAAGTTTCCATAGACAGATGAATGGATAAAGAAGATGTGACACATATATATAATGGAATATTACTCAGCCATTAAAAGAAATGAAATTGAGTTATTTGTAGTGAGGTGGATGGACCTAGAATCTGTTATACAGAGTGAAGTAAGTCAGAAAGAGAAAAACAAATACCGTATGCTAACACATATAATGGAATCTAAAAAAAAAAAAAAAAAAAAAAAGGTTCTGAAGAAGGTAGGGGCGGGACAGGAATAAAGACGCAGTCGTAGAGAATGGACTTAAGGATCCAGGGAGGGGGAAGGGTAAGCTGGGACTAAGTGAGAGAGTGGCATGGACATATATACACTACCAAATGTAAAACAGATAGCTAGTGGGAAGCAGCCGCATAGCAAAGGGAGATCAGCTCGGTGCTTTGTGACCACCTAGAGGGGTGGGATAGGGAGGGTGGGAGGGAGACGCCAGAGGGAGGGGATATGGGAATATAAGTGTAAGTATAGCTGATTCACTCTGTTATACAGCAGAAACTAACACAACAATGTAAAGCAATTATACTCCAATAAAGATGTTAAAAAAAAAGATCATTTCTCAGAAAATACTAATAACAATATATTAAGACTCTAATCTTCCCGGAAACAAGAGGATGGATAAAAAGGCCACTCCAGTTCCTTCCTTGATAGGAATTAGAATTCAAGTAAGAGAGAAATTTAAGCCAAAACATCTCCATCCCTAGGCCCAGCTCTGGGGTGTCCAGATGGACTAATGGCCACTCACTAGGAATAAGGTGTCTTCTCTAGTCCCTTCCTCCCTGGAATTTAGTAATTCTTTTGAGTGAGAGAAATTTAAGCCAAATGACCTTCTGTCCCCAGGTCTAGATCTTGGGTGACCAGATGGACTGACCCATAACCAGCCCCATTAAGGCCTGGCCTTTGTTACTAGCTTGCTAATTCTAGATGCACTTTCCAGGACCTTCTACCTTGGAGAAGTTTCTCTGTTTTGGGGGGCACAGAAGAAGAGATTCCATCTCAAGGAGCTGAAGAAGCTAGAACTTGATGGAAATTTAGGGAAAAGGGAAGGGGAAAAGTTTCATCTTTAGGAAGGAGACATATTCAAGAGGCTGGAATACCCCCTTCTTGGATCTTTGCTAGGACTTGAGTGAGACCTCCATCCTTCTTTGCCAGAAGGACCCTGCCTGTTCTGCTGTTTCTCACACCCATGACCCCACCACCACCACCATGGATTGTGTGAAGGATTACCAGCTCCCTTGTGAAAACAAGTCCCTGATCTCTGAAGTTTAGCAGCAGGAAGATGGCCAGGCAGGTGAGGCAGTGGGACCAAGCAGCCCATCGTGGTCCCTTGGGTTCCACTGTTCTCAGTGCTTCTCTCTCAGACCGTCGCTGCTGCCACCACACTGGCCTAATCAGTAGTAAATTCCCCTTCCTTCTCCTCCCCTTAGCATGGAGGATGAAGGTGGGGCATTCAGTATTGAGTACATATTAAGGGAAGAGATGAGGGAAGTAAGCAAAGGGATACATGAAGACTGAGACAGTCCATCTTGTAGGGCACAGGGCACTCATTCCTCCTCAAAATTCCTCGTGTCCCAAAATAGCTTCATAGAGTCCCAAAAAGAACAGCATAACTTCACAGGCCCCTTGCCTGGGTGTCTTCATTCCTACTTCTTGCCTGTCTGCATGTGGAAGGTGGCAATATAAGCAGCCACCTCCTAGGAACAAACCCTTGGTCATCTTGACCTTTGGGGGTCAATATTGAGAGAAAAAGCCCCAATGTATCACTTACTTCAGAATCTCCATCCTGTCTGGTTAGAGGGCTAGAAAAAAAGCCTTTTCCTCAGGTGGCAAGACAAGAAATAACCCCATCCTTCTAATGAAGCCCCACCTCATGCACTCAGACTCTACAGAGTAATATCAGACTCCGAAACTCTAGCATCACGTCCATGCCATGAGGAGGGGCTACAGAGGTCACCAGTTCCACATTTACTGTGCAGCCCATACCTGACATTCACAGAGCTTTGCTGGGACCAGGATGGTGGAGTGCGGTGTTTCTGAATCCATTTTGTAGTGGGGAAAATAGTACACTTAACAATCCATTAAGTTATCATATATCCTACTTATGACACACCTCAATAAAAATATCTTTAATTAGCAGGCTTGTGAGCCTACCCTTTCAACAAAACCAATCAAGGCAAGAATGTGGACCCCCATGCATTCCCGGGACTGGAGCCAGGGTCCAATCAGCCTGGGCCTAAATCCAGAGATGCTCTGGGATTCAGTGCAATCAGGTGGTTAAAAGCCCAGGCTTCCGAGTCTATGAGACTTAATACCATGTTCTCCACTTATTGGCTATGTAAGGTTGCTTAACTTCTCTGTGCCTCAATTTCCTCACCGGCAATATGGGAATAATATCTTCTTCATAGGAAGTAAGGATTAAATATGATAAAGAGCTTAGCACAGTGCCTGGCACACAGTATGCTTGGTAAATAGCAGGCCATTCCAAGGACCGGTGCCTTATTAGAGAACAGGTCGTGATGAGACCTGATGGGACATCGAGGAAAGAAAAACCCAGAGAGAAGGGACCCTTCAATGTCTGAAGACACTGTTCCTCTTCTCTCCTTCCTATAAAGGCCACTGCTGCCTCTTTGGGCAGGGGAACTAGGAAAACTGATCCTCCTGGTTTCCACCCTCTCCATGAATAGACAACACCTAAGTTGTTCAGCCTCCAGGCCAGGATGTGTCAGGTCCCTGGAACTAGGTGGTAGAAAGGCTGCCCCCATGCCACCCCCAGAGCAAAGAGAGGTGGGTCTCACAGGGGCTCCGTGAGCGAGAACCAAGCCTGGGTGTCCAACCAATGGGCTTCGTGAATCCCTCTCCTCAAGGGGTTGGGGGAGGATAAAGCTCTATCTCCCATTTAGCACCATAATGAGAAACCATAAGCTTCCCCCAACCCTTCTCTAGCCAGTGGGCCTCTAGTGGGGCCAGATGTTACTACAGGCTGCAGAATTTTTATAGGTTTACAGGTTTTAAAAGATCAGGTTCTTTGGTGGTAAACGTTTTACAGACCAGTAAAAATCTACTGGAGGAGATGGGAAGCACACAGCTGTAATGGGAAGGGCTGGAACCACGCGTCTGGAGGATCTCAGCTCCATCCATAAGTAGCTTTGGGAACTGAGGCAAGTCCTGGAGGCTCTCTGGGCTCTGTGTTTTAACCTGGAAAATGGGAGCAAGAAAAGTGGTTAAAGGACTGTGTCATGGGACGGCATCATGAATGCGTGGAAAGCTCCAGGCACACATGTGAACACAGTCCTCCTTCCCATGGTTCTGGGAGCATCTGGACACAGAGGAAGGCCTGCAGACCCTACAGCCTCCGAGCTTTTCATTACCCACACTGGATGGCTGCCATCTGTGCGTCTGCCTCCCTGGGAGGTGCCTGGCCGTCTGCAGGCAGAGCTCAGGAATCAAATTAGCCAGGCCTCTGCTTTTCCCTCATCCCCACTGGCCAAGGAGAGTTCATCAAGGCCTCACACTAATTCTTGTCTTGTTTTAAAGGGGCAGAAGTGACTCCACAGTTTCATCGGAGGCAATTTACACCCCGCCACTGGCCACGGCTCCAGCTCCCCTTGTCAGTTGTGCCATCACGTCCATTAATTTCTTCAAGGGAAACCTGATTGCTGCTCCATCAGAGAGACGCACGGGCAATACATCTCCATTGGAGGCCGTGGCCTGCCCGACTCGCTCTAATTCTGTTACCTAAGAAGCTAATTCTCTAATGCACACGCTGGGCAGAAGACATCCTCTTCCCTCCCTAACACAATCGGGCAGTCCCAGAGGGTCCCAGGAGCTCACTGCAGAAATGAAAGCTTGGGGTCCGTGGCACAGGGTCTCCAGGCTTCCTTACTGTCCCCGAGATGGTCCACCGCAGTATGGAGAGCCCATTGCCCAGAGTCCCATTCGGGGAGGGTCAGCCACATTCAGGCCACCTGGGGCTCACGGCTCAGCCCCTTCCTGCTGCCTCTGCTTCACCCTTTCCCCTCCTCTTTCTTCTCCTCTTTTCCTCCTTCTTTTCCTCTATTTGTCCCCTTCCTTCCTTGCCTTTTACTTCTATTTTCCTCTTCCTTCTCAGTTTCCTACCAATTTTTCTTTCTCTTCTTCCTTTTCTGCTTCTTTTTACTTTTTTTTTTTTTTTGCCGTACACAGGCCTCTCACTGTTGTGGCCTCTCCCATTGCAGAGCACAGGCTCTGGACGCGCAGGCTCAGCGGCCACGGCTCACGGGCCCAGCCGCTCCGTGGCATGTGGGATCTTCCCGGACTGGGGCACGAACCCGTGTCCCCTGCATCGGCAGGCGGACTCTCAACCACTGCGCCACCAGGGAAGCTTTCTTTTTACTTTTTTACTTCTCCCCCTTCTTCTCCAGACCCCCCCTTTCTATAGTTTACCTTCTGTTTCTTTTCAGCTTCTTCTTGTCCCTTTTTCTCCTCCAGCTTCGGTGCTGCCCCTTTTAGATCAAGTTCAGTGTCTGAGGCTCCTTCCTGGCTTGCTGTCTCTGGAGGGTTTGGCTCAGTGGAAGGAATGGGCCCCAGGCCACGTTGGCCTGGGCTTGGAGCAAAATACAGCGGGGCGGGGGGTGCCTCATGTTTACCCACAGGGAGCCCCAAGGATACAGAATGGGACATTCTGTATCCTTGTGTGTGTGCGTGTGGCAGGGGAGCAGTTAAATGTGTATTTGCTCTTTAATGATAATGGCCAGTCACCCGCTTAGGTAGGGGCACTGTGTCACCTGTGGAGTTAAAGCATGGTCCTCCTGCTTCTCGGACCCCACCCCACCCTGCCCCAGCCCGATGCTACCGACGGGCATAAATGAAGGCAGCAGCCTAAAGCACCTCCCAGTGGACAGGCTGCACCCTTGCTCCAGGAGCTCCTGAAGCCCCCTGACACCAAGTTGCTCCTTGGGGAACTTGGCCAGGCCACCTGGCTGAATGGGTGGACTGAGCTCTGGCTGCATGACATCAACCTGGTGGGCTCCCCTCTCACTGGCTCCCTCTTCTTCCTTCCCCGCCCTGAAACCTGATCCAGCTGAAGGATTGATTGCAGGAAAACTTGGCGGCTTCCCAGCCCTGGTGGCCGGGGCAGTGCGAGGCTGCAGCCTCCGAAGGTGCAGTGAGCAGCCAGCTGGGAGAGGCAGGCTGGCTGAGACATGAGGCTGGCAGAGCGCAGGCGGGCTGGTCCTCAGCAGGGCTCACCCTGAAGGCCACTCGAGGCGTCCGACACCGCCAGAAGCTCGCCATGCTGCTGTGGGTGCCGCAGGCGCTGCTTGCCTTGCTTCTGCCCACGCTCCTGGCCCAGGGAGAAGGTAAGGAGGCCTTCGGGAAGCACGCAGGACCTGCTGGCAGCTACAGAGGTGGGAGAGGGGATGCTTGGCCCCTCCAGAAGTTGAGGGAAAGAGGGTTTTGGAGTGGGTGGGGCTACAAGCAAGTTGGGGATCTTACTGCATATGAGCAGGAGAGGCTTTTAACACACTGGGATCCAGCTAGAAATTGGGCATGTTGAATGTCGGGTGAGAGCAGGGCTTGCAGAGAGGGGCCCTGAGCTGTGTGGGAAATGCTTAGACGGGCATGGGACAGGGGCTCCTCTCTTTTTGCCCTGCCCCCAAACTCATCGAAGGGCAGCCGCAAGGGAACTTTGAGCTCATTTGGTCCACCCTTTCTTGTTATAAATGGGAATGCTGTGGACCAGAGATGGGGAGTAATTCACTCAGGGTCACACAGCTCCTTAGCAGTAGAGTGGAGACCAGAATGAATGTCATCATGTTTCCCCAGCTTCACTGCTTTCGTTGCATGGGTTCTCTAAAGTTCCTTCCAGGGCTAACCTCTAATAGCACCAAACTTTTCTCTGCATTCCCCCACCCATCCCTTTCCGCCTCCTGGGGACACAGCGCGTTTTGGTCACAAAAGGATCCATTTCCTTTTGCTGCAGACAATATTTGTTCCCCATTTAGGAAGGTTTTCTCTCCATCCAGAGCAGGGTTGAAGCTGGGGCTGGGGCACAGTTAGGATGTGCTTAATTGGACGGATCTGAAGGGCTTCTGGGCACAGTGGTTTTCTTCCCATGAGCTGTCGTTTGGGGAAACTCAGCCCAGGATGAGTAGGCCTGGGCTGCAAGTTAGGACTGTGGTCTGGAGTTTCCTTAGCTGAAGAGAAGCTCTGTCCCTCCCAGCATTGGTCCTTTGCTCTGAGGCCTGCAGGACCCAGACTTGTTCTGTCCAAAGTGATCAGAGTCCCAGACAGTAGGATCTGAGCTGGCATGTAGTGAAGACACACAGGGACCTGGGTTTGAATTTCATTTCCTTCCCTTGCAGGGCACGGCACTCGTCTTTCTGAGCCTTGGGGGGCCTCACCAAGGCTTCTGAGCCTTACCTTCTTTATCTATAAATGGGGTGTCATGATACTCCAGTGGGCTCTCCTAAGACTGCAATGAACAATATGTTCATTGATATTTTTTCAAAGGGGACACTCAATAAATGTCCTCTTGTCTTCCTCTCTCTCTGCTCTTCTCTGCCTTTTTGAGGGAAGCTGAAAGTTTATCAGGGGCAGGTGGGTGAGGGGCGGGAAGGGGTTCTGCAGGACCAACTTGCTGTAGAGGTCCACACATGATAGATGAGATGGGAGAAGAAGCAGCCTTGTCGAGAGAAAGCCAGGCCTGCTGGCCCCTGGTCTGTGAAAGACCCTGGTCTCCCTCTGCCAGCCCCTCACGGCCTTGCAGCCTGTGCCCTGGTCCTCCAAGTTGTTCCCCTCCCCGACCCCGTCTTTCACCTTCATATTTCTGGCACCTTTCGGGAGGTGCTTCTACTGTTTCCCAGACGACAACTGAGGTGCTCATGAAGTCCCCAGAGAGCGGGGCTAGGGCCCAGGGGTTGGGGTTTCACTGCTTTATCTTTGCAGGCCTCCTGCTCTGGGGACCGTTTGGTTTCTCCTCACTTCCTCCACACCTCAGCCCAGCCCTCTTCCTAACCCCATCAAACCTGCCCATAAAGCTACCCTAGAAGGAGGCCTGGCAAACACCCCCCAGGAGTTTCTGTGAGTGTGGAGAGGGGGCAGGGATCTCCTCTGGGTAGATTTTGCAGGAGGGAGAAGGAATGTCCATAGTCACTGGATGCCCCCCCCCTTTTCTCCTCGCCAGTTGCGGGCTGGGATCAAGGGGACAGTGTGCTCTGCAGACGCTGAGATGTGACCTTGGCTGGGACTGACCCTCGGCAGACCATTGGGCTTAGAAACTGTGCACTTGGGGACACACTTTCCAGTATCACACCCGAGGGCCAGCTCCCCTCTATCTCCCAGAGCCCCTCATGCAGGGCCCCGTGGGCCCACCTCCTCTGGGCAGGCAGCTTCTCTCAACCCTTCTGAGCCCTTGGCCTACTTGAGACCTCACCTGTCTTGTGGCACCTGCGTTCACAGCCCAGCTCCCCTTCTCATGTAAATGGAGACGGTATCTTTGGATTTGGGCATATGCTCTAGTGATGGGAATTTCAGCTGTGGGAGTATCTGGGAAGGGTGGGGACACTTTCCTTTTAATAGCTTTCAAACCAGGGCCAGAGAACTGGGGGAGACTCAGGCTCTGTTGTCTGATTTGAACTGTTCTCCTTCCCAGCCAAGCACAGGCGGAGCCCCCAGGCCCGGAACGCCTCCAGGCCAGCTCTGCTGCGGCTGTCAGATCACCTCCTGGCCAACTACAAGAAGGGTGTGCGGCCTGTGCGGGACTGGAGGACGCCGACCACGGTGTCCATTGATGTCATCGTCTACGCCATCCTCAGCGTGGTGAGCGCCTGTCCCTACTGCCCGGCTCAGAGGTGGGCCTTCTGGGTGGGAGGCCATGTGAGACCAAGTCACCCCCAGGCAACTCGGTGGGCATTCAAGCACCCAGAGCACCTGTGCTCTGGCACCACGGCTCAGGACAGCTGCCCAAACCAGAAAACTGGGGTCACCTTCATGGCTGCCCCTCCTGTACCCTACAGCCAGCGGGTCACTCAGCGCATGCGGTTTTCACAATCGTACCTACCCGTGTGAGCTGTGTGAGGGTTCAGACCGTCCTATTCGTCTCTACACCCTTGCTGTCTTACACACGTCCTTGGTACACGGCGGGTGTTACTAACTCGTCGTTGAGGAATTAATCCTAAATAAATCAATTAATCAATTACTGACGTAGGGTGGGGTGCACTGCCCAGCCGAGGAGGTCGGACATTGGGCAGAGATAAATGAGAGGATATGGCAAGACTCAGGGCACTGCACTGGGGTAGGATGGGTGGAATGGACTTCTCTGGCTGTCTCTACTAGAGTCAGTTGGCCGTTTCAGGAAGGGAAATTGGGAATTGGATCGAAGGGAGGGATAGTGACGGATTTTTCATCCTGTGTGGTTTTGTACAGCTTGACTCCATGCTAGAGTGGGAGATAGATACACATATAAATGTACGGATATACATCTATATGATGCTGTTATATGTCTTCTATCATTATCTTATATTGTGTTATAAATGTATATGTAAAATACACACAACAGAATAGAAGATAATAGAAGACACACACACACACACGCACGATGTTAAAAAAGAAATCACTGGACTTCTTTCTAGGTGTGTCCTAGTAAAAAACCAACTCTTCCTGGCTCACCCCTTTTCCTCCACCTCATTTCCTCACTCTCACTTCCCAAGGGAACAGAGACACAGAGCAGCAGCTCCTGCTGGGGTTGGTGTGCGCAAGGGGCCTGCAGCCCACAGGGCCGCCTATGCTGAGCTCCCGTTCTTTCCACAGGATGAGAAGAACCAGGTGCTGACCACGTACATCTGGTACCGGCAGGTGAGCTGACCAGCCCCTGCCCCTCCCCCACCCCCATTTCCTCGGACTGGGGCTCCTACAACCCAAAGGAGTCAGGATCTCAGAGGCCTTGGGGAGGGGAGGGGAGGGGAGGGAAGAGGTGGGAGGCCTACTCACGAGATCCAGGATCTCCTGGGTCTGGACCCCTCTAACCTCAGGACTGGGAATAGAAGGTGGCTTAAAGATTGGTGGGGCTTCCCTGGTGGCGCAGTGGTTGAGAGTCCGCCTGCCGATGCAGGGGACACGGGTTCGTGCCCCGGTCCGGGAAGATCCCACATGCCGCGGAGCGGCTGGGCCCGTGATCCATGGCCGCTGAGCCTGCGCATCCGGAGCTTGTGCTCCGCAAGGGGAGAGGCCACAACAGTGAGAGGCCACAACCGCAAAAAAAAAGATTGGTGGAGGACGAATCCTCCACACCCTGGTTTCTGAAGTTTTTCGCAGCCTCGCAAACATGTGCTTTTCCCACCTCTGTTGCTCAAACACCTCAGTGACTGGTAGCTCAGAAGGCAGTCACTTTGCTTTGAAACAGCTCTAATTGCTAGAAAGTTCTTCCTTCTTTAAAGCCAAATTGGATGACAACCAAATTGGGCGATTGAAACAGGATGATTCCATCCAGTTAGTCTCCCCATCCCTGGCCATTTGCCCGCTCTTCCGGCTTCTGAAGGGCATCACTCAGGCACTGGTGTGTGGAGGGCTGCGAGGCCTTGGCGGCATTTCTGGCTTGGAGCTGGCGGGGGAGGGCAGGAGACAGTGCGGGCTGCCGTCCACAGGCTGGTCCTGCTCTGGCAGCCCCTGAGGCTGTGGGGAAGACATCAGAGCAGGAGGGGACACCAAAGTGACTGAAGAGAGGACAGCAGGAGGCGGGGGACAGTTCCTAGAAGTCAAACCCGAGAGAGGCTCTGAGGACACACCTGGTGCATGTGGGTCTCTGTTATATCCCTCCCGCTCCTCATGGGACAGGGAGTGGGGTGGGGGAAGAAGCCAGAATACTGATTCCTGACGTCCTGCTCCCTTTCTGCCTTAGCGAGATCTCTTAATACACAGCACACCTGCCTCAAGAGAGGGACCCAAGCCAGAACAGGCATTCTGGGGCTCCTTTCCCAGGACATCTGGCTTAAGTCCCACCTCTGGACCTCCAGGGTCACTTGTCTGCTCCAGCAGTAGGAGATGCCAATCTACTATGTACCAGCAGCTGTGCTAAGTTACCAAATTAGACTCAGGTCCTGCCCACGATGAGCTCATAGACTAGTGGAGGCCACAGACACGTGACCAGACAATGCAACACAGCAAGATAGCCGCTCCTGTGCAGCAAAGAAAAGATGCCAATTGTGGGAGCAAAGAAGAGGCACTAAACTCAGCCTGGGGCGTAGGGGTCATGGGAGGCTCCTGGAGAAGGAAACAGATTCCTTGGTTACATCTGGAAGGATGAGTAAGACTCACCTCGATAAAGAAGACAGGACTGCAGTGTGGGGGGAGCAGGATACGCAGCGATGCAGAGGTTTTGACAATGTTTAATTCCATGTGGCTGGAGTGTAGACTCCACAGAGAGCCATGGCAAGAAAAATGAGGCTGGAGAGATAGGTGGAGGCCAGATCAGGTGGGCCTTTGTTGTCCATGATCCTAATGGCAGTGGAGCTCCACTGAAGACTTTTAAGCAAAGGAGTGACATGATGAAATTTACATTTTAGATCAGTCATTCCGGCAGGATAGTGGAGGAGGCATTGATCAAAATTTAGTAATAACCATCTCTACCCTGTGAGGTGTATGCTATTATCCCTGTTTACACATGTGGCGATCAAGACCCAAGAAGCAATTTGTCTAAGATCCCTCAGTTGGTGGCTAGGGGGTTTATAACATTATTAATGATTGAATACCTTCCCGGGGAGAGGCTGCATCCGTCTGTGTTGTATTCGCATGTAGGGATGTGTGAGTACAGAGGTTGGGGGACATCTGGGTACCGCTGAGTGGTCTGGGTGCCACTGACACCCAGATTCTCCCAAGAAGATGCCCACCTGTTGCCTGGGCTCCAAGTGGTGAAGTTGGCCTGAGTTGCGGACGACTCGGCCTGAGACGGACGGGGTAGCCTGTGACCGTTCCTGTTCCTCCCCTAGTACTGGACTGATGAGTTTCTCCAGTGGAACCCTGAGGACTTTGACAACATCACCAAGTTGTCCATCCCCACGGACAGCATCTGGGTCCCAGACATCCTCATCAATGAGTTGTGAGTACTGTCATCAGATACTGGGCAGCCAGGGGGCGGGAGACAGGATCACTGCTGTTGCATTTGAGATGCCCCACTAGACCTGCCGAACCATAGGTAAAGTTGAATCGGGACCCAATTCCCCTTTGTCTTTTTTCTCCCTTTCTTTTCCTTTTAGAAAACTCCTCTTTTTCTATGTCTGATGTTGAAACTCTGCACTTCTTGGTCCAAGGGCCCCCTTCCCTGGGAAGGGAGGCCAGTGAATGAATCCACACTGAATCATAATAGTCTAACGAGGAACGGCTGTGTTTTTAAAAGGGACAGTTACATTGCTGAAAGGAATGAAGTGCTAACGGTGGTTACCGCTCCTGGTCACGAAGGAGATTTGGGGCCGGGAGACACTCAAACTTTCAAGTCACACATGTGCCTCACTGGCCACAAATTGCACCCCTGATATGAAGGGGGTCCCACCAGCCTTTATTCCTAGCCGCCAACATTCCTTCTCCCCATTCTTCAGGCTCCACTGCCTGGGTTTCTGAATCCAAGGTCTGGGAAGATGGCTGGGGAGATACACAGAAGGAGAAGGTGGTGGGGGCCAGTTGCCCTCCACCCAGTACCCCCCGCATCACCCAGTTCCAGGGGTGCCATTCACCTTGTTATTTGGGGAGGCAGCTGACTCAGAGCCCCGGCCTTGCATAGCTCAGGCTGGAGGGATCGGGGAGCCCCAGTTTCTGGCTGGATCTCCAGCTTGAACAGTGACGTAGCCTTGGTCTTGACTTCTCATCTCTCAGCCTGATGTCGCAGAAGGCTCAGCAGGCTCAGGGGCCGAGGCTCAGCCGCAGTGCTTGCTTGGAAGGGCCCGGCCCGGGGTTGGCTGACAGAACAGGATGAAGTTAGCAGGACTTTGCTGTTTTGTTCCGATTCCTCTCACTGATTTTGCCAGTTCCTTCCCCCCTGCCCCACCCCGGAAATGATGGTTTTCATTTCACAGGACTTCTAGGGATGGAACCCAAGGTCCTGCTCTCCCACCAAGCCTGCTCGTCACCATCGGGCTGGCGATCCTGGGGGCTGAGGTCTGCCCAGCCTGGGTGGGGGGCGCATGGGGACGGCTGGGCATTCTCCTTACAGCCCATGGCTTGGGGGTCCATGGCCTCCTGGCCTGCCTTTTGTGGTGAGGTTTCCAGGGGAATAAATGAGAAATGCCCTTTACTGCTTGGAAAGTGGCCTTGGCAACGGCAGGTGACGAAACCTAAGATAGATAAGAAGCTTGGAAAAACGGAGGCCAGACAAAACTGCCAGGTTGTCTTGCTGCCTAGACCCTCCCTGCCGAGTAGCTCAGAGACCTTCAGACTCCCACGGCCTCACCTGCTTCTTGAATCCCAAACCGACCCCTCTTCCCTGGCCAGTGTGGATGTGGGGAAGTCTCCAAATATCCCGTACGTGTATGTCCGGCATCATGGAGAGGTCCAGAACTACAAGCCCCTCCAGGTGGTGACCGCCTGTAGCCTCGACATCTACAACTTCCCCTTCGATGTACAGAACTGCTCGCTGACCTTCACCAGCTGGCTGCACACCAGTGAGTCTGTGGGCTTCGGGAGGCGGGAGCACACGTTGGGGGTGCCCGGGGTGCCCGCTTGAGGAGCACACGCTAGGATGCAGTCTTCCTCTTCCAACTTGATCACCCCTTGTTTTTTAATGTTGCTGAGCCTCTGTTTCCTTATCTTCCAAATGGCACTACCATTGTTGCCCTTGTCGCCTCCCTCAGTTGTCATAAGGATTGAATGAGACAGTGTAAACTGACGGCAAGATGCTCAGGGACAATTCTTTCCCAATATCACAAGTAGGATCTGGCACGAAATGTCTTTCAAATCCAGCCACTTCTCCACTGATGGACCCTCCCCCCAGTGCAAGCAACCCTCATCTCCTGCCCAGGTTGTTGCAGTAGCCTCCTAGCTGTCCCCACCCATTCATTCTTCCTCCTTCCCCCCCATTCATGCTCCTCACAGCAGCCAGGGAGATCTCATTAAAATGCAGATCTGATCATGTCACTGTCTGCTTCCCTGAGACACAATCCAAATCTCTTACCTGGCCGAGAGGCCCCGAGAGGCCGGCCACCCCTCCGGCCTCACCTGGCGTGCGCTCCCCAGCCCAGCTGCCTGCCTTCCTGGGCCCCAGAGCCCCTTGCTCTTTCCTTTACTCACATGCTGCTTCCTCTCCTAGGCCAACGTGTCCCTCCCCCCCCCCCCCCCCCCCCCCCCCCTTTCTGCCCCACCCCCCCCCCCACAGCTGGGCCAACTCCTCTACAGTCCTCCTAATCACAGTGTCCCCGTCCGTGCCCCAGGGAAACCCCCTCTCATCCCCCAGACGAGGCATCCCCAGCACTCAACTTCTTAGTCTCCTCTTCTCCCCACTTCTAGTCACTTGTAAGGACTTGTTCAATGTCTACCCCTCCAGATAGAAACTTAGAGAGGGCAGCGACATGATTTCTATCCACCATTGGTCTATCCACCAAAGGAAGACGCTCGGTAAACTTTTATTGAGTGGACAAACGTTAGGTGCCCAGTATGGTCTGGTGAAGTGAGAATTGCCCTACTGCAAAAGGGCATCCTCCAGTTCTATCCTGATTTTATTGCATTAACTGTAAATGGCAAAGGTAATACCTAACTCCCTTGAACAAAAGCCATAATTACAGGGACTTCCCTAGCAGTCCAGTGGTTAAGATTCTGCCCTTCCACTGCAGGGGTTCGATTCCTGGTCGGGGAACGAAGATCCTGCATGCCACGCAGCGCGGCAAAATAAATTTTTTTTAAAGCCGTAATTACAAATAATCTTTGATCTTTGACCTTTACTCTCAGTCCCAAAATCTTACCAACAACTCCCCACACCAAGACTTAACAATTTTTATCAGTACAAACTTCACATAATATGTTCTTCCAGATCCTACTCTATCCTTTGAATATATACACATACATACACATCTATGGAAAGTGCCTGGAAATTGTCCTATAGGTTTTTACTTTACATAAATGTAAAATATTTCATGTTCTATTATATACTGGTATCTGAGCCTTTTTACCCAACAACAGGTCTTGGACATTTTTCCAAGTTACTACAGATTTAGCTCTTCCTCATAAATTTTGACCGCTGTAGAATAGCTTATGATTTGGACTGCATGATACCTTATCAAGCATTTTCCTGATTGGTAGCCATTTAGATCTTCCCCAATATTTTGCTGCAGTGGATACTTCTGTCCTTTTGTGCATATGTATATCTGTTTCTCTAGTACTGATACAGAGCAGTATAACTGCTGTTCTATAAGTGAGTATAATAATAAGTGCTTATTTTCCTAGTTCACCTTTAAAGACAGGCAGCTCTATCAAGGCAAAGGTGAGGAAAGCTGTCTCTTGCTCATTGTCTAAATGAGAAACTCTAACAGGAAACCTAGAAAGGTGCTTGAAGGGCTGTGTGTGTGTGTGTGTGTGTGTGTGTATGAGAGAGAGAGAGAGAGAGAGAGAGAGAGAGAGAGAGAGAGGGAGAGAGAGAGAGAGAGAGAGAGAGAGAAACAGACAGACAGAGACAGAGATAGACAGAGAGAGAAAGACAGAGAGAGACAGAGACAAAGACAGAAACAGAAACAGAGAGAGAGAAGAGAACTTCCTAATAAATGGTTCGCTGGTTCTTGGCATTTTGCTGTGTTCCCACCCAAGACTTCGTCTCCCTTGTTACAGCCCCACTGCACAGACAGGTACAGTGTGCACTATTACCTCATCGTATAGCTGAGAAAGCTGAGGCTGAAGATTAAGAGCTGAGGCTTGAGCCCCACCACGTGGGTGCTGCCCCCCCACCACAGGCACACCCCTGGCTCAGACTCCAAAGCTGCTTGATTTCTCCTGTCTCAGTCCAGGACATCAACCTCTCCCTGTGGCGTCTGCCAGAAAAGGTGAAACTGGACAGGAGCATCTTCATGAACCAGGGCGAGTGGGAGCTGCTGGGGGTGCTGACCCAGTTTCAGGAGTTCAGTATAGAAAGCAGCGACTGTTACGCAGAGATGAAGTTCTACGTGAGTCGGACAGGATGCGGATGTGGGTAAAACAATGAGTAAAGTCACACCCAGGTAGACTTAAGGAGGCATAGCCCTTTCCCAGCTCACACTCTTCTCTCAGTGAAGTAGGTGGGGAAACGCAACTGAATTGTCCTTTACTTCTCCTGAACAGCCTCAAGCCTGGATCTGGAGGCGGAATATGGGGTCTGCCCGTCTCCTTTTCCGAGCCATCCAGGCTGCAAGCCCCACGAAGCAGGGGGGTCTGGGATGGGGTGGTGGTTCCTGGGCGCAGGACCCGTCTGCTCCCGGCTCCCCCAGAGCTCCTCTCTTGGTCCCAGGTGGTCATCCGCCGGCGGCCCCTGTTCTACGCCGTCAACCTGCTGCTGCCCAGTATTTTCCTCATGGTCATGGACATTGTAGGCTTCTACCTGCCCCCGGACAGTGGCGAGAGGGTCTCCTTCAAGATCACGCTCCTCCTGGGCTACTCGGTCTTCCTGATCATCGTGTCCGACACGCTGCCGGCCACGGCCATCGGCACGCCCCTCATCGGTAAGGCCCGCTCCCGGGGAAGAGCTCAGTGCAACCGAGGACCAGAGGAACCGGCCCTCTCCCACCTCCCATGTGTGTCCCCCACCCCCGCCCCACCCCGGGGTGCACAGGTGTCTACTTCGTCGTGTGCATGGCTCTTCTGGTGATCAGCTTGGCCGAGACCATCCTCATCGTGCGGCTGGTACATAAGCAGAACCTGCAGCAGCCAGTGCCTGCCTGGCTGCGGCACCTGGTCCTGGAGAGAGTCGCCCTGCTCCTCTGCCTAGGGGAACAGTCGACTTCCCGGAGGCCCCCAGCCACCTCCCAAGCTCCCAAGACCGATGCCTGCTCAGGTGAGAGAGGGAACTTCTGGCCTGGATGCAGGGACATGGGAGGGGTTCTCTGGAGGGCTAGCCAGGCCAGAGAGCCTGCGCAGGCCCTGGGAAACGGGTACCGTCCTGCACAGAGAACCCACGGTGGACTTCAGCCAAAGGCATCAATCAAACCCTTTCCTCACCTTCGTATTTGCGCATCATCCCAGGTGGGGACGGAGAGGGGTTAGGAGTCCCAGAGGCTGAGCAGATCAGGAGCTGAGACCTCTGGGCTGAGGGTGGCCTCTCCTGGGATGGATCCCCAGGCGGGGGGGTCAAATGGATGCCCCTTGGGCACTTAGGGGACAGCTAGCCTCACGTGGTTCAGCACTGCATCCGGGTTCCTAACACTCTCTCATTAAAAACAGCCAAAGACCAGGTCCGTTAGAATTTCAAACACCTATAAGGCAGAGGGACAGGGCACAGAGGGACACTAAATTCCTCATGCCCCTGAGGAATTTGTCATCCTTGCTGTTGGCAGCGGCGGTGATTGGTTTGCTGGTTTCTTTCTTGAGCACTTTACCAGGTGTTTGCAAAGCAGTGTCCTGCACTATCACAGGTAATTCTCATGGCAACTCAATAGGATCTTCACTCTAATTTTTCAATCAGCAAACAGAAGCACAGAGAAGCCAAATAGCCTGCCTTAAGTCACAGAGCCAGGACCTGGTGAACCCAAGCCCACCTGACTCTAAGCTGGTGTTTTAAACTCTCCACCCCACTCCCCTCCTTGCGTCTTCTTCCTGGCTGGGGCCAGGCCTTTTACAGAAGATGTTTGGTTAATCAAAGACCATCTCATCATGAGCTCGCGCGACAGCCTAATACCTAATTCAGCTGCTCACCTGGGGAAGGTAGTGATGCGAAGGTGTATTTTCTGGTCTAGAAGGATTCGAAGTCATGGAGAGGAGGGCAGTGAGGCAATATGATGTAGCGGACAGAGCAGTGGCTTTGGAGTCCAGATACCTGGGCCTTGGTGGCTTCCCCTTTGAATGATGCTCCAGCTGTGTCACCACGGGCTGGTCACAACCTCTCCGAGCTTTAGCATCTTCATGTGAAGAGTGTGGTTGGGAATTACTCTTATTCTGCCTCTCTGTGGGGCTGCTGGGAGGCTCAAATGAAATAATGGATATCAAATTTCTGGGGAAGGCCCATGGGTTAAAAAAAATGCATGGGAAGGATAAATATCAAATTCATGATCTTGGTGATGTGGGGAGGGAACGGAGGATGTGACTAAGGAGAGGTATACGCGGATCTTCCACTGTACTGGCTTTCTTTTTTTTTTTTTTTAATGAACCATACTTTATTTATTTATTTATTTATTTATTTTGGGCTGCATTGGGTCTTCGTTGCTGTGCGCGGGCTTTTCTCTAGTTGTGGCGAGCGGGGGCTACTCTTCGTTGTGGTGCGTGGGCTTCTCATTGCGGTGGCTTCTCTTGCTGTGGAGCATGGACTCTAGGCACGCGGGCTTCAGTAGTTGTGGCACGTGGGCTCAGTAGTTGTGGTGCACGGGTTCAGTAGTTATGGCTTGTGGGCTCTAGAGCACAGGCTCAGTAGTTGTGGTGCACGGGCTTAGTTACTCCGTGGCATGTGGGATCTTCCGGACCAGGGCTCGAACCTGTGTCCCCTGCATTGGCAGGCGGGTTCTTAACCACTGCGCCACCAGGGAAGTCCCTGTCCTGGCTTTCTTTATTTGTTTAAGTTGGATGGTGGGTACACAAATACGTAAGTTATTCTCTATACTTCTTTGGTCTAAGATTATAAATAATAAAAATGTCTGAGGCCTTAGAAACCTAAAGGTCAGTGTTCAAGCAACGCTGCTGGGCCTGCCTCCTTTGCCAATGCTCTGCCCTTCTTCTAGACATGGCAAACCACTGCAGCCATTTGGGGGGATCCCGGGACTTGGAGAAGACCCCGAGGGGCAGTGGTAGCCCTCCCCCACCGCCGCGGGAGGCCTCCCTGGCGGTGCGTGGGCTGCTGCAGGAGCTGACCTCCATCCGGCACTTCCTGGAAAAACGGGAGGAGAGCCGAGAGGTGGCCCGGGAGTGGCTGCACGTGGGCTCCGTGCTGGACAGGCTGCTCTTCCGCATCTACCTGCTGGCGGTGCTGGCCTACGGCGTCACCCTGGTCACGCTCTGGTCCGTCTGGCAGTATTCCTGAGTGGGTCCAGCCCAGTAGGGGGTGGGTAATGAGGCTGGTTAGGCCGAGGATGGGGGAATTTCAGGGCCCAGGGGATGCCAGGGACCTTCTCAAAACACATAAACAGTTCCATGCCTGTTTCCAACGCCAAGTCTCTCAGCAATCCCAAGACAGGGCCTTAACCCTTCCCCTAAAAACTTGGTGTTTAAGGCTCTTACATCCTCCACTCTCCTACAGGCCCATTATGGCTTTAAAACACACTATCTTAGATCAGGAGAAATCCACACATGCCCTGACTTCACTCTATCTAAGCATCAAGCCTCAGTTTCCCCATTGGCGCTCCCCTGAATTGGCACCTTGGAATCTGCTCACTCCCTCAGCCTTGTTTTGAGATGGAAGGTAAACCAGCTCTCTACCACACGGGCCTGATAACTCTGCATTAGGTTTAACCAACCCTAATGTCTCTCTGTCACTTCACCTCTGGCCACTTCCCTGCACATCCATCAGATGGGGGAGGTGGGGTAATAAAATGCTATGAAGCCCCTAAACTCTCTTCTTGACCATTTGTCAGCAGCTGGGTGGGTGGAAGACGAGGTCTGAAGTTACTGGTGGAAATGAGGTTGGGGAATTATCTGTGGTTCCAGATGTACGATGCCCTCTGCCCCAAGGAATTAAGAAGTGACCAAACAGTGGCTGTTCTGAAAAAGAAACAATAGGAGGTGGGATTCAAGGTGTGAGGGTCAGGACCATGAACACAATGCAGAGGTGGGGAGGAGCGTGCTCAGTTCTGTGACCTCCTGGAAAGATGCTGGAAGGGTCTACACAGTCCTGCCATCATTCTGGGCTCACGGTCTCTTGGTGAAGCTGGAAGCCAGCTCTCTCCCTGCAAGAACATCGGCACCACAGCCAGCACCCACTGGTTCGGTGTTTGAAAGCAGAAACTGCTAAGTCTTGAGTTTATGTTTCTCCTCTGGGAACTCTCAGCGGCCGGCCCCTGGCACATCCACCAGAAAGCAGGACCATGATGGAGGCAGAGGCCGGGGCACGGTCTTTGATCTTGCATCTCAGATCCTGGCCCCTCTCCCACACATCAGGATTTAAGACATGCTAAGGAGCATCCCAACTCTATCACTCCATCCACCTAACAAGCATTCAGAGGAAAGGAATGCCGGAACCACCAAGAATGATGGCTTCATGTTTGCCATGTTTGCTTGAGGCTTTCTCTGGTTCTCCCTTTCTCATTCCAGCTTTCTCTCTTTCCCTGTCTTGGGGTGCCTGTCTCTTAGGGACTGAATTCTACAAGGCTGAAAGAAAAGGACCCCCCCAAATACCTGGGATGAGTTGTTTCAAGGCTGGTCGACTACAAGGGATTCAGTATGGATCACCTGAACCTATACTTTCCCTGATCCCAAACTCTGCAGCTCTAGTTTCTAGACCATCCAGTGAAGCTGGACGGAGGGCAGAACCTTAGGCCCTTGAGAGCTTCATGTCTGAAAAAGTCTAGAGGCTGAGGAAGCAGGCTCGTCTGGTTTAGCTTCTCTGAGCTTCTTCTTCTCACCCCAGTTTCCCCAGCATGCCGAAAGAACTCATTAAATATTGTCTATCCAGCTGCTGGTTCGTAAATTGACCTGGAATGAGGTTTCATCTGCTACTTCCACCTCAGATGTATGTGCTCTTGATATTAGTTAAGGATTTTTGTTTGTTTTGCTGATGGATAGGTATCAGGGTTTCCCAGCAAAAAGCAGGAGACTGTGGGGCTGGAGATTGGCTCCCATTCACAATTGTTGCCTCCTGCTAAGCGCAGCTTGGGCTAAAGATGAGGGTTGCTCGTCCCGACTCTCTCAAGATGGTCCTGGCAGCCCATACCTGGGAGCCTGGCCTTGGGATCAAAGCTGTCCCGCTCCACTCTCCACTTGGCCCTGCTGGGCCAGTCATGCTGCTGGGTGATTCTCACGTCTCAGGCCAGAGAGAGGGAGAAAGCTGGACAGTCTGGAACGGTCGATGCACCACCGATCAGTAAGTGGGTGGCTGTTGACAAGGTGTCCAACCAGAGAGCTAGTAAGACACTAATCAACCTATTGATTCCCCATCTCCCCCTCCCCACTCTTCACCCACAATCAATGGGGTAACAAGCCCAGCACTGAGGCAGCCAATCAAGCAACCCGAGCGTGAGCCACCACATGTAACGTCTTCTGCTCCACTAGCCACAGCCAATCAGCTCATCAATGCAGCATCCAGGCTGCGCTGCCCAGGGATGGGAAACTGAGACCCAGGGCCAGAGGATCCCCCGGTGTACTAACCCCTGTCCGTCAGTATTGAGCTTGGGCTCCTCCCAAGGAGACCTTTACCCAGTTTGGGATATGAGAACACCCAGAAGCTCCCTCTCACCTGTTATCTCTCCCAGAACTTGCTTGCTTCCTTCCTCCTGCCACTTCAGCTCCGTCCCTCTCCTTGTGTCCTAGGCAGAGAGAGAAAACCAGAAACCGCCCATGTCTTTACAAGTGCTTCTGGGAAGCACCCTGGTTCTCTCTGTCTCATCTCCACTCCTCTCCTGCAGCCTTCTCCATTCACCTACGAATAGTCCCGCTTCTCACCTTCTTTCCCATCCACGCAGCTTTCCAAACCTGTCATTTCTCCTCAAAAGACTCCCTTAAAGATCTTGAAAGTGCCCAGCCTGAACCGCCCTGTATGGTGCTCCAAGCTGTGGAGTCCACCGCCACCATCCCAGGGAGGCTGCCTCTCCTCCTAGGCAATGGCCATCTCTGCTCAGTGACCCCAGGGCCCCTCACAAGAGTGGACATTCCGCGGCTCTTGGGAGGGTCTAGGGAGAGTAGCTGAGCTCAGAGTCAGGATGTGGGCTTAGGGGAGATTTCACTGAGAGAATAGGAGGGAAACTTGCCTGGTGGGGTAGGGGGGAGGACGAGTCAGTGGGGAGGTATGGTTCAACATTCCCCAGCCAGATTCCCCTCCTTCCCTCCCTCACTTCCCTCCAGCCTCTGAATCAATACGTTTTGAATCTAATCTAATAACAGAGATTTAACGAGGGGATAATGCTTGTGGAGCGGTCCAGCGCTTTGTCTCTTCTTTCAAGCGGCAGCTGGGGCCCATTATCCAAGGACAATGCCCCATGCTAATCACTCCCTCTCTCCTCCGAGTGTTGAGTGTTGGGGGACGGGTGGCGGGCAAGAGAGGGCAGCTCCTCCCCTGATTGGAGGGGAGTGGAGGGGGTGAAGAGGGGGGGAATAAGTCGCGAACGGTCTGGCCGGGGCCCCTCTCAATCGCCTTGACCTGACACCAACTCAGTGGGCTTCTCCCCAGACCGCAATGTCCATCCTGGGCAGTCAGGGCTGGAGCCCCAACAGTGCACACAAACAACAGATAATTACCTATCAGCTGCAGTACCAGGGGTTGGGAGTTGGGCGGGTTTTTTTTTTCTTCTTCTTCTTCTTTCCTCTAACTTGGTCCTCTATAATTTAAGCTCTCCCATTAAGGCCTGTGATTGGCCAGCCCTGACTGTCACGGTTAGAGAATGAAACCCTGCTTTTAGAGACCAAGAACACCCTTCTCGGAAACAGAAGCCTGCTTCACATCCTCTCTCTCTCCTATCTGGGACCTTATATCTGGGCTTGACCTGCAGGAGGAGGGGTGGGAGGTTAGACTGCAAGAAGGACTTCCTGAGAGCCATATTCCTGACATGAATGAGATTGGGAGTCTGAAAGGGAAGGAATGGAACTCATTTCCTAGAAGCCTTTAAGGAGAAACTTTTAGGGCTTCCCTGGTGGCGCAGTGGTTGAGAGTCCGCCTGCTGATTCAGGGGACACGGGTTCGTGCCCCAGTCCGGGAGGATCCCACATGCCGCGGAGCAGCTGGGCCCGTGAGCCATGGCCACTGAGCCTGCGTGTCCGGAGCCTGTGCTCCGCAACGGGAGAGGCCAGAACAATGAGAGGCCCGCGTACCACAAAAAAAGAAAAAGAGAGACTTTTATCTAAGTTGGGAAGGGGCAGAGCAGGGAGAAGATCTGCCTCAATTTCCACTGTCAAAACTCAAGTTGGGAGGGAACCAGAGCTAGGACACCAGAAGCATGGCCACTCCCATTCCTTCTGCAATACATTTATTGGGCACAATATCAGAGTGCCATGTGGAGTGGGCCACCCCAAATTTGAATTTTGGCCCCATCACATGCTAGCTGTGAAACCTTGGACAAGCACTTAATTCCTCTGTGCCTCAACCTTCTCATCTGAAAAATGGGCGCACATTAGTACCTGCTCATAGGTGCTGTGGGGCACCATACTCTCAGTATGGGGCCAAAGCCCAGGGAAGTCATGAGGCTGGAGTAGAGGGATGTCTAGTGGCTTAGGGGCCCTTCCTTGGTCTGCTCACATCACATTCTGAATGGGTAGGAATGTCTCCCTTTTCCTTGTTGGCTCCATTTTAGAGATGGGCAGGGTGAAGTGAGCTGGTCATTCACTATAAGGCCAGCAGGGGATAAAGTTCTATCCACACCAGGCTGAATTCATATCTCTGTGTCCCATACCTTCCTGTCCCTTTTTCTCCTATTACTACCCACTCAGCCTCGCTCGCCCCTGTGCATTCCCAGGCTCCTTTGTACAGAGTTCCTCCCTAAAACTACAGCTTTGGGTTCCTCCTCTGGGAAAGCATGTGAATACTGGGCACAGCTTGGGGGTATCATCCTCCTCCTGGCTGGGTCTTTCCTATTCAATTCCACCTCCTGTGTCCCTGTCTGCAAAGAGACCTAAATTCCTGGCAGGGGGACACATCATGAACATGACATCCAGGACCATGGGAGCCTAGGACTCACTTCCATGTGCCTGGGCGAACCGCCCACTCAAGACTCAGAAAGAAGTACCATCCTGTAAGGCCCGGAATAGGACGTCAAACTTGGGCCAAGGACAGTCACAACCCGGTCCTTCTAAAATCTGTCCACAAGGTGGCAGCAAAGTCCAGCTATTCTATCGAAGGGATAAGGCAAACTTTTTTTGCCCCCTTCTCTCCCCCCTTCCCCCTCAAATGCCCCAGCCCTCCTCAGGAGCCTCTGAGTCCCCTTTTCTCAAGGCCAGCCCCTTCCTTTTGGCCAGCACTAAGGGTCATGTTTCAGACTGCCTGATGCCCTACTCTGATGCTCTGGGCAGAGGCTGTGCCAGTACTCATCCCTAAAAAACGGCCCCTCTTGTTTCTGTGCTCAGGCCTGGACCCCACACTAAGCTGCACACTTAGTTTATTTCCCCCTTTCTGCTTATGTGTTGAAGATATTGATGCCTGATGGTGAAGAAGTTGTTTTACGCAAAACCCATACACGTAAGTTCCATGGATGACTCTCTGCCTTTCTCTTCTGCCCATGTCTCTAGGACCCCAACTCCATCCCCCTTCACACTGGCTCTGAGATGCTCCTCAATTGTCCTAGGAAAAGAAGAGTGAGAGTAAGGGGCTGCCCAGAGCAGGAGCTGGGGAGGTGTGTGTAGGGGTGGGCGTGGGGGTCTGTAGTTAGATGAGGAAGGCGGGACCCTGGGAGACACCCGTCCAGTGGCTCTGGGGTAAGGACTGAAGAGATGATGTCAGTCCCAAATAGGGTTAATGACATGATTTCTTTACCCATCCTAGGGCAACACCCATAACTTTGCTGTTGCCCCATGCTAGCTGTGCGTATTAGTTTTCTGCTGCTGCTGTAACAAATTACCAATTTAAAAACACACATTTACTATCCTGCAGTTCTCGAGGTCAGAAGTCCAAAATGCATCGGCAGGGCTCTGTTCTTTCTGGAAGCTCTAGGAGAGAATCTGTTTCCTTGCCTTTCCTGGATTCTAGAGACTCAGAGTTTGGCTCCTGGCCCCTTCCCCCAGCTTTGAAGCCAGGAGTGTAATATCTTTCAGATCTCTCTGCTTCATCACATCTCCTTCTCTGTCCCTTTTGCCTCCCTCTTTCCCTTATAAAGACCTTTGTGAATACAATGGACCCACCCAGATGAGCCAGAATAAACCCCCACCTCAAGATCTTTAAATTAATCACAACTGCAAAGACCCTTTTACCTTGTAATGCAACATAATCACAGGTTCTGGGTATTAGGAAGTAGTTATCTCTGAGGGGGGCCATCATTCTGCCCACTACCCTGTAAGATCTCGGGCAAAGTTGCTTAGCTTCTCTGTGCCTCAGTTTCCTCAACTGTAAAATAGACACACTTAACAATACCTACCTTACGGGATTTTGGGGAGGAGTAAAAGAAGCAATGCAAGTAAAGGGTCCAGTGCAAAGTAAGTGCTTGATAAATTTTAACTACAGTGTTCTTATTGCTTTTATGCGCAAATCTAGAAGCCTCCTGCCCAGGCCCTTGCACAGGAAAAATGAGGTGTGGTCCATTTCAGACCTATTTAATTAGCACTATATAAGAAATAATACAGTCCATTAGGCAGTGTTCATTTGTGCAATGACTTTATGGTGATGAGTTTGAGCTATTTTATGACCTTAGGGGAAGGGGACATGAAAGCAATGAAATCAGGACCCCAGCCTGGTAGGAGATATAGGATCAGGCCAAGGCAGCACCTTCCCCAACGCCCGCAACTCCCAGAGTTTTCTCATCTTCCTGGGGCTTCTTGAGGCAAGAGGTGTTAAACCCAGAATGGGGTGCAGAATCATCTCCCTCCGAAGACTTCAACAGAGACACCCACCCCGCTTCTCCTGATCCACCCTCTTTGAGAAAGCAGTACAGGCAGGGGGATGGATAGAATAAACTCTGGAGGACCTTCCCAGGTCAGGGTCCAGGAAATCCTGCCTTTCCATCTGGGTGACACTTCATCTTGGCCTGAGGCTCCAGCTCTGTGCTCTATCCTCTTCTCTTTGCTGACATATCCACCCCCTGCCCTTTTCACCCAAGGACTCATTTTTCTGGCTCTCACTAATGAAACTCAAATCCATCTGCCAGATGGGTTTGTCATTGGGCTTAAAATTCCCATGAAAGGATCACCCCTCAAAAGTCTTGTGAAGGTGAGCGACGTGTTTCTCCCATTGCTACCCCTCCATCCCCGCCATTTCTTCCCTCTCCCAAGAACTGTGAGGCATTTCTTTATTGTCGGGTGATTTGTTGAGCATTTATCTGGGTTCCCAAAGGCCGGTATTTCTCGTCCTGTTCACCGCTCACACTGAGCTGGCATGTAGCCCACGCTTGGCATTTAGTGGGCCAACGAGTGAATGAGCTGCGGTGGGGGAAACAGACATCTGCTGTGCAGATGGGAGCTCTGACCTGCAACCCCTTCCCTAATCTACTTTTTACCTCTCCCGTCACTGCCAGTTTGGGTGAGGCGCAGGGAGCAAGGCATAAGAGAGACCCAGGCAGCCTAAACGGCATGGGAGAATCTGGGCGGGAGAGTAACTCTGCGGGGCTGAGTGGAGAATGTGGGCGGAGTGGCCTTAAGGAGGCTGATTGGCCATTGAAACCCCTGATGTCACTTCTTCGGTGAACCTTCTCAGATCCTTTAAGAGAATGAATCACTTGCCCCCAGAACGTCCACATTGTGTCATAGCTGGTTTGGCGCTGTAGCTGTCAAAATCCGTGAGCTCCCACAGCCGGGACTGCCTGCCTCGTCATCTCCAGGGCCAGACCTGTGCCGGGCTCAGGGTGGAAGCTCAATATTTGGATGAATGAAGGGGGTGGTGGTGCGGATTCTATGTGAGTCCCTTTCTGCTAGGATGATCCTGTAATTATCAGCCAGACCAGAGCACTTCTGTCCTGGAAATGGAGGTGCTGTTATTAATTACACCTGGACTGTCCTGGGCAAGCAGGATGCATGCATGCACCTTACCTCTTTACGGATTCCCCGGCCCCCTTCCATGGCTGAGACCTGAGCCGGGCTGGTCGGCTGCGAATGCTTTCACTCCTGCATGTTTCAGAGTTGAGCCATCTTGGGCTGGGGGAGGGGAGGAGAGGCACAGCACTGCCCTTTGTTCCCTCTGGGGTCATGGTTTTCCTCCTGAGGTTTGCCTCAGAGGTTGGAAGGATTTCCTGTAGGGTCACGGGTCAAATGCCGCATGTCCTCAGCAAAGCTATGTAGGGTCCTAGCTCGGCCTCTGCCCTCCTGCCCCCAGGAAGAAGGATGGGCTGATTCTGGAGCAGGAAGCGGTGCCGGGCAGGCAGAGGCAGGCCGGGAGGGGCTCCAAGGGTCCCCATCTCCACCATCTGAAGGGCTGAAGGGCAGGTCCTGGGGACTCCCTCCAACCCCGAAGCAGGAGTTGCTGCCCAGTGCCTGTATGTGGGGTGGGGTGCAGTGTGGAAGGAGCACTGCTGGCAGGGGATGTGCCCCATGGGGTTGGAAGTTGGCTAAATGGGGCTGGATTGACAAGGAATCCCGGGGTAAACCATTGCCTTAAAAGTTTACTTTTCGTTAATCATCCCGTTTGTGGAGGAGGAAACCCATATGTCCTCCTGCAGAGTAAAGAGAAAGAGCAATTGTATTGCTGAAGGGGGAAATGGATTTGGGCCTCTCCCTAGCTTCCTGATAGTTCCCCGGGGGTTCCCCAGAGTTTGGGAGTACAACAGAGATCCCCTGGGGTCAGGCCACATTTAAACAGTAGCACCCCTAAGGGGCCTGATATAAGGGAGGCGGTGGGAAATGGGGGTGGGTTGAGAGGTCCAAAGCTGAAGGTCTACTGCAGTGCCTGCTGGGGTTTGGGACCAACCTCACCATCCTCTGCATGCACCTGGGCCCCGGCTTCATAGGATGCCTGCGTCAGGCTGCACAGGTTGTGCACTGTATAAACCCACGGGCACCACTTACACGGACCCCACTCAGGAAGCTCTGGTCATGGGCCTTTACACATGCTAGTCACTCTGCCTAGTATGTCATTCTGGCAAGTTCCTACTCAACCCCAAAAGGCAGCTCAGATGTCATCTCCTCTGAGAGCTCTTAGAGCATCCGTCACACCCATGCATACCTCTGTTCCACAACATATTACCTGGAATTGCAATGATCTTCTCCACCATTCTCAGAATCTTAGCCGTCCTCCCCACCACCTTCCTAACACAGTGCCTGGAATGTGGAGGCCCCGGGTGGACAGTGGTGACAGTACCAGAGCTGGAAGCACCTGCGAGGTCATCGTGCACTCTCTTCCTGGTTAAGAAGATGTTGTGGCCCAGGGCGGCGAGATGACTTGTCCACATTCACTCAAGGTCTCTGCGATAGTGAATGGGAACGTTGGACAGGCCCTCAGGCCCTCAGTACTGGGGACAGGACCGCCTTGCAGGGATGACAGTGGTCTCTCCTCTGAGACCCCTTGGGGACTGGGACCCAAACCCTTTCTGGCAGGTCACTCCCTCCTGTCCTTGTCCTCTCTCCCTCCCACTTTCCAATGACGGGTATTTTAAAGGCTATTTTGACTCTCTCCGCTGTAATAAGAAACTAGCAATTAGCTATTATAAGGCTGTTTTACAATCGTGTGGAAGCCCCTTTTATCCACTTTGCTTTAAATGGTTATATCTTTTATCCCTAGTTTTCAGGAATATAAAACTTTATAGCATTTGCTGCAAACCTTCATACTTTGCTTTGCAGTTTATTGCTCCCTCTGTAGATATATCTTTCGCATAAACAAGACTTTCATCTGTACAATACTGGGCTTGGGCCACTGTGGCTCTCTGCAGTTTCATCAGTGGAACTCGGCCTTGGACACAAGATGATTCACACTGAGCCACTGGCCTGGTTGGCTGCCCTCCGTTCCTTGTGCTCTGATGAGGGCTGGACCGGCAGCTCTGCCACAAAGGTCATGGACCCCAGGGAGAGGGAGACACGATGGGGAATCCCTGAGTGGGCATTCCCCACTCACTGTGTCCCTGATCTGAGGTTTGGGTCCCCGAAGACACCAGCCAAGAGTGTCCTGGCCTCTCCTGTGCTTGAGCAGGGAAATCTTCCCCGAAAGCAGCCAGGAAGCAGCAGCAGTAAGCTTAGCCAGGGCTCCCCAAGGCATGCCTGGAGTACAGCACAGGCCAAGTTCTCGGACAGCCCTGGCCTTCCTGAGGCGCCAACCTGGAGGGCCTCTCTGAGCAGAGACTCCATCTAGAAAAGCCTCGGTGACAGAGAGGACCACACAGGCGATTCTGTCTCCTGGGGAATTCTCCAACTATGACCTGTTTTTCTGTTTTTTAATCTGGAGTGATTAGATTAAGTACAAAAAAAAAGGGCACCTCTTAGGGTAGCCATGAGAACGCCCTGCCCCTGGACTGCCAGCTACGCTGAAGGTAATTGATCAAGGGCCCCAGGTGCTGCTCTGAAAGCAGTGTTGGTGCCAAGGCCACGCCTCCCAAGGGCTGCCCCTGGCCGGGGACTGAGAGCGGCTGGGATGCTAAGAGAGGCCCGTTCCTGGGAGGTGGGATTCCTCTGATGAACAAGGGGCTGGAGGACTCCCCGACAGCCTTGCCAAAGCTTTCCTCTGCTGCATGGCAGTCCAGGAAGACTCCTTCCCTCATTCCTTCCCTCTCTCCTTCACTCAGACCAGACTGACTTACCGAGCAGTCTGACAGCTCTCGCCGCCATCTCTGTCTCCCTCCCCAGTTCCCCTCACGGGCATTCCCCCTAGTAAAATGCTTGCACATTGAATCCCATATTGGCATCTGATTCTCAGAGGACCTGGACTGACACGCCTCTCACTTACATAAGGAGAGAAAGTTGTATACGTCAGTGTCGCCGATGGAGATTCTGTGCCTCCCTGTTTATGCAGTAGCTGCTAGAAAGACATGTAGACAGGGAGAAAAGTGTGTGTATGTTTATATGCAATGCTAGAAGCAATTAGTGTGTGTATCTCCAGGTAGAGACGTGTAGGTGGGTATAAGTCATGGCTATAAATATACTTTTTTAAAAGAAGAGTTATTTTAGAGCAGTTTTAGATTCACAACAAAATTAAGTGGAAGGTACAGAGATTTCCCCTGTACCCCTCTACCCGCCCCACACATAACCTTCCCCATCATCAACATCCCCCAACAGAGTGGTACATTTGTTACAATCGATGAACTTACATTGGCACATCCCACACCCAGAGCCCATAGTTTGCCTCAGGCTTCACTCTTGCTGTGTACATTCTAGGGCTTTGGACAGAAGTATCCAGCACTATAGCGTCCTACAAAGTAGTTTCAGTACCCTAAAAATCCTCTGTATTCTGCCTATTCATCCCCCCACCATCCCTCCACAAGCCCTGGCAGCCACTGATCTTTTAATGTGGGAGGGACCGTGGTCCTGATGACAGCTGATGTTAGACGTCTAGCCTCCAGAGCTGTAAGACAAGTTTCTGTTGTTTGAAGCCATCCAATGTGTGCGACTTTGTTATGACAGCCCTAGGAAATGAATATAGGATCCTTTTCACCTATCAACCAACCCTATAGTCCCCCTACCTTGAGACTACTTGTTATGCATAATAACAATTTTTCTTTATCATTCGATCTAGTTGGATAGCAGTTTTGTTTTGTTTTTTTTTCAGCTTTGGTTTTTTTTTTAATTTTTAAAATTTATTTTTGCCTGCGTTGGGTCTTTGTTGCTGTGCACGGGCTTTCTCTAGTTGCGGCGAGCAGGGGTTACTCTTCCTTGCTGTGCGCGGGCTTTAGGGTACGCGGGCTTCAGTAGTTGTGGCGTGCCAGCTCAGTAGTTGTGGCTCACAGGCTCAGTTGCTCCACAGCGTGTAGGATCTTCCCAGACTGGGGTTCGAACCCGTGTCTCCTGCACTGGCAGGCGGATTCTTAACCACTGTACCACCAGAGAAGTCCCTTGGTTTTGTTTTTAATTGTGATAGCTTTCAGACTGACAACCGATAGGTCTTTATGTTCCTCAGGCTTCTGTCCTTGGCCTCTTCTCTTCTGACAGTGCTCCTTCCTGGGGGGATCTCAGCCATTCTCATAGCTTCAAACATCACTCAGTGGGCCCCTAACCCTTAAGTCTGTATCCCCAAGCAACAATGCACTCCTGAACTACAGATCCAGTATCTATCTAACATCTGTCCTTGGAGCGTCCCCTCAAATTCAAGAGGTCAAATTTCAATTCCTATCAATCCCCTCCTTCAGCTGCACTTTCCATGCTCTCTGATTCAGTGAATGTCACAACTACTGACCTAGGTGTCCAAGCAAGACACCTGAGCAAGGATGTCACTCTATCATCTTTCCTTCAAGTCTAGAACATCCACAAATTCTATTGATTCTGCCTTCTCTTCCTAATCTCTCTTCTATCCATCCTCTCTTTACCATACCCATTTTCACTGAAAGAATGTAAGTCCACATCATTTTTGCCTGGGATCTTGTACTCTAACCTTGAACAATTCTCCACATTACTGATGGTTTAAAATGCATCTCTTAAAGTTTGGTAAATCGTCATCTGGGTCTATAGTTTTCTTTGTGGACAAACTTTTTTTAAATTACAGATTCAGCTTCTTTAATAGATACAGGATTTCAAAACGTTTATTTCTTTTTGTGTCAATTTTGTAAGTGTGTTGCCCTAGGAATTTGTCTATTTCATTTAAATTTTGGAATTTATTAGAAAAAAGTTGTTTGCTATAACATCTTGGTATTAGTTTCCTGGGGCTACTGTACCGAAATCTCACAAAATGGGTGGCTTAAAACAAAAGAAATTTACTATCTCACAGTCTGGAGTCTAGAAGTTGGAAATCAAGATGTCACCGCATCCCTGCTTCCTCTGAAACCTGTAGGAGAGAATCCTCCCTTTCCCCTTCCTAACTTGTGGTGGTCATTACCCTTTGATGTCCCTGGGCTTGCCGCTGCATCCCTCCAATCTCTGCCTCCGTTGTCACATGGCCTTCCCATTCTGTGTATCTGCTTTCTCCTCTTCTTATAAGAACCCCACTCATATTGGAGTAGGACCCACCCTATGTATTGGCCCACCCTACTCCAATCTGACCTTAGCTTAACCTGATTATATCTGCAAATACCCTATTTCTAAATAAGGTCACATTCTGAGGCACTGAGAGTTAGGACTTACACATATCTTTTGGGGGGCACAATTCAATCCACAACAATCTCATTATCCTTTTATTATCTTATTATATTTTAATGAACTTGTAAAAATGCTAAAAGCCAAGAAAATCTTATACGAAGAAGAACAAAATTGTAAGATTTCCATTACTGGTTATCAAGACTTTTCACATAACTACAGTAATCAAGACAGACTGGAACAGGGGCAGCCACAGTACATATACTAATGAAACAAAATAGAAAATCCAGAAATAAACACAAACATATATGGATACTTGATTTATAACAAAGATGGCACTGTACAGCAATGGTACAAGGATTGGTCTTCTTAATACATTGGGTGTCCACATGGGAAAGAAATGAATCTTGACTCCTACTTTGCATCGATCACACACATTCATTCCAGATGGATGGTAGATCTAAATGTGAAAGGGAAAACAGGGACTTCCCTGGCAGTCCAGTGGTTAAGACTCCATGCTTCCACTGCAGGGGGCATGGGTTCGATCCCTGGTCGGGGAATTAAGATCCTGCATGTCCGTGTTGTGCGGCAAAAAAAAAAAAAAAGTAAAACAAAAAGCTTTAAAAATACAACGTAAAATAACTTAATGATCTTGTAGCAGTCAATGATTTTTTAAGCTGGACATAAAAAGCATTAACAGTTGTAGTGGTCTGGTACATTGGTGGTCCTCAATGAGCCATACCTGACTGTATTCATGCCTTTGTGTAGACCCTTCCCCTTAAATATGAGCTGGGTTTGTGACTTTATTAATAATCAGTAGAATGTGGTTGAAGTGATTTGTTGCCCGTTCCCAGCCTCCGGAGGAGCTGCCATCTAGAACTCAGCTAAGGATTCAGGACCCTGGAATGAACTATCACCCACTTTCTTCTAGGGCTCTTCACGGTAAATCCGATCACACCTCGCATCCCTGCTTATTTTAGGAACCTCTAGAAGTCCAGGCTTCCTGGGTCATCCATTATCAGTGGATCACTGGTCCCCAAACTGCTGGTCGTATCTCCTAAACTAACCCATCTCATCTCTCCTCTGGAGCTTCCAGTCTAGAAACAGCTGACTCCCTTCCATCTTCACTTCCATCCTCTGAGGACACTATCCTCTTATGTAGTTCTGGGGTGGGGCTCCCAAATTGCATATCTAACAAGTTTCTGCGTGATGTAGATGCTGCTGATCTGGCAATCACACCTTAAGAACCACTGCCATGGCCCTTATTATAATCACTACTTTATATACATCCTCAACCCTCCACTCAGCTCCCTGTCTAACACATTGGGTGTCCACATGGGAAGGAAATGAATCTTCATTCACCTGGTGAAGCCACAACCCCAGCTGAGTCCAGCCAGCCACATTCTCTGCTCCCACATCTGAGTAGTTGAATATTCTTGGAGAAAATCAAACTGAGCTGACTGGATTTACTATAAATCCATGGCTTCAAACTATAACGGGCACTGAATGACCGCCCCCTCCACCCCCAGCAAGCCTATATTTCTCTTTTAAGTTTGAGTTCTTACTCTCCAAATAATTATTATATTATTCTGTTTTTTTCTCCCAATCTCCCACGCCTATTCCACTCTGCTTCTTGTCAATGACCTCATTCTTTCATTCACTGAGCCATCAGAAAGGAACCCCCTCATCTTCTGACCAGCAAATCCACAGATGGGCCATACCGGTACCCAAGTTCTCACAGGTTAAGATGCAGGAAAGGGGGATGATTTCAAAGGCAACCCCATCTCACATGCCCTGAGTCCTGCTCAAGAACTTTTGCTTTTGTGTTTATTTCCCCTTTCCTCCGCATCACCTAGCATCCAGGTCTGCTGGACCATCCTCATGAACAAACATATTTTAGTGTCTCCTATTATTAAGAAAGCACAAAGAAACTTCCCTTGAAACTGTTCCAAAGGGGAACTTCTCAAATAGTTTTTATATTTGCTTTTCCCAATTCCTCACCTTCAATTCTTTGTTAACTTCGTCTGGTTTCAACAGATTCCCTTGAATCCGTCCTTGTGGAATTTACCAGTAGCTATATACAAATGGCCGATAAGCACATGAAATAGTCATGAGGGAAATGCAAATCGAAACCACAATGAGATACCATTTCACATCCACTAGGATGGCTAAAATAAAAGACAGACAATAACAAGAGATGGTGAGGATGTGGCAAAATTAGAGCCCTCATACAAAATTAAAGCCCTCATAGAGCCCTGTATTAGAGCCCTCATACAGGGCTGGTGAGGATGTAAAACGGAGCAGCCACTTTGGAAAACAGTTTGGTAATTTCTCAAGATGTTAAACATAGCATGACATTTTTGTTGTTGTTGTTGTTTTTGCGGTACGCGGGCCTCTCACTGTTGTGGCCTCTCCCGTTGCGGAGCACAGGCTCTGGACGCGCAGGCTCAGCGGCCATGGCTCACGGGCCCAGCTACTCCGCGGCATGTGGGATCTTCCCGGACCGGGGCACAAACCCGTGTCTCCTGCATCGGCAGGTGGACTCTCAACCACCGCGCCACCAGGGAAGCCCAAATGACATGTTTAACGTGATCTAGCAATTCCACTCTAGGTATCTACCCAAGAGAAATGAAAACATATGTCCACAGAAAAGTTAGTACACAATGTTCACAGCAGCATTATTCATAATAGCAAAAAAGTGGAAACAATCCAAACTGTAATCAACTGATGCATGATCAGTAAAGGTGGCATATTCGTACAAGGAAATAATATTCAGTCACAAAAGGAATGAAGTACTGACACGTGCTACAATATGGAGGAAACCTGGAAACATTAAGCTAAGTGAAAGAAGCCTGCGGCAAAGACCACATATTGTATGATTCCATTTATACGAAATGTCCAGACTAGGCAAATCTGTAGTGACATAAAGTAGATCAGTAGCTGGCTGGAGCTGGGATTGGGTAGGGGGTGGGAAGGGGAAGGGGAGTACTGTTAATAAGTATGATGGAAGTGTTCTAAAATTAGACCGTGGCGGCAGTGGCTCCATTCTGTGAATATACGAAAAATCTGTACCGTATACTTAAAATGGGCCAATTTTTGTGGCATGCGAATTGTATCTCGATAAACCTGTTGTTTTAAAAAGTCATTAAAAAAACACATCAGCAGCCTTCACACTGCCAATTCCAAAGGCCTCGTCTCCCTGTCCCACTCTTCCTACACTTCCCAGCAGCCTAACAGTTGCCCACTCCCTCCTCTCTCTTGCCTTTCCTGACATCACTCCAGGTCCTCCCACCTCACTAGCCACACCTGCTCAATCTCCTTTGCTGACTCCTCCCCTTCCAACAGCCTCTAAATGCTGGAGGGCCCAAGGCTCTGTGCAGGGCCTTCTTATCACCTCTATCAATACGTTATTCCTTTGGGAGTTTATCCAATCCTATCTCATGACTTTACCCTCTCAGGCGCTGATGACTCCAAATAAACTAGGACCTCTCCCGATTAGTCTCAGACTTCTCTATCTACCTGCTTATTCAATATCTCCCTTTAGTGATCTGAAGTTATCTCAAGCTTAATATGTTGAAATCTGAGCTTTCTAGTCTCAATCTCCCACCCTACCACCAATCCTATTTCTTCCCAGGTTTTCTGGTCCCAGTAAATGGTACCACTACTCACACAATTGCCCAAGTCAACCTTAATTTACATATCTTCCTTCTGCCATACACCTGATCATTCAGCATGTCCTATCTTCCACTTCCAAAATGTACCCCAAGCCCACCTATCATCTATTCACGATACAAGCCATCATAATCTTTCAAAGGCAACAGCTTCCTAACTGTTTTCTCTGTGTTCATTTATTATGTTACTTTCCCTATTAAGATCCCTCATTGACTTCCCATGACATGCCAAGCCCTGACCTGCCTCAGAGCCTTTGAACATGCTGTCCTCCTGCCTGAAACACTCAACGTTCCATATGGACGGTCCATTCTCTACCTTTCTCTCTCAGTTCATGTCACCTCCTCAGAGAAGCCTTCACTGCAGACCTACCTGTGTTCTTCCCTCAGCTCAATTATTCTCAATTACTTCATGATGTCTTTTCCTTCAGGGCACTTACCACAACCAGTAATTATCCTCTGTATTTTACTTACACTGGTTAATTAATGCAATAAATATCTGTTGTGTCTCCTCTGTGCCAGGCACTGTAGTAGGTGCTAAGGATAAAGTCGTCATCAAGTAGACAGGGTCCAGCCCCAAAGCAGCACACAATATAGTGGAAGATACAGATATGAATCAAATAATCCTACAAATGACAAAATAAACACAAACTCTGATAAGTGCTTGGATGAAAAACTGTTAGAGGATCAAATTCCTAACATTTATTGGATGCTGAGATGCCAGATACAGAACCAAATTACAACCTATCAAAGCAGGGACTTGTTATACCCAGTTGACACGTGAGGAAACAAAGTCACATAGCTAGCTGGGGGCTGGGCTGAGGTCAAGCGCAGGGGTGTCTCCCTCAGAGCCAGAGCTCTGTGCTGCCATGTCTCATCTTGCTGCAGCCTTTTTTGTTTTTTCCCTCCTGCCTTTATGACAGCTTTGGCCACAGTCTCCACCATCATATCCACCCCCTCTGATCATTCTCAAAACTCTGGTGCTTCCTTGGTTTCTGTTCTCAACCTTCTCTTCCCCGGGTGTCCCAGCTGGGCTGGAGCTGAAATGTATACATTAGTCACGAAGAGTCAGGCAAATTTTGGAAAGCAATCTGGTACTACTTACTTAAATAACAACCTGGCAATTCTGCTCCTGAGATCCCAAAGTAATTCTCCCAGCAGCTCTTGAGGCTCCCTGAACAAGGAGAATCACGACAGCGTGATCCATGATGGGGTGAGGCTGGGCACCTGGGTGTCCATCACCAAGTGGGCGCATCCGTGTCTGTGGTTGTTGCACGACACGGAACATTTATTATGCATTCACTAGAAGCAACAGATTCGATGTAAACGTGAACAGTGCTTAATGAAAAAGGTAAGAAACAGAAATAGATCTATAGCAAAGTATCATTTATATAACAATGCATGTGCATAAAACAAAAATACACATTTTATAAAAATGTATAAAAATGAAATGCACTAATTAGACAAAATAGAATGGCTGTTAGAGGGACACAGAAACGGACACATGAATAAGCAGGGACCATATGTCCTGGTTTGCCCGTGGTTGTCCCGGATTACGGCTGTGATCCCAGCATAACGATTATTAAAATGCCTCTTTTTCTTCTCAGATGTGCTCCTTCTTGTATAATAAACATACAGTCACTCTAGGTATGGAAATAAGAAGAAGAAATAAATAGGAGGGAGAACTTGCACAGATCTGGTGGCCGTAACTTGGAATGAGGACTACAGTTACCTCAACCCTCCATACCTAAGATCCAAAGTAAAATCAAAGCACGAACAACCACAACAAAGCAAGAAAACAAACAAAAAATCTAGACCAAAACATACCACCCCAAAATTTGAACAATACTCATGTCCTTGAGCATCTATCTCCATGCACTGATCCATTGGGCTGAGGATCATTGGTGTGTGGGGACAGAGACTCCATCTGCATTTGGTTTCCAGGCTCATAAAGGCACGTCAGGTGCAGTGGGAGGGGTGGAGCGCGAGACTGGGGGTAGCTGGCAGAAGCCAAATCATAAGAACTTCCAGGCCTCCAGGAGAGAATTCCCCACAAATGGAGACATCTAGTATGATAAGGGATACCCGCCAAAATTGCCCAGTGGTCATAGGAGGGCAGTGATCTAGGTACCAATCTAGGTTTTGCAGGGCAGCTGGTATGGACGAACCCCCAGAACCTAGGGGATGGCAGGTAGGCACCCCAGGAACAAGGGCTCCAAGGGTGAAACTAAGAATCTCATGGTAAAAGCTGTATGGTCTATGACAGCCTCCTTGCCAGAAGGAAGGAGCTCCCAGCTCTGACCTCCCAGCAGGTGGCCGCACACATGTGCACAGCCTACAGCTTCTGCACACCTGGGCAGAGCTCCACTAGGCTGCTGGTGCCAATGAGAGGGGGTGGGCAGTGGATCTCTTGTTCTGCAGGGGTGGCGTCCATGCCTGATGACTCAGATGGATTCATGAATGTGGGTAAGACTTTTTAAGATGCCAGGAGTTCTTTGGGAAAACTTTGCAAGGATCTGCAGGTGGGGCTTTGAGCCAGTAAAACTGATATTTAACTGTTAATGGGATAGTGTTTGTCCCCATAAACTGGTGAAGCTAAGGGACAACAAGATGACACTCTCCCAGTAAAAAGAACCACCTTTCACTTGGTCTCCCCCAACCAAAACCCAGGTGTTATCATGGACTCTCTCTCCCATCTTTCAAGACTGACTGGTCACCAAATCCTGTTCAACTTGTTAACAATTTTCTAATCTGTAATTTCCTCTGTATTGCTGTGGCCACTGTTCTCATCGAAGCCACTATCATTTCTCCTTTGTGTGATGGTTAATTTTATGTGGCCACAGGGTGCCCACCCATCTGGGCAAACATTATTCTGGGTGCGTCTGTGGGGGTGTTTCTGGATGAGATTAACTTCTGAATTGTTAGACTTGAGGAAAGCAGATTGCCCTCCCTGATGGGGGTGGGCCTCAGCCAATCTGTTGAAGGTTTGAATAGAACAAAGGGCTGACATTTCTGTGAGTAAGGAGGAATGCCTCCTGCCTGATTGCATTAGCTGGGACATTTTTTTTTTTTCTGATCTTCAGACTCAAACTGAAGCATCAGTTATTCCTAGATCCCCAGCCTGCTGGCTTTCCAACTAGAACTACACATCGGCTCTTCCGGGTCTCCAGCTTGGCAAAAACTAAACAAATATATCAATCTCTTTATATATAGAAAAAAAGTGTAAGTCTCTGGAGAACTTGGATTACTGCAGTAGGCCCGTGAACAGTCTCCATGCCACTTTGACCTTCCACACTACTTTCAGAGTGATTTTCCCAAAACATGATCTAAGTACGTCTTTTACATATTTAGCTTTCTTCAGTGACTTCTCATTGCCTCCAGGATAAAATTAAACTCTTTAGCATCTATTCAAAATCCTTCCTGATTAATCCCTTCCCTACTTCGCCATACCTTCTCTTACCTCTTTGCCCCAACACACACACTCCAGCCTCACTGAACTCCTAGTTGACCTTCAAAAGGGCCTTGCCACCTCCTCCCTAGGCCTTTGCTCAACCTGCCCCAAATGCCCTTCCTGCCCTGCAGGCTCACTCAATCTCTAGCTGTGTGGTCTTGGCCAAGCTACTCAACCCCTTAGTGCCTCAGTTTTCCCATCTGTAAAATGGTGATAATAACAGTACCCAGGTCATTGTTTATTGAGTCGATTAAATGCATCAGTACGTGAACAGTGGCCAGCATTTAGTATGCTGTGAATGGGGGATAGCAATAGTTATCATTACTGTCATTTTCTGGTGATGAGGTTTCCTCAGTGTAATATTCTCCCTGCTCAGTTGGGTTAAATTGCTCTGAGGCTGGAGCGGTTCTGGATTCCTGTTGGAAGATAGTAGGAGGGAAAGAATAGGCAAAGATGGGTGGGTGTCTGGACTGATCTCAGGGGTAAAGATGCCTGCCCTCACCTTAGGGCCAGAAGGTTTCAGGAGACACAAGATCCTTGGGATTTCAGGCTGGCAGTGCCCTGGAGAGATCTCTGTGGCCATCCCTCTGCCTCCAGACAGCTTTCTTGTATTTCCGCTGCGTGGACGAGGCCTTGAAGAGCCAGGTGACAGCGTGTGCTGCCAAGAAGCTTTATGGTGCCTCATACTAGCTGTGGCTTCCATTTCAGGACCCACAAAGGTCAAAGTCAGTCCCTGCCCGCAAGAATGGCGAGATGCGTGCCAGGAGCAGCTGGGTTCCCCACCCTCCTGGGTCCCACTAACCAGGAGGCACAGACCTTGAACCCATCAAGCACAGGGGTTGATAAACTCCAGCGCTGAGCCCCAAGGCGCTGCTTTGTACAGAATCCCCAGTGAGCCCCAAATGGAGAGAAATACAGCTTCTCACAGCTCATGCTGGGCCCTGCCTACCTCTCCCTTCTCCCATCACTCCACCAATGAAGGAGCTGGGCTAACAATTAAATACGGTAGCAATTTAAAAGCGCCCTGCAGCGGGGGCCTCTCTGCGAACCCTGCCCGCCTGCCCGGGCTGCTGTTTACTCTTGGTGGGCCTGGGCTCCCCCCACAGCCTGATGCTGGCACTGAAAACTGGCTCATAAAACACCCTGTAAAAGAAGCTCAGGGGCCAGTGAGCTGGGATCACGACTGGGGCCACGTCCTGTCCTCAGACCGTCTCCCTTTCGGGAGCCTGCTTTTGCTTTACCCCATTTCCCTGGGAGCCTTGTAGATTTACGGTGGCCCCGGCCAGTCTACTCGACTCCAGGCAGAGAGATTTCGGGGCATTGATGGAGTTCCTACCCAGACACTGTGCAGAGGCACCCGCTGAGGTGGGCAGGGAAGGAGAGCCTTGGGGTCAGAAGCCTTGGGTTTCAATGCCTGGCCTGCCGCTTCCCAGCCACGACCCTGGAAATCAGGGGTCCTCAAACTCTGGTCTCTGAGCAGCAGCATCAGTGTCGCTTAGGAACTTGTTGAAACGCCAGTTATCAGGCCCCACTCCAGACCCCCTGAATCAGAGACTTAAGCTGGAGCCCAGGCATCTGAGTTTTAACAAGCCCTCCAGGTGACGCCGGTGCTCGCTGAAGCTCCAACCACTGTGAAGTCATTTCCCCTGTCTGAGACTCGCTTTCCTCATCTGGAAAATGGGGAGAAGACATCTGTTTTGCAGGGTTGTTGTATTCAATGAGACTGCAGTATGTGACAGCAAGCATCACCTTGTCACATAGAAGGTGCCCGGACTGCTGCTGCTAGAGGGCTGAGAGTGCAGGGTACTCCTCCATGCGGGAAGTAGCCTCTCACTCGGCCGTGGTGCTGGGGGATTCTAAAGCCAGACCTCATCTCACCAACCATCAGAGAGACCGAGTAAGCTATGTGCGTTGTCTCGCATACACATTATCTGTTGTTTTTACCATAGCACTGAAGAGTGGAGCTAGTCATCTTTGTTTTTCTTAGTGAGAAAAACTAAAGCTGAGAGAGGTCACCTAACCTGCCTGAGGGCACGTGGAAAGGAGCAGGTCCAGAGTTTTAACCTGGTTCTCTCTACTTCCAATGCTCTTTCTACCATATTGGCCAGATATAAAGGTTTTCTCTGTATTACCACTCATTCATTCATTCAGTTAACATATATTTTTGAGCGCTTTATGTCAAGCACTGGGCCAGCAGTACAGCTAAACGGAATTCCTTCTATTTCTATATAAGCCAACTCTTGCTTATCCTTGCTATTAGGGAAAAAGATGCAAACTGATCGAGTGATTATTTGGGGAGGGTTGAGTCAAATATGGGAACATGACAAATCTGAAAAAAATTGTTTCAGGCCCTTAATTCTTTCTTGTTTGTTGCTCCATGCATCTCTCCACCGGGTTGAGAGAAAGATCAGAGTTATCTATGAAGAGAAGGGGGGATCATGGGAAGGGCTTCAAGGGCAAGGACGAGGGATCATATACAGGGCACACTCCTAGTGTCTGGAGGTGTGTGAGACGTAATTTTATCTAAGTTTACCTAAGTATCCCTCAACTAATGGGTGTTCTCAGTCCCTTCGCTTCCCATATCCTGGGAAAGAAAGGAAAGGAAAGGAAAGGAAAGGAGGGAAGGAAGGAAGGAAGGAAGGAAGGAAGGAAGGAAGGAAGGAAGGAAGGAAGGAAAAGAAAGACTAAGAGTTCCACAAGGGCCATCTATACTGGCCTGGAATCACTGGTCCCTTGGTGGAGACAAGTGACAGCTTTCCCTACTGTCTGCTGCTAATCCAAGTTTTATGTTCTCTTTCCTCTGGCACAACCCCCTAGGACTGCCCTTGGCCTTCAAAGGGACTCTTTTTTTTTTTTTTAACATCTTTATTGGAGTATAATTGCCTTACAGTGGTGTGTTAGTTTCTGCTTTATAACAAAGTGAATCAGCTATACATATATCCCCATATCTCCTCCCTCTTGCGTCTCCCTCCCACCCTCCCTATCCCACCCCTCTAGGTGGTCACAGAGCACCGAGCTGATCTCCCTGTGCTATGCGGCTGTTTCCCATTAGCTATCTATTTTACATTTGGCAGTGTATATATGTCAATGCCACTCTCTCACTTTGCCCGAGCTTACCCTTCCCCCTCCCCATGTACTCAAGTCCATTCTCTACATCTGTGTCTTTATTCCTGTCCTGCCCCTAGTATTTTTTTTTTTTTTTAGATTCCATATATATGTGTTAGCATATGGTATTTGTTTTTCTCTTTCTGACTTACTTCAATCTGTATGACAGACTCTAGGTCCATCCACCTCACTACAAATAACTCAATTTCATTTCTTTCTTTGGCTGAGTAATATTCCATTGTACATATGTGCCATATCTTTATCCATTCATCCATTGATGGACACTTAGGTTGCTTCCATGTCCGGGTAATTGTAAATAGAGCTGCAATGAGCATTGTGGTTTTCTCAGGGTATATGCCCAGTAGTGGGATTGTTGGGTCATATGGTAGTTCTATTTTTAGCTTTTTAAGGAACCTCAATTTACATTCCCACCAACAGTGCAAGAGGGTTCCCTTTTCTCCACACCCTCTCCAGCATTTATTGTTTGTAGCTTTTTTGATGATGACCATTCTGCCTGGTGTGAAATGATACCTCACAGTAGTTTTGATTTGCATTTCTCTAATGATTAGTGATGTTCAGCATCCTTTCAAGTGTTTGTTGGCAATCTGTATATCTTCTTTGGAGAAATGTCTATTTAGGTCTTCTGCCCATTTTGGGATTGGGTTGTTTTTTTTTTTTGATATTGAGCTGCATGAGCTGCTTGTAAATTTTGGAGATTAATCCTTTGTCAGTTGCTTCATTAGCAAATATTTTCTCCCATTCTGAGGGTTGTCTTTTAGTCTTGTTAATGTTTTCCTTTGCTGTGCAAAAGCTTTGAAGTTTCATTAGGTCCCATTTGTTTATTTTTGTTTTTATTTTCATTTCTCTAGGAGGTGGGTCAAAAAGGATCTTGCTGTGATTTATGTCATAGAGTGTTCTGCCTATGTTTTCCTCTAAGAGTTTGATAGTATCTGACCTTACATTTAGGTCTTTAATCCATCTTGAGTTTATTTTTGTGTATGGTGTTAGGGAGTGTTCTAATTTCATTCCTTTACATGTAGCTGTCCAGTTTTCCCAGCACCATTTACTGAAGAGGCTGTCTTTTCTCCATTTATATTCTTGCCTCCTTTATCAAAGATAAGGTGACCATATGTGAGTGGGTTTATCTCTGGGCTTTCTAACCTGTTCCATTGATCTATATTTCTGTTTTTGTTCCAGTACCATACTGCCTTGATTACTGTAGCTTTGTAGTATAGTCTGAAGTCAGGGAGCCTGATTCCTCCAGCTCCATTCTTCTTTCTCAAGATTGTTTTGGCTATTCAGGGTCTTTTGTATTTCCATACAAATTGTGAAATTTTTTGTTCTAGTTCTGTGAAAAATGCCATTGGTAGTTTGATATGGATTGCATTGAATGTCTAGATTGCTTTGGGTAGTATAATCTTTTTCACAATGTTGATTCTTCTAGTCCAAGAACATGGTATATCTCTCCATCTGTTTGTATCATCTTTAATTTCTTTCATCAGTGTCTTATAGTTTTCTGCATACAGGTCTTTTGTATCCTTAGGTAGGTTTATTTCTAGATATTTTATTCTTTTTGTTGCAGTGGTACATGGGAATGTTTCCTTAATTTCTCTTTCAGATTTTTCATCATTAGTGTATAGGAATGCAAGAGATTTCTGTGCATTAATATTGTATCCTGCTACTTTACCAAATTCATTGTTAGCTCTAATAGTTTTCTGGTAGCATCTTTAGGATTCTTTATGTATAATATCATGTCATCTGCAAACAGTGACAGCTTTACTTCTTCTTTTCCTATTTGGATTCCTTTTATTTCTTTTTCTTCTCTGATTGCTGTGGCTAAAACTTCCAAAACTATGTTAAATAATAGTGGTGAGAGTGGACAACCTCTTCAAGGGACTCTTGACACTTAATCAAGAGGAGACAACATGGCAGATTTCTCCCCCGTAATGCAACAAAGAACTACAGTAATGGGTCTTTTAGAGAAGACTTCAAATGTGCCATTGTTATGAAAGCAGGCTGGCTTGGCCATGGGAGATTTCACAGGCTTTTGGAGTTGGCCAGAGAAGGGGCTGCTGAGAGCCCCATTTGGGTTGCCACTTCACACAGCTGCTCTCTGCTGTGGCTGGCTTCCCTCCATGCCTGAGGAAACCAGAAGGGGAGAACTAATGAACCTCCTGGTGATTGACAGCCACCCACCCCTAGGCTGCCTGGCTCCTAAATGAAGAGGGTGAGTTTACTGAGGACCCCAACTGATGGGTAAAAGGCTCCTTTCTTCACTCCATGGCAGTAATAAACTTCCCTCAGTCCCTAAATTATACGTTCAAAGGGAGTGGGATTGAGATCCTGGCTGCCATGACTGTGCGCCCATGGAGACACTTAAGGAGAGAGGTCAGCAGAGGGCATTAGTAGAGGAACCTCTCTCTGGAGGATGAAGCTGGGAACCTGAGATTAGAAGAAGCCCTCGGCATTTGGCCCCTTAAAAATGCCTACGGTGTAAGCCACAGATCCTGGACACTGCGGAAGCTTCAAGCAGACTGAAGACTGGTTGGTTGTGTGGATACTTGTTACAATGACTGGTCTGTGACTGGAGCACTTGAATGTATTCATTTATCAAATAACCACTTATGAGGTACCAAACGTATGTCCCTAAGATAGTCCATGCCTTTGAGATCTGATGGGGCCACCTTCTAAACTTTTTCCATGAAGAGGACCTTGAGTTCTTTTGTCTAAACCCATCTCCTTCTCTGGTTCTGTGTGTTTATGCTTCTCCCTCTCCAGATCTCACTAGGAAATTGGTGAAATTCCAATAAAGTCTACACCTTAGCGATCAGTATTGTACCAATGTTAATGTCCTGGTCTTGATAGCTGTGCCGTGGTTGTATAAAAGGTTGACATTAGGGGAAGCTGGGTGAGTGGTATATGGGAAGTCTCTGTACTGTTTTCTCAACTTTTCTGTGAGTCTAAAATTAGTTGGAAATAAGAAGTTAAAAAAAATTAGGAAGTCTCACTAGGAGTTTCATTGACTCTTTCTGACTGCTTCTTTTCCATCTCTCTTTTGACCTCTGTCATTCTCTACCCTTTCTATCATCCTGTTAATATCTCTTTACCTTTCCTCTCTGTCCACTTCCCTTTCTCAATCTCTGTCTCTGCCCTTCATTTCTCCTTCGCACAAAAATCTGCTCTCCTACCCACATGTAAACACCTAATCAGTCACTGAATTCTCTTAATTAAACTTCCTGAATATCCATCAGCAATTACCTCCTCTCTGGTGCTGCTTTCAAGGCTCCTGCGTTGTACCACCATCACCCACACTACATAATCACCCCGATTATTCCAGGGACCCCCTTCCTTGGACTCACCACCTCGGAGATGGGCTCCAGCTAGTCCATTGTCCACACTGGGCAGCTCTGGTTCACTCTAGCCCCTGATTCACACCATCACCGTTATCTGCATTGCCTACTGAAAAAAAGCCAAGCAAGCGTCGTCATACTCTGGTCCCTATTTCCCCAGCTTCAACTCCCCTCCAGTGAGTTCACTGAGTCCCAAAGCAAAGTCTGACAAGCGCTTCTGCACATGACAGAAAGAACAGTGCTTATTTTTCCTGAAGACAGTGAGGGAGGGTTATTACATGTGAAGATGAGGTTCTTGGGCTGTGTGCAGAGAGAGGAGGGGAGGGAAGAGGGAGAAGAGAGGGGTTTCCATTTCAGAATCAGCAGAGGACCCTGAAGGAGAGAAGGGAGGCATCTCAAGCCTTCTCAGGATCATGGTCTTGATGGGCTTCGCTGCTGCTGTGCTGAGATTCCCAGAGGTACCAGAGCAGTCTGTGTCTTCCAGGTGGATGAAAAAATGGACCGGGGTCCAGGCAAAGACCATGGCCACATCCCTCCACACCGGTATATTGTCCCTTTCATTCACCAGCTTTCAGCAGTGCCGCCTCCAACCTGTCAATGGAACCAGCTCAACGCAGACGCTTTAAATGCCCACAGATCCCATGAATGCAGCACGTGCACATTCCTAGCTTTATAGCAACCTACTCCTTCCTCAAGATTTTATGTTTCAACAGCACCAAACACATCACAATGTGGTAGCCATTGGGGGCAAAGGAGTGAGAGGGGTTTGTGTCAGAGGTTTGTGTCCATCAATCATTGGTTAAAGGCAACTCCCAGTGGGGTGGGAGTCTGCTACAAGAGGGGGGGCTGCCATATTAGATGGGGGGCCCAGGGAAGACCTCATGGAGAAGATGACATTTGAATCCAATCCTTCAGGAAGTGCAAGCAAACTACCCAGGTGGCCCCAATGTCCATCACAGCGCCTGGCAACTAGCAGACCCTCCGTACAGTTGGTTGAAGAGATGCATGAATGAATGAATAATGAACGATGCTCTGTGTTCCTCTTCACCTGCGTGGGCAGGGTGCCGGGCTCCTGGTCTGCACCCCAAGGTCCAGGTCTGATGTTGCAGCATTCATTTGCAGGCCTCTTCCAGCTTCTCTCCTGCTGACTGCCCAGAGCCGGAAGAGGAATTAGCACCCCAGGCCCCAGAGCATCCTCGTGAGGAAAGCACTTCAAGTGGTGGAGAGTTGCAGACTTGCTGGGTGCGTGTGGGCTGCCTCGGGAGCAACAAACGAGCCTGTGCAGATGGCGCTGAGACAAACGGCGCCACCTTTTCACTGTAGCAGTACAGTCGTAATTTTCCAGAGACATTTATTAGGCGACATCTCCCTTCTGCAGGATTGTGCTGTGGCTGGCGCACAGAGACCGCTGCCAGCAAGGTGGAGTGAGGGACCCAGTACTGATGGCGTGATGTGCACCCAGATCGCTGCCATCCCTTTCCTCCCGTCCTCGCTTCTGACAATTTAAAGGTTCGTTTGATGCTTGAGTAGTTGTGTCTCTCTAGACATCTGCATTCTTTGCAGGTATTCCCTGCTGTGGCATATCCTAAGAGAATTCCATCAAATAATTATCTTTCCTTTTACTTATTCTCCTTCTTTTCACTGGATCTGCATCACTATAACATATTCGATGGTCTTCTCAAAGTAGTAAGCCTTCCCTGTGATTGCAAAGTGTATTCATGTACAGTATTAAATCCACACCTGGCAGCTCTTCAGCTCAGGACTTGCTGGATCTGACAGGGCTCAGGGCCCACGGTGGGTTCCTACCACCTTCCGTTTGGGAGAGGGAGAGCTGGGGTCATTGAGGCCCTGGGCTCTGCCCTCCGGCCCCGGGCGAATGGAGAAGCCAGTCAAGAGCTTATTCCAGTTGCACCCCCTGACCCTGAGGAAGCAGTTCTTCCCCAGGGCCTGTGGACTCTTCGCCCAGGATCCCCAGGGAGCCCCCTTTGCCACTGGGAGTCTTGGCCCAACTTGGTCCAACTTTCCCCACTTCTCGGAATCTGGAGAAAGTGAGTTTCACTGGGAGACTAGAGCACTTGAGAGTCTGGGTCCCACCGCTAGGGCTCAGGGGCCTGCTTGCCTTGGCATTCTCCATGCCTCTCAGGTACACACTGCTTCTCTAACTTGACTGAAAGCTCCCTGTGGACAGACACAATATCCTTGTTTTTCCCAAAGCCTCTAGCACAGAGCTGGGTGATCAACTCACAATTAACAGTAAGCACCTATCACTTCCGAGTCCTTTTCTAGGAAGCATTCTCGGATAAGGCCCTTCCTCCCATAAACCCTACACTATCTTAACTTTGATAAACAGCTTTACGACTTTGTAAGAATCTCTCCAACTAGATGGTGAGCTCCTGCAGCATCTTACATTTTCCTCCTCTGGGAACCCTCTGTCCCCTTCATATCCAATATATGAACATGAATCCTAGATCTTCTTTTGCTCGTTTTATCTTCCCAGTGCCCAGAGTACACAACTTGAAGGAAGAAAAAGCAAACTGTTCTAGAAAGAGCACACACTTAGAGTCAAGACACCTGGGTACTAGTTAGTTTCCATACCATCCTTCTGAGTAAGAATCACACAACCTCTCTGGCCTTCATTTTCCTCCTCTATAAATACGGAAATACCATCAAATTACAAACACCAAAGACCTGAAGGCCATTGTCATCCCTCTGCCTCCAGATGTGTATCTATCTAACTGGAAAGGCCACCAGATGTGGAAATTCAACAACCTTACCTGTGCCTTTGACCCAGGGGTTGGTTAACTACCCTGGAGTTAAGAATGTCTTCCTTTTGCTTCTCCACGTTGCTCGCTGTTGAAGCACAATCTCTGTGTTCTGTCAATGGCTTACCAGGGAGAGTGTATGTATTTCTCCTTCCACAGTCTGGAGCTGAGTGGGGAGGGTAGAGTGAGGGTGAAGTCAGGGTGAGGAACCATGCAGAGAAATAGCTTTCTATCCAGTACTGTGTCCAGATCACCTGTGTAACTTTAAACACCTACTCTTAGATCTGCTGAATTAGAGTCTTTGGGGGTGGGGCTCCCCAGTTGATTCTGAAGTTCCATCAGGGTTAGAGAGGGCCTGTGGGAGTCCTGCGACCCTAGACAAGCCAGGGCAGCAGGGAGTGCCCTGCACCAAGAGAAGGGCTGAGCGTGAGGCTGGTCCTACCCTCTCTAGCAGACCGTGAGGGTCTTAGACCCTGCCAGTGCTGTCTGGAGGACCTGTCACCCACACCGACTGCCCAGCTGGTTGGATCGATACACGTGCTTCCTCTTCTGGTCCCCTGTGGAGTTTAGTCCTCTGAGATTCAACTCGTTCGACTTCCTAAGTGTGCGCAGACTGGCCGCCAAGGTCAGTTTTCTTGCCTTCAAGAAGCTTACCACCTACAGTAATGCCTCGTCTCTCTCACACCTGATGCCACAGCTCGTAAGGCCTGTCCCATAAACCCTGCTGCTGGGACTCCAGAGTGCACCCAACATCCCAGATGACGCTGAATCTACCTTAGTCCACAGTAGGAAATGGGCTTTGCCCTAAGCTCCCTGGGAAGGAGCCATATGGCCATATGTGGTCACCCCTCATGGGTCTCATACCTGAGGCCAGGCCTGCCTCTGCCTCCTGCCTGGTTCTAATGACCTTCCAGATTCTTCTGTACATTTTTGGTTTTACCAGCTTCTCCAACTTGAGCTTTTTCCATTGTCTTCTTTTTTTTTTTTTTTTTTTTCCTGCAGTATGCGGGCCTCTCACTTCTGTGGCCCCTCCCATTGCGGAGCACAGGCTCCGGACGCACAGGCTCAGCGGCCACGGCTCATGGGCCCAGCCACTCCGCGGCATGTGGGATCTTCCCGGACCAGGGCACGAACCCGTGTCCCCTGCATTGGCAGGCGGACTCTCAACCACTGCGCCACCAGGGAAGCCCCTCCATTATCTTCTTGGTTTATGGGAAGATTCCTTATTTCCAATACTCACTCTCATCTCTCAACCTGCCCCACTTGCCTTCTCTGAATGCAGGAGGGCCTAGCACACAGAGCTGTGCTCGGTTTCCCCTCTCTTTCACAGTGCTCTCTGGAAAGGACATTTCTGAGCTGCTCTCCAAACCACAGCCTGGGCATTGCCATGGAACTTGGGCTGTGGACGGGGTGCCACAGCCTCAAAGCATTCTCTCCCTCCACGCCTGGCTTGACCTGCTACGGTAGACTCTTTCTACAGCTGACCCTTCTCCATCCGGGCCAGGGCTGGTGGGTGGGCGAGGCTACTGCAAGCTCCAGAAGGGTGTGGGATCCTCTCCTCCAGCTCCTCTCCCTGTTGCCGTGTGCCTCTCTTGCCCAGGGACCAGACACCACTGAAAGTTCAGCGGCAGCTGTTCGGCATTTACATCTTCCACAGTGCAAGGTTATTTGACTGCCACGATTTGATCTTCTCTAGTTAATAACCTTGACTTATGGAATAATAGCAGCAATGGCAAAGTTCCTTTTCCTGCCAGGTTTCCTGCTGCTGGGAGTGATGGGTGAGCACAGACCCCTGTCTCCAAGACCCTCTGTCATCTTGTCCCACAGGGAAAGGGACCCTGCAGGACTAGAGAAATCCAACACACCGTGCCTGTGCCTAGGTCTCCTATCAGCAACTCTCCCACTTCTTCTCTTTGCAGACCAGGACCCCTGGCTCCGGCCCCTTTCTTCGGGCACCACCCCTTTCCTGCCTCTCCCTGTCCTCCTCCATCCAGATCCACAGGTAGAATGGGTTGCAATCCTTTTTTTTTTTTTTTTTTTTTTTTTTGTTACGCGGGCCTCTCACTGTCTGCGGAGCACAGGCTCCGGACGCGCAGGCTCAGCGGCCATGGCTCACGGGCCCAGCCGCTCCGCGGCACGTGGGATCTTCCCGGACCAGGGCACGAACCCGCGTCCCCCGCATCGGCAGGCAGACTCTCAACCACTGCGCCACCAGGGAGGCCCTGGGTTGCAATCTTGATCCCTCTCCTCCTTGTGAGTCCTTCCTGGCAAGGGTTAACTGTGTGTATAAAATTGATTGTGATTTTAGTAATTTGGTATAATCACAGTCTACCAGCAGGTTGCTGTTCCAGCAGGAGGGTTTGGAATTATTTTCTGGAGTTTGCAATATAGAACTTAAATTAAGCCTCAGAAGTCAGGGGAGCTCCGCAGCATCCCTAACGTGGTGCTAAATTCTCAGCAGCACAGTCTCTGTATTAAAGCCTTTGCTGGCAATTAGGTTCATTAACTATCACAATACCTTATTTATTACTCGTCGTGCCATATGGTTTCCCAGCTAAAGAATTGCGCCCGTTCTCCTACAGACCATTTGGCATCATAAAAATGTTAACAAATAATATTATGGCTCTCGGGGGCACAAGGCCTCGCTGGGTTCTGGGTCTGAACGGCAGGAGAGAATATGAAAACATTTTTCTTCTATGGTGAAATAAAACATTCCTCCAGCAGAAGTATTCAAGGAATATAGCACTTGCATGACATAAATGGGAGTTTTATTTACTCCCGTAATGGTTAAGTCAATATTTGCATCAGCTAGGACTTTCACTCATCTTCCTCTCCGCTCTCTTTTGGTGCTGTTTTCACTTCTGGGATTCCCCCTCTTCCTTCTCCACTTCCATGGCATGAGGCCAGCTGCAGCCAGCACCGCCCAAGGAGAGGGGGTGGGCTGCCCGTGCGGTGAGGGCTGTACTCGGGATTCTCCCATGATCCACCGGCTCTCACGCTCTATCGCAGCTCAGCCACCTGGGTGCAGCTGCCTTCTCTGCTCGAACCCGTCTTGGGGCTTCGCCTCCCAGTTCTATCTTCGGCGCGTGTTTTCAGCAGAAATAGGGAAGTGACGCAGGCGCCAGCGTTGGCCCGTGTTGCAAAGACATTCTGCTGCCCGGGCCTTGCCAGTCCTCCCACAGGGAAGGTGGGCATGGGGGTGGCCAGAGCAGGAAGGGAAACCTCAGGAGGATGGGAGAGATGTGCCTCAGAGGGCCAGTCTGAGAATGTCATCTCGAGAGGGCAAAGCGTCCCGCTGTTCCTTCTCCTCTGGATGTGGGAGCCCCAGGCATACGCCTGGGGGCTACAAGCAAAAATTAAATAAGAGGAGGAGCTGCCTGCCGATTCTTTAGTGTGCAAAAGCAAGTGCTCTGGCTGTGAGGGGCTCCCCTCTTCCCGATCACGGTCTTCCTCTGAAACGGGCAGTATCCAATCCGGGTTCCAGAGACAACTTGGAAATTTACCTTCTCCCAAGTGGCTCCTCCCACCTGGACAGAGACTTTCCTTGGGAAGCAGTATAATTTAATGGTTAAAACGATAAACACTGGTTTATAATTTTGAATCCTAGCATTGCCACCTACCAGCTGTGTAACCTTTTATGTCTCAGTGTCTTCATCTGTAAAATGGGGGTTATATCAGTACCCACCCCAGCAGCGTTGTTCCAAAAACTAAATGAGTTGGTCTTTTGAAGTGTCTAGGACAGTAGCTGACACTACGCAGTGCTATGCAGGGGGCAGCTGTGATTCAGAACCACTCTCTCGGGTTATCCCTTTTCTTCGCTCTGATATTTCCTTTTATCCCTTTGACGTATTTGGGGGAAGGTAACTCCATGATGACATTGCATTATCCGCAAACCTGATTCTGACTCTGAGATCAAGCCGTGTGGGCAGGGGCAGGGTCAGTCAGGATGACATATGCCCCCGTTCACACACCATTTCCTCTGCTGTGATGACACGCTGTCATCTGAGGCTCACAAATGCAGTGACCCCCCTTCACACACTACCCAAGGCACCTCCTAGCCACAGTGGGCCGTGGCTGATGAGACCTGATTAGAATCTTAGACTGAGAAGGTCAGGCCGGATGGGACCTTAGAGCTGACCAGAGAAGGTGACGATGTGGCCACGGCTGTCAGCTAGAAAAGAGCGGAAGCAAGTCCCTAGTCTAAATCCCCACCCCCAGCTCCATTCGGCAGATCAGCGAGGAAGGGAACAGAGTGCAGCAGAGGAGAACTCGAAATTGAACAAATTCCATTAAGTTCAATTACACGAAAAGCACAGAAAGGATCTGGCCCCTTGTTGGAATCCCTGGATGAAGCTTTGGGATGAGCTGCCTGCAGCATGGCAGCATCAGGAGCGCTGCCCCTCATGCTAAACAGCTGGGTCCCGGGGTCCCTAGAAAGAAACAGGGTGATCAGGCAAGGACAGTGTCACAGGAAGCCTGTTCCTGTTCTCACGAGTCTGCTTCACAATTTGAGGTGTGGGTGGCACCCTGTCGGCCCAGCTGGCTCCTCGGGAATTTCTCCCTCTGTCCAAAGACGCTTGGTTTCCCTTCCTGCTAGTTTTCTCCTACTCGTTGCAGTGACTAATTTGTTTCCCCTTTACTTCTCCAAGAGGTGGCCCCCTTAGGGAAGCTCTTCTAGGAGGAAGGGTACAGGGTCTTCGGTTACACAGTGACAGTGTGCAAGGACATGTCTGTATGTGTGTATATGTGTGCATGTGTGTATGGACATGTGTATGTGTGTGCATGTGTGAATGTATATGCGTGCATGTGACTATGTGTGTATATACATGCATGTGTGTATATGTATGTACATATGTGTTATGCGTGCATGTGTATGTGCGTGTATGTGTGTGTGCTTATATGTATTGGGTGTGTGCATGCGTGTGTGTGTATGTGTTTGTGTGTATGTATGCATATGTGTGTGTGTGCGCGCACACACTCCCACATGCACAGAGACAAGCAAGCACTTTGCCTCAGTATGGGCACATCCCAGTGATACATTCTCCCAGGACATGTGATCAGATGTCTAGGGCTCATTTTTCACATTCCAAGTCCCCCACTTACTAACTGTGTGCCTTTGGGCATGTCTTCCAATACCTCTTTACCTTGTTTTCCTCATTTGTAAATGGGGATAATGAAAGGATTCACCTCAGCACATCGCTGTGATGATTAAACAATACACGTAAAAAGCTTAAAACACGGTCCTGTAATGTGCCCTCAACCAGTGCTATTTATTATGTATTTATATAGCTATTACTATAATCTACATTACGTATGATCATCTACTGGGTCGGGTTCTATCCATTATATATCTATATGTTATATACATACGTTTTGTCTACGTATTATCTAATTCAGTCTTCACAGCAACCTGTAAAGAGAACAGTCTCTTCTCTACGGAGGACGTGACTAAGGCTCAGAGGGGAGATGAGCTGGCGAAGGCGAGCACAGCACGTGAGCTCACATCCTCTGCCCATCTGGCGCTTGTTCTAACGCAGGCTATTGCCTTCCCTCTGCTGCCTGGAAGGACAGGCACGGGGCGTGCAAGGCTCCCCTTCCCTGGGACTCCGTGAGGGCTGAGCCACCCGCAGAGCCTGTCCCACTCCTGAGGGTCATGCTGCCCCCGATGTTGCCCCTGCCCAGCTCCCTGGGCAAGTCTGGGAAGGGTGGGTCTCACCAGGGCTGTACCCTCCAGCCACGTCTACAGGGAGGAAGGGCAGGGCAACAGGAGTAAATTTACCAAAAGCTGAGACTATGAGGAAGAGAAAAGAGCAAAAGTGGACGATCAGGAGATGGTTTTCAGGAACATTAAACAGAGTCCGGCAAGAAGTGGGTAATTTTAATCCCATGCAGCTGCTGGAAATTAACTTAATTGTGCTGGTGCTGATTCTTCTCCCTTCCAACCCATTTCATCGAGGGCCTGATGGAGCGCAGAGCCTGGAGATATCGGCCCGGCGCACCCAGACAGCTGTGGATACTGCAGCCCCAGGCCGACTTACCTCCCCTGCAGTGCTGCCAGAGCTGATAGGTAAACTGGCATTTGTTCATTCGAGATTTATCTCTTCTTGAGAGGGAACTGAGGTGAGACAACAGGAAGAACTTCCTAAGATCAGAGAGTGTGAACTCTGTGAGCACAGAAAAGGCTGTAAACGATCGTCTCCGACTCTCAAGGACAAATTGACAGGACCCTTTGCTTCTTTTTTTTTTTTTTAATAAATTTATTTGTTTATTTATTTTTGGCTGCACTGGGTCTTCGTTGCTGCGCGCGGGCTTTCTCTAGTTGCGGCGAGTGGGGGCTACTCTTCGTTGGGGTGCGCGGACTTCTCATTGCGGTGGCTTCTCTTGTTGCGGAGCACAGGTTCTAGGCACGTGGGCTCAGTAGTTGAGGCATGCAGGCTCTAGAGCGCAGGCTCAGTAGTTGTGGCGCATGGGCTTAGTTGCTCCGTGGCACGTGCGATCCAACCCGTGTCCCCTGCATTGGCAGGCGGATTCTTAACCACTGCGCCACCAAGGAGGCCCCCCTTTGCTTCTTGAGTCTTTTCCTAGGGTCTGAGTTCCAGCCAGGTCTCTCACCCCATGCAGCCACACACTCACGCACAGGACCCCCAGGGGTATTTTCAAAGGTCCCAAGTGATTCTACTGTGCAAAAGCAAGGGCGAGAACGCGGAGGTTCCAGACAAACCCTGGCTTTCCACTCTGGCCCAGCGTCCTGTCAGTTCCATCGCGTGACCACTAGAGGTCAGCAGGGCTTGGAGGAAGTGGCCGCGGTTGGGCGGCCAAGCCCCGCCCGGCTCCGGGATCTGGGCTGTCTGCGGCGCGGAGGTCCAGCCTTCTCGCTCCCCCGCGGCCTGGAGCGGATGGAGGTCCGGCCCCCGGCTAAGACCTGACACCGCGAGGGGGCGGAGGCGGACTGCTGGCTGGATCAGGGCCCATGAGCCACAGAAAGTCAACTTAACTTACAAGATTTTAAAAAAAGTATCCCTGATTAAAAGCTCTCAATCCAGGCCTCCCGCAGCGAGCGCGTCTCGGCACCAGGATTTCTCCACCTGGTCACCAGCGCGCTCCGATGCAGGTGGGTGCGCGCTGAAGGTGGGCACAGCCGTGCCCTACACAGAGGGCCTCCGTCAATAAAAGGAGAAATATTTTGCCTTTTTGGTAGGAGGAGCCAGCGTTTGGATTCCAGAGGTTGTTTATTTTGACTCACTGTTGTTTTTGCTGGAGAAGAGTAAAGCAGAAAGTCCCTTTACTTTGGCTAAGATGTAGTACGCAGAACCGCACAGGGCCCAAATTTCAGATAAGCAAATAGACGTAAACCCGTGGTTCGCTCTCCTTTCATCATGTCCAAGAAGGATAACAAGGGTGGGCAGAAAGGAGGCTTCCCCACATTTCAGTTTAAGAGGAAAGAAAGCCAGGGTAATCCACCTTCTGTCAGCAATACTGGATCTCAAAAAATGAAAACTGCAGAGGCCCCCCTGCTCCGCTTCCAGTTCCTCCTTCCTGTTCCCAGTTCCAGCTCCCAGATGCCCCTTGGCACACTGCACATGTGTGCTCCTAGGCTGCCCACAAGTCGGTGGGGTGATTGCTCTTTACAAAGGCCACCCAGCCCTCAAAACTGAGAGCAAGCCTGACGGCAGAATACGTGCCTAGCACATGGTAGGTGTACGATAAACATGTGTCAAGCCAAAATGTTTGTGGCCAAACTTATCTTCAGTCTAACTTGCATGGTATTTAAAATCAACCCACACGGAAAATGTTCTAGATCCTTTTCTGTTCAGCCCTAAAGACCCTCAAATGTTTTGGGGAAATCTGTTAAGAGTACAGGTGCCTGAGCCTCATGCCCCTAAGAAACAATGACTGAGCAGGTTTTTGGGTGGAGTTCAGGGACACTTTTTTTTTTTTTTTTTTTTTTTGCGGTACGCGGGCCTCTCACTGCTGTGGCCTCTCCCGTTGCGCGGAGCACAGGCTCCGGACGCGCAGGCTCAGCGGCCATGGCTCACGGGCCCAGCCATTCTGCGGCATGTGGGATTTTCCCGGACCGGGGCACGAACCAGTGTCCCCTGCATCGGCAGGCAGACTCTTAACCACTGCGCCACCAGGGAAGCCCTGGGACACGTATTTTTGATAAAAGCCTCAGGTTTTGAAATTGTCAGGTGGATGAGCCCTTCCCTCCTCCCATCCCCCCAGCTCCTGGCTGGGCTCTTTACCCAACCTTGACTTCAGGCTGGTCCAGGGTGGGTTTTATGCTCCCACAGGGACTTCAGTCTTCCATCCAGCCAGCAGGGGGAGCTGTGGAGTGCCCTCCTCATCAGCAGAGAGAACCTCAGATACTCTTTTCTCTTCCACCTGGTCTGTTCACTCTCAACAGTGCAGTTTCTTTCTTTTCTCCTCCTATTTTATACGATTCCTTTCCTTGGATTCCCTTACTAACCCCAGCAGCAGGGGAAGGACAAACATGCCAGGCCCCCGTCCCATTATGCGGTAATGGGGGAGGTCCTGGAAAACTATACTTGGGGCCTGAACTTGGGGCCCTTGTGGATGTGGTTCTGGGTCTCAACCTGGACCTTAATGGAATGAAAGGATTTAGGGCAGTCAGAGGCGAGAGGAGTCTGAGGGCCTAGAGTTTAACCTGGGCCCATCTGGCCACTGCCTAGACCTCTACCAAAACCCTCTTCATGATCACTCAAGAGACATGATCAGGACGAGTTCTACAGCCCATTCTCCCTTCTCACAAAAACACTGTCAGAAGGACCGCCCTGCAGGGAGCCATCACCATGAGTCCAACTAGGTTAAGGAAAAAAAAGAAACTATAATAAAAACAGCTATAAAAACAGCTACAATATTAGACACTTACTACATTGGACTAGGCACCTTACTATACATTATAGTAAAACTCATAACAGGGCTTCTTCCCTCATGGCGCAGTGGTTTACAGTCCACCTGCCGATGCAGGGGACGTGGGTTTGTGCCCCGGTCCGGGAAGATCCCACATGCCGCGGAGCGGATGGGCTCGTGGGCCATGGCCGCTGAGCCTGCGCGTCCTGTGCTCCACAACGGGAGAGGCCACAACAGTGAGAGGCCCGCGTACCAAAAAACAAAACAAAACAAAACAAAAAATACTCATAACAACATTGGAGAGTAGCCACACATATGCAGCACTCTCTCCATTTTACAGATGACACTGAGAGTTTTAATAATTTCCAGGACGCAGCTAGTAAGTGGCAGAGATAGGATCTAAACCCAGATGTGTCTGGGCAAGAGCTCCAAAGCTCCACCTCAAAAATAAAATAAAATAAAATAAAAGAATCAAGGTAGAGCCTCTGGTTACTCTGCCCAGGCTGTTTGTGCAGAGGCTTCCAGACCAAGTGTCCAGGGCCACCAAAGTTCAGCACCTGCGTGACACCCAAAACCCTGCACTGACACCTAAACACAAAAGGAAAATGACAAACTTTAAATGTTTAAAAACACTTATTTAAATGACGACAAAATAACAGTAGGTGATCACAGCTCACATTTCAGGTAGAGTTTTACACAAATGATGTTTGTGAGGGCCTATGGACATTCTGATGGCCTAAAGGAGGAGAGCCCAGGGGCTGTCTCCCACACCCCCCAAGAACCTTGTCCCCGACATGCCAGGCCCTACCCATCTCTCAACACTGTCACCTGCCCAGGCTCCTGGGATAGAAAGTGAAGGAACGCAGACAGGAACAGAGTAGACGGCAGGAGGTCCTGCTCTGAGCCATCTCCTGACAGCCACTCTGGTTTCCGTTTTCCGGCCTGCAGAACGGGGATATATATCTGTCCTGTGTAGCTCCCCAATAGTCATCAGGCTCAAATAAAACCATCTTTTGAAAAGCAAAAGCATGAAGTCCCCTAGTCTATCCAAAGAGCCTGGCTTGTGAAGGACGATTTATCTCTCAAAATAGGAGATACAGGTTCACATCAGAGCAAGGAACATATATATAATTTTCACATGTGAAAAAGAATTCCCAGTGTCTTACGTAATTCTGTTCTATCCCAGATCTAGAGAGTCTCGGATTTCATAAAAATAAGTACTAACACTTACCTAGCACCTCATATTCCTTAACCCGTTCAGCCATCCTAACCAGCTTATAAAGTAAGGAGGACTAGCTCTCCTTATTTCTCTGTCACAGATGCAATTTAACTGAGATGCAGAGCGGTGAAGTGACCTGTTCAGGGTCTCCCAAATAGAGCTAAAAGCTGTAGGGCCAACCTAGACACCAGCCCTCCTTACTAGCCCTTTGACCTCAGGCTACTTATGCAACTGTCTGAGCCTCAACCTTCTCATTTGGAAATGGACATAATAGTAACCATCTTTAAAATGGGTATATAGCAATCATACCTAGGAGGTTAAATGAGAAAAAGCATCAAAAAATCACTCAGCACAGTTATTATGTAGTTAGTGCTCAGCAAATGTAGGTACCATTGCTATTTATTATTACTATAGTTGTTATTATCCAGCCTGTTTGGATATCCTTTCTTCTCTAAGCCTCTCCCACACCAACACATGCATTAACTTTCTTTCCAGGAAAACAGATCTCAGATCTGAGCTACTTGGGCAGAGACTGGGCCAAAATGTCAGCCTGACTGTGGATTTGTTCTCAAGATCGTGCAAAGAAGGCAGAAAAGTTAGACACAGAGGAGGAAGGAAAACAAATAGATGAAAACTTAGACAATGAGAGGGGGTGGGGGGAGCCAGGCAGAAGGCTGGGCTTTGCAGTGCCCACGTATTAAAGCTGCAAACCAGTTAAACATCCCCGACCCTGGCAGCTTCGGAAGCTGGATGCCAAAGGGCAAAGTCGAAAAATAGGCCCTGGGTGAATGGGGAGGTTCCGGGGTACTTGGGAGCCCGGCTTCATTTCATTGCCAGCAACTGGGATCTACGTTATCACAGGAAAATATAAAGTTAGTTCAAAGGCTGGAGTCACACTGAGCGCGGCTATGAAGTCAGCACTGCCCAGGCTGAGGGTGGGAGACAGCCTTCCTGGTACAGCCCCTGTTCGAGCAGAGACTGTGGGAAGGGGTCCTGGGAGGGTCCTGACCACCTGGCCTGATGGCTGTCAGCCCTCTGCTTCGCACTCATCTCCTAGATCAGGTACCCTCTGGCCACTAGTGGTGAGCTGACTTCACATCAGCTTTGCTCCAAGTCTTTTTTTTCTTAAGATTATAAAAAAAATTATTGAATTTAATTCATTTATTTGGCCGCACTGCGTGGCATGCGGGATCCTAGTTCCCCAACCAGGGATCGAACCCGTATCCCCTGCAGTGGAAGTGCAGAGTCTTAACCACTGGACCGCCAGGGAAGTCCCTGTTCCAAGTCTTGGGCCATCTTGAATGTAAGTGACCTTGGAGTCAGACTTTGAAGGGTAAATGATGTTGGCCCAGACAGACGGGGCAGGGGTCCCCTGGGCAGAAGGCACAGCCTGTCCAGAGCTGTGGACGCATGGTAACATTCAGGGGGCAGAACGGTACCAGCATATAAAGGTTTTAGAGGCCATGCCAGGTAGTTTAGGCCATAAAACAATGTAGGCATGAGAAGAGGCACTGGAGGGTTTGCAGTGGGGGAGTGACGGATCGATCCCTTAGAAAAATCATTCCAGTGGCCAACTGGAGGGGAGGTTGCCAAGGGGTGGCTAGAAGCTAGTTGGCAAAGCGAGCCGAATCCTTCCCCAAGCGCAATCTACCCTCTAGTCATTTTGACGGTATTTCTAGAAAAAGAAGTATCATATGACGTGAGAGAAAAGGGCAGAAAACTTAAAGAAAACTCCAGTGAGCAGGGCCAGGACCAGATGAAGCAAGAGGTACACTTGGGGGGGAGAATTTAACCAGGAATTTCTCAGAATCACGCAAGAGCCTGGTGAGTGATGCCTCCTTAAACTCTCCCTGTTCTCCGTGCCTCACCTGCCTCCTCTGGTCCTGGCACTGCTAAGGAGCTTGTTATTACTGGCCCCATCTGTAGGTGGCTTGCTCATCATCTCTCCATCGGGGGTGGGTATGGGGAGCCAGCCAGCCTGTGTTCATTTGTAGAAATCGAAATGCAGAGGCAAGAGCACCGGGTGCAGCACCGGGTGCAGACCCGGATCCAAGTCCTGACTCTAGACTTGATCTCAGTCAAGTTGTTGAGTCTTATGAGCTTGGGTGTCCCCATTTATGAAATGGCAAAATGCTGTGAAAGTCCTGGGGACAGTGCTGTACACATTCCAGGCGTTCCTGGAATGAATTCCACTCATCCCGCCTTCTCCTTGGCTGGCACAGCCTCAGAGAACGGGGACATCAGGATGCACGAGGAGTTTTCTTTCGGAAGCAGTATCAGTAAAAATAACTGCTGCTCCATCAGCTTTGCTAGCTCAGAGCCTGTGGAAGGACGGCGTCCTCTTACTTCCCTGGCTGTTAATGATTTGGGCCTGAATCTCTCACTCTCAAGAACATGTTGCCTGTTTGTTTAAAAAAGTCTTCCTGGGGAGAGGAAAAAAAAAGCACATTTCTTGTTTTGTTCTTTCACTCTTTGAACAAATATTTATTAGGAGCCTACTATACCAGCATCCTCCTGGTGCTCTGGATATAGCAACCTGAAAGAGAGTCCAGCCCTCTGCCCTCAGGAAGCTTACATTAAGTAGAAGGGAGCTCTGGGGAGGCTTGGGAGGGGAGCCAGGAAATAAACAAGCTGTCATATAAGCAAAGGAAACAATTTCCTATTTCCTGTAGTGCTGTGGGAACAGTAAAGCAGGGCAGAGGGCCCAGGGGCGGGAGGCAGCTCCAGATAAGGCAGTTGTAGGGAGGATTTCTTTGCGGAAGAGCTGTTTTGAGTTCTTACCTTGGAAACAAGTGTGTAGTGTGATGGGAGGAAGGTTTGGGGGGGGGGGCGGCAGATGGGGGGGGTGTGCGTGGATGGAGGGGAGACATCAAGTGCAAAGGCCCTGAGGTGGGAACTAGCAACCTTTAGTTATGTCATCTGCTTTGAGTCAGGCGTATATGGTTTGGGCAAAATTTCTGAACAAAAGAGGAACAAATGGATTTCTAGACCTGATTCGAAGTAGCATATCTGTGTCTGTATCTAGATATAATTCTCCATCCCCCTCTCTGTACCAAGGACACCTTATCTGGGTCACAGTTGAACCCTCCGTTAACTACAGCTGCCCTGTCCCCCTCCCCCACTCCTTCCTCTATGACCTGGCTTCACGACTGATATTTCCTTTCCTTTCTAGAACCACAGCCAGCCATCGCCGACAGCAGCACCTTACCATTTCCTGCCCAAGCCGAGGCCCAGCTCACCCTCCTCCGTTTTGCCTGCACCTTTGTGGAGGCAGAAGACTCCCCAACACCTGGGTTCCCTCATGCTGGGAACCGAAGTTACGATTAAGAGAGACCCCTTCCCTTCAACACACCCACATCATTCCTTCTCCCAATCAGAAGATGCTGGCACCGAATTTCTGATATCTGATAGAGTTCACAGAGTATTATCGGATTTTCATGTTTTCCACAAGGAAACTGAGGCCCCAAGGAAGGGGAAGTAACTTGCTCAAAGTCAGATGGTAAATTAGGGACAGGTCTTAGGGCTCTTCTCAAAGAACTGGGCAAGCACTTTAAATGGTCAGAGACATTTTCCATATAATACCTCTATTCTTACAGAGGGAACTATTGAAGCACAGAGAGGGTAAGTGACTTGCCTAGGGTTACACAGGAAGTGTTTGGCAAAGCTGGTGTTGAATTCAGGTCTTCTGACTTGAAATCATTGTTCTTATAATTTCACCATGCTCTCCAATCTGCCTCACCAAAAAAATCAACAAGGAAACATTCCAGAATGTTCCAAAGAAGTATTAGGGGAGAAGAAAATTTACCATTCTTCATGATTACTTTTTTCTTTGTTACTGAGGGCACTCAATAGGCAGTAAACTCAAAAAAAGGAAAATTCTCTTTCTGGGAAGATAGGATATTAAGTCTTTGAAAAGAGCTTCCACACAGTCAAATATTGGTGCAGTTCATTTGAGGGCTTCTTCTTGAAAGGAGCTCCTATAGAATGGGGCTTTAATAAATCAGAAAAATCCATGTCTTGCAGTAGACTCTGCAGTCAATTTATAGTCTTTCCTGCTTTTCACCAAATTTCTCTTCCTGGTAATATTTTTGGCATTTTAATTTTAGACATGGGTGAGGGAGTGGGAGAGGCCTTTTTTTTTAAACTGAAGTCTAACATATACATCATTAGAATCATATGTGATCTTAACCTATTTGCTTCTTTCATACAGGTGTAAGAGATGGCTTTGAAAAGACAGGACTGGGCAGGGTACAGACCTCCTCCCCAATCTTACTTGTAGGGAATTGTCTTCTGCTTCCCTAAGGGCAGGCAGAGGGGCGTCCAGGAAAGAAGCAGTTTGGGGAATCCAATAGACCTAGGTTTACATCCCAGATCTGTCCCTTACAAATTGTGGGATCATGGCCAAATTCCTTAACTTCTTTGAGGTTACAGAGACCTTAGGTATCCTCATTATATAGATGAGGAAACCGAGACCTGAGTCAAGAAATCCGCCAAATTTTATATCACTATTAAATGACAGATCTGGGTTTGAGACCCACATAGTCTGACTGCAAAGCCCAGATGGTGTGGCGTGCTGCTTCTCCATAAGCTTTTCACCATTCTCCATGAGATTGTTCTCCAAAGGGCCACATTCATGGGTCGTGCATGTAGGAAACATGACTATCAAATAACATCCAGTTTTAAACTGATATGTCAGAATGGATATATATGTATGTACACACACACACACACACACACACACACACACACACACAGAGATAGACAGAAAACGTATCTCCAAATGTATATTATGTGCTTTTAACTGGTCACATTGGGAAAGATGATGTATTTCTTACAACTAGACGGCTACTATTGCTGGGTCAGGAGCCACAGGAGAATCTCGGTCTCGCTGCCCTCCAATCTCACTAGTTCTGACCTCAAATTTTCTTCTCCAGCTTCATCACCTTCTTGAGCTTTTTGGAAAATCAAAGCTTCACTCTTACGGGCAGGTTATGCCGTAACCGAAGACTCAGAAGATTACTGCTACGAATCCCCATGAGGTGGGTACTCTTGTTATTCCCATTTTACAGCTGGGAATAAATGTTATTCCCATTTTACAGCTCAGAAACGGAGAGACTTTGAAGGTAATTTCACAGAATTTCCAAGAATGATTGAATGGCTCCAATGACATTCTCATGATGGCCCCCGAAGGGGCTCTGGTCCCAAGTCCTGGCTCTGACTGACCGCATGGCTTTGGGAACATTGTTCTGCCTCTCTGCTCTGCGTCCTCTCTTGTAAAATGGTGAGATTGGACTAGGTGATGTTTTAAATCCCTTTCAGGTTTGAGTCTATCGGGCATTTTGCAGAGGGCAGCCATTGTTTGGTTGTCTAAGCCCTAGAATGCTCGTCGAAAAGTTAACTGTCTTGCCTTCTAGTCATGCCTAACGCACATGAATGGACAGGAGGACCTCGTGGATCCTCATTCGGAAATAAATGCAACAGCTCCACCAGACTACCCTTTTTTTCTTCTCTTTCTTTTTCTTTTTTTTTTTGCGGTATGCGGGCCTCTCACTGTTGTGGCCTCGCCCGTTGCGGAGCACAGGCTCCGGACGCGCAGGCTCAGCGGCCATGGCTCACGGGTTCAGCCGCTCCACAGCATGCGGGATCCTCCCGGACCGGGGCACGAACCTGTGTCCCCTGCATCGGCAGGCGGACTCTCAACCACTGCGCCACCAGGGAAGCCCCAGACTACCCATTTTTCCTATTAGCCCACTGCTTCATTTCCTCCCTTAACCCTAGAGGACACAGAGTGCGAAAGAAAAAGATCAGGATGCACCATCTCCTTACAAGCAGCACCTTCACAGTCCTTTAACTACTTCCTTCAGGGACCTGGGCTCCCTTCTCTTGCTTCCTGCAGTGTTACACTAGCTGCGTGAATCTTTCCCTGAACTCTCTCACAGCTAAGGATGCTCCTTGGTAAAGCTCTTCCCCAGTTTCCTCTTCTGCTTCCCCAATGGTTTATGCTGGAAAATTACTTCTCCCTAATTGTTTGTAGGGAATTGTAAAGAAGGTCAGATCACGGGGAAAGCTTGTTGACAGACCTGCACTCTTATTCCCCAGCAAGTGGGTGAGGGTCCCTGAGAAACAGACTCCTCCCTTACTTCTAATGGCCTGGTGGTTAGGCTGGAAAAGCTCTGTGGTTTACAAATCTGCTCAGTCCACCTCCTTCCCTTCTGTTGATGAAAGACCAAATAACTCTGCCACCAGGAATGGAAATGAACCCAGAGAGGAGGAGGCAGTTGTTCCAAACGTGGCTTCTGGAGGCTGGGAGCTGGCTGCCTCCTCTTGTTGGCTGTGTGGCCAAAGGGAGGCTGCCTCCTCTCTCCAACTTAGTTTCTTTAGCTGTAAAATGGGAATAACAACAGTACCACCTCACAGGTAATCTGAGGGATAAAGGAGACGGCCTGTGACAGCGGTCAGCACCCTTGCTTATTCCCCGTGGTTATTACCTTGCAAGCAGTATTTGATACGTGTCATGGCAAAAATAAATGGAAGGCATGACTTAAACTTGTTTAAGCCTATCAAATACTGTAATATTCATTCTACATAAACTGCAGAGTTTATCATCCTGTTGGCAGGGCCCTCTCTAAGAGACTGGGGGAAGGGGCTTAACAAAATCAGAGGAAATGGAAAGGTCAGATTTGGGCTTCATTGGTTACTCTGTTATCTTTGCTCATAAGTAGGTTTTGTAGGGTGCTTGTCTACTCAAATGCCTCCCTCACACCATCCGCTTTTATTTTGGGGGAAAAAAAAAAAAGCACACTACTACAACATCGCCTGCCCCCAGCCCCTGCACCCGTCCTTTTTGATTCCAGCCTTGCTTATTAGACTGTAACCGTCTGAGGGCAGAAATATTTTTTCTTTGACGGCATCCTTCACCCAGTAAGGGATCACAGATACACTTGGATTTTGAACAAAGAAGCAACACAAACACCTCAAGTCTCCGGGGTGGCCTCCTTTCTTCTTAGAGATTTTGCAGAGACTAAATTGTTCAGGAAAGCAAAGCAAGCTGCCCACATTCGGGGATCTGCCATCCCTGCCAATTCCTGATTAATCAACAAGGAAGAAGGTTCCTTTAAGAAAAAGAAAAGAAATATGGACTGGAAGAGAGAGAACTTGCTTATCACTTTCCTCCAGCCCTGCCACCCTCTGTGACGCTTGGTCTCCAGTACAATTATGCTAAATAGACATGGTCTGGGTGAACCAGCTAGCAACTGTCCCGGCAGGTGACAGCTGGATAACTTAGCGTCTGACTAATAAATATATGGCCAAGAGAAAAAAATCTGAACACCATGGCACCTCTAGAACAACTCTTTCCAGATTTCCCACAATGTCCCTTCCTATCCCCAGCCAAACGCAACAGACAACACCCTGCCATTTCACCATTTCCGCAGCACAAGAGATTACTCACCCCAGGCTGGTGGACCTGAGCCTCTCGGCAAGACCAAAGTGAACAGCGCAACCGGACTAGGCAGAGGTAGGTGGGTGGGCGTCTGCAGTTGGCACCTGCCTCATCCTGGGCTCCTCTGCAGACCCCCTGGTCTTGCGAGCGCAATCCTAAAGCTTAATAATAATCACAACAGGCAGCCCATCATTGCCTCCCTGTCTGGCTCAGAGGTTTACAACTTAAACTTATGGCAGAGGGAGAAATTGGTTCAATCACTTGGAGTAATGGTACATGGAGAGCCAGTTGGGCATGACTGCTATTTAAATCAAGGAAACCGAACTGCTGCGCTTAGCGTACGTACACGCTAATAAACACTAATCAACACGTCATGCTCCGAGGTGAAAATTAACACCTCCCCCTGCACTCCCCACTTCGCTCTCCCTTTGCCTTCTTGCCTCATCCTAACTGAATAGATGGGACAAGACTGGGAGAACAGGGCTACAAACAGATGCTCGCAGCTACCGGTATGTCCATAATCACAGATCACCCTTCATTCTTTTCAAGAGATTTAAAGTTTATTTCTCATAGACCTTATAGCAAATATTTATAATAAGGCATTTTTAAGGGGGAGAGTAAAAAGAAAGAGAACCTGACATCATTGCTAATAATAGTTAACATTTTCAGATATTTTACTGTGGCCAGGTACCCCTTGTGCATCTTCCTAGCAACTTTAGTGAGGTGGGTACCATTATTGTCCCCAGTTTACAGGTGAGGACATTGCAACTCAGGGAGTTTAAATAACGAACCCCAAATCACCCCGGACCTAGGAAATGGGAGGTGGTATTTGAAAACAGACCCATGTAAGTAAGTCAGAGCCCAAGTTCTCAGCCTTTTTGCTACACTGGGTATTTATTGGACAAAGGAGAAAGTGGAGGAAGACACAATCATTGGCTCAACAGTGTTCTCAGCTAGTCCTAGTTTTATTTCTCAAATGCTTCGATAGGTACACATTATGATGCCTTCCCATCTGCCCTTCCCCACCAGCCATGCAGCTTTTCCATCACAAATAAGAACTCAACTCTACCACTTGCCAAGTACTGCAGATACAGAGGTAAAGCCCACAATCATCTTTCTCCCCAAACTTACAGTCTAGTGGGAAAGGTAGCTAAAGAAAACTAGGTTCATAGGAAAAAGGGTGAACAAGAAGCTGTTGGGATCTTTCCTAGTTTTCCGCTCGGCCCTGTCCACACAGGATGCTCCGTTCTCAGTGGACCTACGCTACATGTAACATAATTGGCAAGAGGACCTGGAGTCAGCCCCTCGTCCCAGACCAGAATCCCAGTTCGGGCGCCACGGCCCTGCTGCTTCTGACAAATGAAACTAAGTGTACTAATTAAGGTAATGCTAGCTACTATAATCAACAAACTCTAAAATATATAATCGCTAAAGACTAGGGCTGCCAGATGGAGTAAAAACAAAGACATCCATTTAAATTTGAATTTCAAATAATTTTAGTATAACTATGTTCTGTGCAATATTTGGGACATACTTATATTAAAATTATTCATTATTTATCTGAACTTCAAACTTAACTGGGTGCCTTGCATTTTATTTGGCAAGCCTACTCAAGACATCAAAGGTTTATTTCTTGTTTATGTAAAGTCCACAGTGGGAGTTCTCAGTAGACAGGTAGCCGTCCTCCAAGTTGTGGTTCAGGGATCCAGGCTCCTTCCATCTTGGATCCACCATCTTCATCACTCAGCTTTCAAGGTTTCCATAGGCTCGTGGGGTCACGTCACAGAAAGGGCAAGGGCTTGGAGATTTCCACATGGGAATGTTTAGGGGGCATTCCCAGTAGTGGCACGATGGACTTCTGATCACAGTCCATTCATTGGCCATAACTCAATCCCATGGCCCGTACCTAGCAGCAGGGTAAGTTGAAATATGTAATCCAGTGTGTGCTCAGGAAGACATTTGGAGAAGAGCTACCCGGTCTCTGCCATACTGGATAATACTTCCTGTACTGGTGCCTCATCTCCTGTACTAGTTCTGGACGCAGTCAGCAGTCCTCCACTCACTGAGGTCCCTAGCAGGAGATCAGATGCTTCCTCTCTCAGCCCTGGACTGGTTAAGTAACAGCCATTTGGGATTGGGAGTACAGGGCCATTGTGAGAGTAATAGGCAGTATGGATTCATATCAACTCATTTCAATTCAATGCAATTTAATAAATATTTATTAGTGCTCCTGGGATACTGAGAAAAGCTTGGTTCTAGGCCGCTGAGGGAGACATAAATTGAACTAGAACCCTGTTATACCCTCAGGGAGCTGCATACAATTAAATGCAAGAGCTATCCTCAACCCTTACCTGTATCCCTTTGATTTTTCAAAGGCAGGTGAAAAACCCACAGGGACAAAGAATTCTGCCCTAAATGTTAGGGTACAGAATGGTCCCTCCTCTCCCAAATTCCTCAAACCCTTGCTGTCTACGTCCATTCACTTATTCATGCATGTATGCATTCATTCAATTAGTTCATTCATGAACATGTGTTGAGACCTACTCTGCTTGACAGTGTGCTGGCTCTGAGGACCGGGAGTGGGGATACCAAGCTGAACAAGACTGAGACCAAGGCTTCCAGAAACTCACAATGGAGGGGGTGGTCACAATGCACATAACTCAGTCACATACAAGGCAGATGGTGGTCAACACGACGATAAATGTTTAAGCAGTGTGAACGGACTTATGGAGGAGGGAGACATTAATTCTGACTGGAGGGTGGGGTGGAGATTACATCAAAGATCCAACAATGAACTTCCCAAAGAGATGAATGAACCTGCCCTGGTGAGGGAGCCTGAGTCAAAGTGTCTGGCTCAGAGCCCATAGCCACCTTCACCCACAGGGCATCCCCCAGTCTCCCACCCACTCAGCCCTAATGGGAAAAAGGCAGTGAGCTTTCCTCAAGGGAGAACTCCAAGGCAGTCTCTCATTTTATCTTAAAAATTCATACAAATTTGGAACTCCACTCCACAGGATACCAACGTTTGTTTTGCTGTAATAATTTTAACATGATTGGCTTAGACTACCTGTCACTGAGTAAAATCATTTTATCTTGTGTCTTGTGTACCCCCGACATACCATTTTTATTTGAAGAGTACCTTCTCCAGAAATTCCACTTCTGAGAGCGTGGGACTGGAAGTTCAGTTTTCACTTATTTTATCCCTTCTCTTTTCTCTTTGTCAGGATAAAGGAAAGATTCTGCTTCAAGGACTCTGAGACTAGCCATATGCTTTGTGAATATACAACACCGTAACCATGGATGAAGCTTATATTAGATAAACACACTAGTTTTCAGATACTTCTCTCGAGTCAGGCGAGATATATATAGAAGGATGCAACTCGGACATGAGTTGTATTTCTGGACGGTGGTGCTTCTGGGGATACCTTCAAGGAGCGTGACCCTCAGCCTGCAGCCCCTTCCAGGCTGTGTACATAACTATGGCTGCTTCCTGTTGTAAAACAGCTGCCCTGGATTCAAATCTGCAACATTAAACACCTCAAAAGTTAAACAGTTGGCTATTTACACAGCATAAGAAAATGTTACATACTTCCCTTCTTTCTGGCCTCCCCACAAAGAAATACCAAAGTGTTAAAAAAAACAAAAAACCCTGTTTCTGATGAGGACCTGGGGGTTAATTTTCAGCGTGGCACCTGGGGATTTCACTGTGGGACTCCCGTTACTTGCAATGGGAGTCACACTGCTTCATTTCATGCACACAATACGCACCCCTCGACAGCCACAAGATTTGAATTTTGAAACTGAGGCCGGCTTTCTCAGAAAAAATCAGATCGCAGGAAAACGCCCAAACTGCTCGGTGTTGGTCTGGGGCCTGTGTGTTTCTGCTTGTGTATATCTGAAAGGGAGAAAATGTCTTTCTCTTGAGCGCAAATGCCCCTTTCACAGACAACAGCGTTAAAACATTATGCCCAACAGCTGACAGCCATGGGTGCCGTGTCTCACCCCAAAGCTTGTTAGGAACCCCATAAAACCCGGCACATGGTTTGTGACACCAAGTGAAACACTGTGCTTCTCCATAATTACCTGAGCCCTGCTGCCTGTCATTAAGGGACCTCTCTTATTAAGCATCTCTTTTTTAAATGGCTACCATCATCTGGTCCCAGTGTACATTAAATCCCATTATAATTATAAACACGCTTCCCCATAACATCCATTGCAGATTTCATCCCCCTCAGGGGATCTTTGCACTAATAACAACTCAGATTTGCTATTTGAGTTGACAACATTAGGTCCCAACACCATTTGCAAGATGTAGGGGAGAGAAAGAAAGAAGAAAAAGCTTTCTCTTTCTCCATCACAAAGATCTTGGGGTCACAGTGACCCAAGGCCTCTGGGGCTAAAAGAAATAACCCCTCATCTTCTCCCTTTGAAATGTCACTCTCTGCCTTACAGAGGAGAAGGGCATACTTAGTACCTGGAGGAGATGCCCAGGCGTAAACATCACAAACCAGGTGTCCACGGGGGAAAAGGATGGCAATTACTAATCCAAGAAGCCATATTTTTATTTGGTTTTCTGGGCTTCAACTAACCAGAACCCACACATCACCTGTTTATTTCCCCTTCTGTTTTTTGGAGGCGGCATGAAAGGAAGTGACATGGAAGAATTAAGTTAAAAAAAAAAAAAAGACAAACCTAAGAAAACTATCAACATATGTACTGAGGGCAAATTTGACTCTGCTTAGGTTTTTTTTTTTCTGGCCGAGCCTTGTGGCTTGCAGGATCTTAGCTCCCTCACCAGGGATCCAGGGATCCAGGGATCGATTCCAGGCCCCCTGCAGTGGAAGCATGGAGTCCTAACCACTGGACTGCCAGGGAATTCCTGACTCTGCTTAGTTTTTTACATCATTTGTATCTATCTAGAAGATACCTCAATGATGACCTTGCAACATTATAAGATACTTTGACTCCAAAAATGGACACCATAGGCTTGCTATGTCTTCTCCCCAAGTCACCAGTGGGGTAAAGATCTGAGAGTACATGCGACAACCTGGTGCATCTTCTGGTGGCCACCTGGAGTTCTCCATTGTGGAGGAGACTACTTTTTTTCATTCAGGGGCTTCACTGCCTGCATCCCTCCCTCAAAATGCTTCATTCTTTCTCCATCACAAGGTTTTGGAGAAATGCACAGTAGCTTCTTCTCCCCCATAGGTAGGAGTCCTTGATTTTATTTATCATGATAGGAAAGTTTACCTTTCAATTTTAAAATTATTTTCCGACTAAGGAGCTGGAACAAAATGATTTGTAACATTTTCCTAACCCTCAAGCAGAATACTCAAACCAGCACAGTCACCTTCTTCCTGGGCACCTACTTAATTGGAGTTTTACTGTAATTCAAAACTCCCTCCTCAACTTTTGCCTGAGGTTTTTTTTTTTTTTTTTCAGGCCACGCCACATGGCTTGCAGGTTCCCCGACCAGGGAGCAAACATGCCCGCCCAACACCGCAGTGGAAGTATGGAGTCCTAACCACTGGGCCGCCAGGGGATTCCTTTGCCTGAGATTTTTGAGGAGGAAAGAAAGTGCAGAGATCTGGGCATCTAAGTCTGCTTACCTGGTGGCCTGATTCAATGGAGAACTGTTTGGTTCTCAGCTTGGCTGGCTGCTACAGAGACCTTGGCCTCTGTAGAGTAAGAGGAGAAGGGAAATTAAAAGCCCTTGTTTCCTTTTCTCCATCCCACTGGAGGCTGTATAATCTAGAAGTTAAGATCATGAGCGTTGGGAGCCAAGAAGTTTTCGCCATTAGAAGATGGCCGACACCCTGCTTCTCTTCCTGATTTATGAGATAGAAGTTCGCGCCTAAAATGAAAGCCCGCGCACGCAGCACCAATGATGATTAGCCAAGTACTTCCCTCATTCTGCATCCCGCCCCCCTTTCTCTGCAGTGTATAAATACAGCTACCGCAGCAATAAAAGTTTGAGGCTTGATCAGGATTTTGTCTTGCCTCCATTCTTTCGCGTCTCCTGCCCTTCCCCCTTTTTTCAACCCCCCCAGGTTCCTCCTCGGACTCACAAGGATTTGTCCTGCTGGTCGGGACTCCCGGGGACGCCCGGGGCCGTACACAATTGGCGCCCAACGTGGGGCTCGAGGAACGGATCCTGACGGAGGTAGCACGCTTACGAACGCCTGGCCAGGCACCCACTGAGCCGCCGCGAGACTTACTCGAAAGTGCAGCTTGATTAGGTCCCCGGAGGACTGGCCGCCCTTCGGCAGTCGTGACCTGAGGATAAGGTAAGCGGAGCTATAAATATGGGACAGGAATTGAGTTCCCATGAACTCTTTCTTCAGGGGATCGAGGATTCCCTCAAGATGCGGAAGATTAAGGCTAGAAAAAAAAAGATTTGCGTGAATTTTTTATGTTCTTGTCTGATGTTTGCCCATGGTTCCCACAGGAAGGGACAATAGATAAAAAATGCTGGAATCGTGTAGGAAATTGTTTAAATGATTATTATCAAACCTTTGGGCCTTCTAAAGTGCCTGTGACTGCATTTTCGTATTGGAATTTAATTAGGGAGATTCTCATGGGTCATTTTTTTGACCCCGATGTCCAAAAGGTTGTAGAGACCGGGGAAACAATTCTTAAAGCAGCCTCTCGTCTCCATTCAGCTTGTCCATCCGTTACCATTGATATGGGTTCAAATGAAGAGTTCCCAAAAATTCCAGAAACCGGTCATCATTATCCCACAGATGATAAAGTTATCCCAAAGATTTATCCTTCCCTTACTGCTATTAAGGGTGATCCCAATGATGACCAGCTTTCCCCCCAAGATCAGGAAACTCTCGATGAGCAGGCTGCTCGTTATCATCGCAATGATAATCCCTGGGGATTCCCCCTTTTTGAAGCCTCCACCATCTTATAATACTCCTCATCAGATGCCTGCCTTTAGCGCCCCTGCTCCCATTGCCCCCCTGATTGATCCCCTTCGACAGGCTAAGATGGCCTTAACCCAGGAAATTTCCTCTTTGAGAGATGTTTTACAACAAAAACGGGAACGCTTGGATCTCCTAAAGGAGCTTAAGGCCCTTGAGGTGGAGCTTACTTCTTTTAATGTCTCGAACGGTCCCAATAAACCCCCGCTTCGACAAAAACCAGGATCCATTAAGTTAGCCTTCCCTGTTACTCGCAGTCAAAATTTACCCACTCAAGGTGAAATTCAAGCTGAAGATAGTGAGGAAGGGGAAGAGGAAGAGGGAGAAGAATCTCCTGAACCTGATGAGGGACCAGATATTCATAATTCTTCTGGGGGCGGCCCTTTTGAACATAAATATCGCCGCCTCAATTTAAAACATATAAAAGATTTAAAATCTGCTGTCAATAATTATGGGCCCACAGCCCCTTATACATTGGCAATCTTGGAGGGATTAAGCGATCGCTGGCTGACCCCAAATGATTGGCTTACCCTGGCTCGGGCCACCCTTTCTGGGGGAGATTTTGTTTTATGGCGCACTGAATTTGCAGAAAATTGTAGAGAAACTGCCCAAAGAAATGCTGAAAACAGAACTTCCCGATCATGGACCCGAGATAAATTACTTGGCCGTCCCCCCTATGAATCCAATGAGTCTCAGGCTGCTTTTCCCCCTGGTTTGTTGGCTCAAATACAACATGCTGGCCTTAAGGCCTGGCGCCGTCTTCCGCCTAAGGGTTCGCCCACAGCTTCCTTGGCAAAAATTCGCCAGGGACCAGAAGAGCCTTATTGTGAGTTTATTAGCCGCCTCACGGACGCCGCCGAGCGTGTAGTGGGTGATAGTGAAACTGATAATGCCTTTGTTAAACATTTAGCTTATGAAAATGCCAATCCGGCCTGCCAAGCTGCCCTTCGGGCTCATCGTGGTGGTAGCCTGGCTGATTACATTAAGTTGTGCTCCGGAATTGGTCCCTCCCATTCTGTTGGTCTTGCGATTGGAGCTGCTCTAAAAGATTTTATTAAAGATACATCCGTCCTAGATAAACAACAAAAAACTTGCTATAATTGCAAACAACCTGGACATTTTGCCCGGAATTGTTCATTACATAGACAAGGACAGTCATTAAAGGCTAACCCACAACAACCCCAATATCAATCCCGGGCTCCTCCCACCACCGTTTGCCCTCGTTGTAAAAGAGGCAAACATTGGTCTTCAGAATGTTTTTCAAAAACGGATATAAATGGCCAATTGCTCCCCAAAAAACAGGGAAACTTTTCACGGGGCCAGCCCCTGGCCCCTTCCTTGGAACCAAACCAAGGGGCAATTCGGTTTGTTCCTCAAAAATCTGGACAAGTTCCCTGCACCCAGATGTTGGCTCCCTCTGTCGAGCCACACCCGGAAGCGCAGGATTGGACCTCTGTGCCTCCACCGACTCAATATTAGTCCCAGAACAAGGAGTACAACCAATTCCCACAGAAGTTTATGGCCCCCTGCCCCCAAATACTTTTGGTTTAATTTTAGGAAGAGGTAGTTCCGCTTTGGCTGGCCTCCAAATTATACCTGGTGTTATTGATAATGATTATTCAGGTCAAATTACCCTTTTGGCATCTGCTTTACAAGGCCCTATATCAATCCCTAAAGGTCAAAGGATAGCACAGTTAGTATTGTTGCCCCTAAATTCTTTAAATAAGAGCCATACTAATTGTCCTAGAGCAGATGCTGCTTTTGGCTCCTCAGATGTTTATTGGGTCCAACAAATTACTCCTGAAAGGCCACTCCTAACCCTGTGGTTAGATGGAAAGAAATTTGAGGGTTTAGTCGATACAGGAGCCGATGCAACAGTTATTTCGGAAAAATATTGGCCCTCCTCTTGGCCTTGTACAGTGTCTATAACTCATTTACAAGGCATAGGACATTCTACCAATCCTAAACGGAGTTCTAAAGTTCTTACATGGATAGATACTGAAGGTAATACTGGACAGGTACAACCTTATATTTTGCCACATATCCCGTTGAATCTTTGGGGACGTGACATCCTGTCACAATTAAAGTTAATCATGGCCAGCCCCAATGAGGTGGTGACCCAACAAATGCTAAACCAAGGGTTTCTACCAGGCTTAGGCTTAGGAAAAAATAATCAGGGTATTACACGACCTATTTCCCTGGCATCTAACATAAATCGCCAGGGCCTAGGCAGTTCGCCTTTTTCTTAGCGGCCATTGACCTTCCTGTGCCCCATGCGGACAAAATACGATGGAAAACTAATGATCCCGTTTGGGTGGACCAATGGCCTCTAACAGAAGAAAAACTTACAGCTGCCACAAAGTTAGTGCAGGAACAATTGGCCGCTGGACATTTAGAAGCCACTACTTCGCCATGGAATACCCCTATATTTGTGATAAAAAAGAGATCTGGCTCATGGCGACTTCTCCAAGATCTTAGGGAAATTAATAAAACAATGTTTACTATGGGAGCTTTACAGCCTGGCTTGCCTTCTCCTATTGCCATTCCAGCTGGCTATTTTAAAATCATTATTGATCTTAAAGATTGCTTTTTTACTATCCCTCTCCATCCTCAGGATAGAGAGCGTTTTGCATTTAGTCTCCCAGTAATTAATTTTAAAGGCCCAATGCCACGTTTTCAATGGAAGGTCCTCCCGCAGGGTATGGCCAATAGCCCCACCTTATGTCAAAAATTTGTTGCACAAGCTGTAGACCCTCTTAGGGCTCGTTGGCCTGGTATCTATATCATTCATTATATGGATGATATTCTTTTGGCTGGAAAATCAACTGATGAACTCCTTAAGTGTTATCAAGATTTAAAAGATAATCTTGCTTCCTCTGGCCTTCAAATTGCTTCAAATAAGGTACAATTAAAAGATCCATACTATTATCTTGGTTTCGAATTAAACAAAAAAATAATTACCACTCAAAAGATACACATACAAGTATCACATTTGCAAACCCTCAATGATTTTCAAAAATTTTTGGGAGATATTAATTGGCTACGACCGTATCTTAAACTTACTACGGGAGAGTTAAAACCCTTATTCGAAATTTTACAAGGGCCATCAGATCCCTTGTCACCCCGTAGGCTGACTAAGGAGGCTAAAAATTCTCTTCAATTAGTAGAAAAGGCCATTAGATGTCAACAGATTACCTTTTTAGATTATGGTCGTCCCTTTAGTCTGATTATTTGTGCCACTGCACATACACCCACTGGAGTCCTATGGCAAGATCATCCCCTCTTGTGGATACATTTGTCCGTATCTCCTAATAAAGTGCTTAAGACCTACCCTTCCTTAGTAGCACAGGTTCTTACTTTGGGCAGAGAAAAAAGCCGTCAATTTTTTGGCAGAGATCCTGGTCATTTGATTCTCCCCTATACCAAAGAAGAGCTTGGTTGGTTATTACAAACTGATGATAAATGGCTTGTTTCCTTATCCTCCTTTCAGGGTAATATTGATAATCATTATCCACCTGATAAGCTCCTTCAGTTTGCTAGAAAACATCTGTTTATATTTCCCAAAATCACTTCTGCTGTTCCTCTGGGAGATGCTGCCCTAGTATTCACTGATGGATCATCATCCGGTGTTGCTGTATTTGTTATAAATAATCAGCCCTATAGGGTACAGTCCCCCTTTTTATCAGCACAACTTGTTGAGCTTTTTGCCATTCTTCAGGTTTTTGAGATGTTACAGAATATCCCCTTTAATTTATATACGGACAGCTCATATATAGCTTTGTCCGTCCCCCTTTTAGAAACTGTTCCATATATTAAACCCTCTTCCAATGCTGTTCCCCTTTTTCAACAACTTCAAAGTCTTATACTTCGAAGACAAGCGCCTTTTTTTATTGATCATCTTAGGGCTCATACAGATCTTCCTGGACCCCTCTCTCAGGGCAATGATTTAGCTGATAAAAATGCCCGCCTGATGTGCACCGTAACCTCTGATTCTGTTTCTCAAGCTACTCAATTTCATCAGCTACATCATGTTAATGCACATACTCTTCGCTTAATGTTTAAGCTTACTCGAGAACAATCAAGACAAATTGTAAAAAATTGTCCAGGGTGCGTTACATTTTTACCTCTTCCACATCTTGGGGTAAACCCAAGAGGTCTATTACCTAATGAAATCTGGCAGATGGATGTTACCCATCTTGCTAAATTTGGAAAATTAAAATTTATTCATGTGTCCATTGATACCTTTAGCGGCTTTATATATGCCTCCCTTCAGGGAGGAGAAGCCACAAAAAACATTATTTCACATGTGCTCCAATGTTTTACAGTTTTAGGCAAGCCTCAAATAATTAAAACAGATAATGGGCCTGGGTATACCTCCCAGGCTTTCCAAGATTTTTGCACCCGGCTTCAAATAAAACATCTTACGGGAATTCCATATAACCCCCAGGGTCAAGGCATAGTAGAAAGAGCCCATCAAACCCTTAAAAATACCATTTCCAAGCTTAAAAATAATGATTTAACCGCTACAAAAAATTCCCCAAAAAATATTCTTAGTCATGCCCTGTTTGTAATTAATTTTTTACAATTAGATAATAATGGTAGATCTGCCGCCGATCGCCTTTGGCATCAAGAAACTAAAAATCAATATGCACAAGTTATGTGGAAAGACCCTTTGACCTTTAAATGGCATGGACCCGATCCACTCCTCATCTGGGGGAGGGGATCCGCATGTGTATATAATACCAAAGAAGGTGGAGCACGCTGGTTGCCTGAGCGCCTTATTAAACCTATAAGTTCTATAAAGTAATAAATTTTATCCAGGGCCCTTTTCCCTGAGATTGTATTTCTTTTTCTTTTTCAGAAAAAGATGGAGACCCTCCTAATATTGAAAGAGCGGCAGAGACGACATGAGCTATCCGTTGTGACCCTGATCCTGTTATCTTTGCTGGTTGTTGGACAGGCTGAAAGCACTCCCCACTTGCCTCAAAATTTAACCTGATACATTACCATCGCCTCGCCATTACAGAAGCAGAACCAAAGGATGATTCTGGCTGCCCCTCCACTGGAGCGGCATGAAACAGAGACATGCCTACCCCCCTCTTTGATGGAGGGTATGGGTACCGAGTTGAGTGTGGCAGCAAAGCATGCACAAGGGAAAACGTGTATATATGTATATACAAGGTAATCTCTGTTATTCCCTGTGAGTATACCTGAATTATGATAGAGGTTGGTATCTAAACATTGTTTTTGGCTTTTAGTAGCTAAGATTATCTTTGGCTCTGCCTCTCCTCCCCAAAAGATACCAAGAGCCGATGAGTGTGGACACACATACCTTGTCCACGGGAGGATTCAGGTCACTACTCCCTCACTCGGTTAATGCCCACCTCCTTAAAAGAAATAAAAAGGGAGGAAATGTTGGGAGCCAAGAAGTTTTCGCCATTAGAAGATGGCCGACACCCTGCTTCTCTTCCTGATTTATGAGATAGAAGTTCGCGCCTAAAATGAAAGCCCGCGCACGCAGCACCTATGATGATTAGCCAAGTACTTCCCTCATTCTGAATCCCGCCCCCCTTTCTCTGCAGTGTATAAATACAGCTACCGCAGCAATAAAAGTTTGAGGCTTGATCAGGATTTTGTCTTGCCTCCATTCTTTCGCGTCTCCTGCCCTTCCCCCTTTTTTCAACCCCCACAGGTTCCTCCTCGGACTCACAAGGATTTGTCCTGCTGGTCGGGACTCCCGGGGACGCCCGGGGCCGTACACACATGAGTTTTGCAGTTGGAATGGTCTGATTTAAAGTCTTAGCTCTGATATTTAATAGCTCTACGGTCTTGGGTAAGGCACTTAACCTCTTTGAGCCCCAGGTTTCCCATCCACAGAAATGGGGGAAAGATGTACCTGCATTAGGAGAGATATGAGGATTAAATAAAACAATATAGGTAATGTGTTAAGATTCCCAGTCAGTGCTCAGAATGAGGTATTATCCCCACTGTCTCTTTCCTGTAAGGTCGCTTTAGACCTGACATACCCTCCTCTTCCACAACCTGAGTACTGAAGGGCTGCTTTCAGCTGGAGGTATATGGGTAAAGAAGATGAGGGAATGAGAAGATTTAGCAATGGAATTCCACCCAAAGGTCAACTCATCTCTTCTTCTGTCTCCAAGATGACCTCTCTGTAAGACTGAAATCCCGTTTTTAGGATGTGTCAAAACTACTGTCCCACCTTCTCTTACCACACCCTTCAGGAAAAAAAGTAAAAAACAAAAACAAAAAACCCAAAAAAACCTACTACAAATATATAAACATGAGAGAGAGAGCAAAAGAGAGCATTTTTCTGTTGTAATTTTCCATCCTGTGGGTTTTTAGGTGCTGCCGTAAGAAATCTCTGAACTGTGGATTCTCATCAGCCTTGCGGGGGCCCAAGGACATAGCTTTTGGTGGGGGAGCTGCTGCCGCCTTATCTGGGCCCAATAAACCTTATCAAACTTCTGTGCAGCCAGCCTTCAGCGCTAAGTGGAAATGCATGGAGCTCCATGCGGGCACTCGGCCCATAGCCTTGCCTTCCTTCCTCCTTTTTGTTACCTTCTCCACCTCTTAAATGCGGGCATTAATCTCTCTTTAACACTTACGAACAAGGGCTGGGCTTTGTAATGGGCTGAGTTTATGAAGCAAGGGAGATTTTCACGTAGCGTGAATGTGGCATGGAGGTGGAGGGGGGCGGTCCAGGGCCATGGAGGGATGGTTCTTTCTTTCCCATTGTTTCCAGAGAGTCTCCCTTTCTCTGATTTGAGGATTACTAGGAGATTAGATCAGGGGTTAGTTGTGTGCTTCTGCTACTGCACTCAGGAGGGGCCGGTAGTAGGTGGATGTGGACAGCGAGGCAGCAACCTTTAGCAGGTACCATCTATAGGCAGAAGCGCAACAGTTTAATGATTCTTTCTTCTTTCCATTTCCCTGGTGAGGCTCTAGGACTGTCTTCTCTCCTTATACCTCTCTCCTCTTGCTCTCCTTGCAGACCAGTTCTTTCTTTCTTTTTTTAAAATGGAAGTAGAGTTGATTTGCAATATTGTATTAGTTTCAGGTGTACAGCGAAGTGATTCAGTTATACATATACGTATATTTAGACTTTTCCCATTATGGGTTATTACAAGATATTGACTATAGTCCCCTCTGCTACACAGTAAGTCCTTGCTGTTTATCAGATCAGTTCTTTCTTCTTTTTTATTTATTATTTTTTGTATTTGGCTGTGCCGCACTGCCCGTGGGATCTTAGTTCCCTGACCAGGGATCGAACCTGCATCTCCTGCATTGGAAGTGCAGAGTCTTAACCGCTCAACTACCAGACCAGTTCTTTCTTAACTTTCTTTAAATTCCTTTCCTCTTACAGACTGCAGACCTTAGCTAGAAAAATAGTCCTTTCATAGATTGCTCTTTACTGTTAATCTAATACCCAGGGACTGGGTGTTCCCAGGCTCCTGTTAGACGTTGCTGTATTCTCTTCTATCAGAGGATAACTAACTCCCTTCCTTCACCTTCAAGTGGCTTCTCACAGGTCTTCCTCTCTCCCATGACTCCTGCAGGTCTGAGCACTTTCCCTGCGAGCAGGAGACAGGGGCGATGTTTGCTGGGATGGAATCGCCTGTCTTTGGGACTACCCCATTAGCAGCTCTTGTGAACTATCAGTTCTGATGTAAACTCCAGTCAACTGGCCTTGTGAGGCTGGAAGTGGATTTTTGCCTCTAGTTGGCTTCTGCCACCTTCCATGACCCTTCAGTTCTTGGGGCCTGACTCTTGGTCTGGGGCAGTGCCAGAGGTGCGCAGCAGGATGCGATCATACGTGAGTCTTGCGCGAAACTTCTGAACCACCCCGCGTGTCAGGGACTGACAGAGGGGACTCAGGACTCAGTGCCTGAAGACCCACCCGGCTTGCTAAGACTGTACGACCTCCAGGGCTGACTGTCCGGAGACCCAGGGAGGGCGCTTTCCACCAAACCTTGACTGCCATTAGCTGGCAGTCAAGGTTTGTGCCCAGAAGAGCGTTTCCCACCTCTTGTCTCCTACCTTTGTCAAGCTCCAGGGAAAGGGCAGAGAAGGGGGACTCTCCGCAGCCCGCGGGAGGGCACATTGCTTCTGCTTGCTCTACCCTGGGCTTACTGACCTCAACTCCACCCTCTTAAGTGGAGCAGCTGGCTGAGAGGAGCCACTTTTGGGGGTCTGAAGCTTTTTCAAGCTTTCACTCGCCCCCTGAAGACTTTGCCCTGAACTGACTGACCGCAGTTCTCGGGAACTGTTTCCAGCCAGGTTCCGGGTGGGGGGGGTGGGGGGGGGGCGAAGCTCAGGAAATGCTCACGACTGAGAGGGAGAAAAGTTTCCCTCGGGACTCGACCTTGGCCTCCAGGGATCGTGACAGCTAAAATGGGGAGTCTCCCCTCGACCGTAGATCCCCGCCCACCCGCTGGCACCTGGTTCACCCGGGCCCGCGAACTCTGGATGCTCAGAAGGCCGGGAGGCACAAAAGGCCTGGGCTTGGGGCCCGGGAAAGCGACCGTCTAAAACCGATGGCGGGGTACAGGGGATGCCGCCCGGAGCCCGGAGAAAATGTTAAAGGAGAGATGACACGCACTGAATGGGGCAAACTTCGGGGCCGGAGACCGAACTCCGCGTCTGGCGCAGCAGGGGAAAAGAAAACCCGTTTCCAGTGGAAATTAAAAACATGGGGTTGCATGTGAGGGCTGCTCCTCGCCCCTCACCTCCACTGCCCCAACTAAGGGTTCCGAGTCCTTGGCACTCCTCTCCACGAGCTCCTTCTTTCCTCTCGGCTTGGCCGGTGAGAGGCGCCGCCAGCGCCCCAACAGCAGCTAGATGTCAGGCGAAGCCTGGAGCGCGACGCGCGGGGAAGAGAGGGGAGGGAAGGGGAGGGAAGGGAAGCGGAGGGAAGGGGAGGGGAGGGGAGGGGTGGGGCGGGGAGCGCGCGCCGGCTCGGCCAGTGCGGGGGGTGGGCGGGCTGAGCCCGGGGACAGCGCGGGAGGGGTGAGGAGGGAGGAGGGAAGGGGGGCAGCTGTGGGCAGGGAGCCGGGCTCGGCCGCCAGCACTAAAGATGGAGAGGCGCCTGGGCCTCGCAGGGGAGGGGGCTCGGCGTTGACGTGGGACGCGGCGGAGGCGCCGCAGCCGGTGGTGATTTGCTAACCTCACAGCACAGAGGAGTTGAGGGCGATGAGAGCGGGTACTGCGAACTGCCGGGCGATGCCGCCGCTGCCGCCGTGATACCGAGAGCAACAGTTCCCCAGCAACACCCCTCCCGACACAGGCACACCCCCCCAAGAGGCACGCACACCCACCCCACAGCGCCCGGCTCGGCAGTGGTGAGTGGGGGGCCGGGGAGGGGCGCACCGCCCAGCGATAGCAGCGCGCCGGGGCGCCCTGGGGCTGGAGAGGTCTGGGAGGCGCGCTCGCTTCGGCCACTCGGCCGCTGGGCTTGTGCCTTATTTTATTCGGCTTGTTCCCTTCCTGCTGCCGCAGCCGTCGCCAGCGGCGGTTGGGGGTCGGCTAGAAGGGGGAGCCCTGGCTGTCAGCTTGGGCGCAGCTGCCTCCCCAGCCCTTCCGCTGCAGGGCACGGTCGGGGTGAGAGGTGGGAGGCAGAGCGGTCTGCGGGGGCTGAGGGCGCAAGCAGAGGGTTGGGAATCAGGAGGCTTTGTACCACCAGGGGCCGGTGGAGGAGCCGGCAGCCGGTGGGTGCTCATATGTATGCCGACCGGTGCGCGGGCGCGAGATAGGGCTGTGGTTTATTTGTGTGTTTATTCGCCCACCGACTGGGAAGCTAGAATCGGAGGATCCGAGGAGTGGATCTGGGTGCCAGGGGAGCAGGACTGGGAGTCACTTGGGTTTTGTTTCTATTTGAAAAACCTGGTGGGCTCTTTTTTCTTGATTGGACTTAATCCCCCCGGTTTTGGAGGGAGGGGCTCCGTGGCGGAGCGCTGGAGTGTCTCCAGCGCTCCGGGCCCTCCTCGGCTCTCGGCTGGACCGGCCGTGGCGCCGGAGCTCGCTGTGCGCTCCCGGCCGCGCTCGGTGGGTGCTCGGCTCTGCACCTGATGCGTTCGGGATGCCTTTCCCACCCCGGCGCGCCGGCAGCTCGCTCGCACAGCCCCTGGAAACACGCGCTCGAAATGCGCACTATCTCGCCGGCCCGCGGACCCACTGGGACGCACAGACGCGCTCGGCACCGACTCGCTCGCCTACTCCCCGGGACGCTAGCAACGTGCCTGGGCCGGGCGCGCCGGCTGCTGGCGCCACCAGCTTGAGGCCGGGGACCTTGCCCGTCGCTCTCTGGGGTCATGGCCCAGGGTCGGAGAGGGATGGCCCGCAGATCCCTTCTCGCTTTTCCTCCCACAACTCGCTGTCGGGCTTTTGTGCTTCCACTTCTCCGCGAGGCGGGTCCGCCTTCTCGCTGCTCTCGCCCAGGCGTCCGGCCCGCCCGGACTCTTGCCTTTCGTCTGGGTCTCTTTCGCTTTCCCTCTTCCTTAGCCCGGCTCCCTTTCTCTTTGCCGTCTGGCTTCCCCGGAAAAGTTGCTTCCCCAAGTTTGCTGAAGTCGTCTCCAAGCCTCCGTGGGGACGGCTGGGAGCGGGGCGCGGAGTGGGGGGCAGTGTGAGAGCGCGATCGATCCCCGGAGCTCGAGCGGGTTAGCGCCGGCTTTCTCCCGCGCCGCGGGGCTGGGCGCTGCAGCCAGCGCCAGCCGGATCACGGGCGCCGAGCCGCGGGTGGCGGGGACGGCTGACCAGGGCGCCCTGATTTCCCTCAGGACCCACGGAGCTTGTTTTTGGGGAGATATTCGGGTAGCCCAGCTTACATTCTTCCTATTGCTCCCTCCTAGTCCTCTGAAACCACGAAGTCTGCGGGGAAGCGCATGGTGGCAAGGCGAGGGTGAATGGTCACCGCTCCCACCCCCTGCCCCACCCCCACCCCATGGCCTCAGTTCCCACCCCAGGGTGGGAGCAAAAGTGTCTTGATTAGTCGTCCTGTTAACCCTTTCCGAGTAACATTTGCGGCTCTGGAGCCAATAGGGTTCCTTTTGGGGGCGGAGGCCAGCAGTGTTCCAAGAGCGAGCAAGAGCCCTTGCTCTGCGTTGTTCCCAGTTCATTTCACTGCAATACTGGCCACAGCTAGGCAGAGGCTGGGAGGGACCTGGGCCTGTGAGGTCTTTCTGACACTCTTTAGACAGGTTTGTGAGTCTCAGAGCCCTGTTACCGATCCCAAACAGCGCTTTGGGAGAGTCCTTTGTCTCCAGCCCTGTTTTCCCTTCATATTCAATGTAACTCCCATCATAGGTGCTGGTGCCAGTATCACTTCTCGCACCTCCAAGCCATTAACAGTATCACTTACTGCTCCGGGTTACAGGACTTGCCCACTCCTGGGAGCCTGTGGGGTACACTTGGAGTTCACGTTCCCAGCATGTGCACTGCTGGCTTTAGGGGTGCATGTTTCCTAGGACCTCTCTATAGGTCCTTCATGACCTAGCCTACGTATTACAGATCCTCCTGACTACTGGGCACTTGTGGGCAGGGGATAAGTGTGCCATATTATATAAGTGTGCACATGTGTTAACTCTCTCTCCCTCTCTGGCTGGTGCATGCACACGCAGTCGAGATTTTGGATTACACACACAGTCACTCTGAGGTACCCATGGGCAGTGGGCAGAAGTGAGCCAAGCTAGTACATGGGCCACGTGTGTGTCTTTCTCTTAGTGCCTAAGGCGGCGGTCAGGGCATGGGTTCATCAGTCCTTTGCAGCTCTGAGAAGAGTGGAAGGACAGAGGTCCAGGAAGGCATTGGCTGAGGGTGAGGAGGTGGGCTGGAGGAGGAGAACCTTGCCCTTAGATTTCTGTGGGGTGCAACTCCAGGCTGCTAGCCCCAGCTAGGCTGGGTTTTGCTCCTGGGGCTACCACGGTGAGGCAGGGTTTAGAAAAACTTTGTTTTCAAGATGAGGTTTGCTGCACAGGGTGTTGAGAGTGAAACTGAGTGCTTACACTGACTAGAGGAAGGGGTTGAATCCTTATTCTTTTAAATTAAGTGCTGGGCAACTTCTCATAATCAGTGTTGGCTTTGCATGGGAGCCCCCCACCCTCAGACTTAAAGAAAGCCCAAGACTCACAAGACTCTATTGTAATTTTCATTTTACTTCATCTAACAGATGTCATAGAGCAGTGAGTTGAGCATGTGCTCTAGCGGAACCTTCTCTTTACTCTCATCATCCCTGGGCCTGTAAAGGCAGACATGTAGATTTCCAGGAAGCCACTTCCGCTCCATTAAAATCTCCAAGACTGTATTGCTGCAGGTTTGGGGGAGGTGCTAGTGTTTGAATTCTTACTTTTAGGGACACTAACTAACCTTCCTTTTGTTCTTGCATCTCTTTTGCCTCTTTCCCCCTCTTCCCCTTTAGCCCTCTCCACTGGCCCAGGAAACCCACCCTGCCCTGCCACGCAGAGCCAGGAAGGAAAGAGAGCCTCATGCCTAAGCCTCGGGGAGCACCATGGATCTGACAAAGATGGGCATGATCCAGCTGCAGAACCCCAGCCACCCCACGGGGCTCCTTTGCAAGGCCAACCAGATGCGGCTGGCCGGGACGCTGTGCGATGTGGTCATCATGGTGGACAGCCAGGAGTTCCACGCCCACCGGACCGTGCTGGCCTGCACCAGCAAGATGTTCGAGATCCTCTTCCACCGCAATAGCCAGCACTATACTCTGGACTTCCTCTCTCCAAAGACCTTCCAGCAGATTCTGGAGTATGCGTACACGGCCACGCTGCAAGCCAAGGCGGAGGACCTGGATGACCTGCTGTACGCAGCTGAGATCCTGGAGATCGAGTACCTGGAGGAGCAGTGCCTGAAGATCCTGGAGACCATCCAGGCCTCAGATGACAATGACACGGAGGCAACCATGGCGGACGGCGGGGCCGAGGAGGAAGAGGACCGCAAGGCTCGGTATCTCAAGAACATCTTCATCTCGAAGCATTCCAGCGAGGAGAGTGGGTACGCCAGCGTAGCTGCTCAGAGCCTCCCTGGGCCCATGGTGGACCAGAGCCCTTCCGTCTCCACCTCATTTGGCCTTTCCGCCATGAGTCCCACCAAGGCGGCAGTGGACAGTTTGATGACCATAGGACAGTCTCTCCTGCAGGGGGCTCTTCAGCTGCCTGCCAGGCCTGAGGAACCGACTCTGGCTGGGGTTGGGCGGCACCCTGCGGTGGCCGAGGTGAAGCCGGAGATGATGCAGGTGGATGAGGTGCCCGGCCAGGACAGCCCTGGGGCAGCCGAGTCTAGCATCTCAGCCGGGATGGGGGACAAGGTTGAGGAAAGGGGCAAGGAGGGACCCGGGACCCCAACTCGGAGCAGCGTCATCACCAGCGCTAGAGAGCTGCACTATGGACGTGAGGAGAGCGCCGAGCAGCTGCCGCCTCTAACCGAGGTTGGCCAGGGTCCCCCAGGCCGACCGGAGCCCCCCGCGCCCCCTGCTGAGAAACACCTGGGCATCTATTCCGTGCTGCCCAACCACAAGGCCGATGCCGTGTTGAGCGTGCCGTCTTCGGTGACCTCGGGCCTCCATGTGCAGCCCACCCTGGCCGTCTCCATGGACTTCAGCACCTACGGGGGTCTGCTGCCCCAGGGCTTCATCCAGAGGGAGCTGTTCAGCAAGCTGGGGGAGCTGGCGGTGGGCATGAAGGCAGAGAGCCGCACTGTCGGGGAACAGTGCAGCGTCTGCGGGGTGGAGCTTCCTGACAACGAGGCCGTGGAGCAGCACAGGTAGGCCCCTCTGTACCCATCACCCTGACCCTGAATTTCTGGCCTTGACCCTGCCTTCAGACGCAGCCATTCCCGAGGCCTGGGGCCTGGCTCCTCTGTTGTCTTTGCTCTTTGTGAAAAACCACCCGTGGGGGGACACTTTTCAGGTGTGGTGAGGGGGCCTCAGTCGTTCCTAAACACTGGGGAACTTACGCACCCAGTTTCTTTTTTAAAAAAATATGATTTTATTTTATTGATTTATTTTTTTGGGCACGCTGTGCAGCCTAGAGAAATGGCAATAAAAACACAAATAAACAAACGGGACCTAATGAAACTTAAAAGCTTTTGCACAGCAAAGGAAACCATAAGCAGCTTGCAGGATCTTACTTCCCCGCCCAGGGACTGAACCCCACGCCCTCAGCAGTGAAAGTGCAGAGTCCTAGCCACTGGGCTGCCAGGGCATTTCCTGTGCTCAGTTTCTTACTAGGCTCTTTCCTCTCTTTTTGGCATTTGGGCTCCCATTTTTCTTTTCCTGATGTTGGGTCTGTTCTCCTTTTCCTGGAGTGACTCATCAAGTGGAGGGAGGGAGAAGTGGGGTAAGGAAGAAGGGCCCATGGCCTGGATCTGGCCACGTAGCCAGGTTTCAGGTACCTGAGTTCCCATGTGGTGGTTCCTGCCAAGGTAGCCTGTCTGCAGCTCTGGAGGACGGGAGGGGCTGGAGGCTGCTTAGATCACAAGAGCAGCTGCAGGTTCCAAACGTCATTCCTGGTGAACATTCATCACCAGGAACGTTGCTTCCTCTCCCTTCTCATTCTTTGTCCCTGTAAACACATTTCGAGGGAGTTGATTTAAATTCAAGGGGGAAGGATGGGTAGGAGACACATTGGTTTTGCAGCGTGCAGCCTTATTCTTAACCCCTCCCTACTCACACTGAATTAAATACCACTTTGGGCTAGCATTGGCTTCCCTCTGGCTTCTGTTTCTTTCTCTGTGAAATAGCTTTTATGACATGCCTGGTTCAGGTGCTTTTCATGGAGTCACGTTTTTCTTACGGCAGTTTTTCCAGGTGGATGACGTTCTTTTACATAGGAAGATACTAAGACCTTTTCCCAGGGTCATATAGATACTGAGGCAGAGCTGGAATCAGATTCAGGTCTTAACCCTCTTGCACTTGGCTGCCTCTTGGAGCCATCAGTCCTGAAGAGGATCGTATCTACAGAACAGAGCGTTTTGAAAATCGCTTATCAGAAGTTGAGTAAACACACAGGGAACCTGTAGTGACTTCAGTGTTCATCTGCATCTGTCGTAAGGATATGCCCATCACATTACCCTGGTTTCCTGGGTCGGGTGAATGGTGTCAAGAAGTCCAGTTTCTCTTGCCGTCTGTGATAACATTTCCCTGCACACCCTCTTGCCTGCTGTTTTCCTGATCTTGGGTGGATTCTTCACTTTTGCCCTCTTCTACCCTCCCCCCATTCTTCTGTTGACTATTCAGGAGCGGGTGTGAAGGAGAGGGGGTGGGGGCATGGAGGTGGAGGCTTTTGGCGGTCATCTGATTACCCCAAGCTGAGCTGGAACCTGCTCCAACACCGCTTAATGGGGGGCTCTGAGACCTACCTTGTGGAAAGTGCTGCTGAGCTAAACATAGCCGATCCTTTTCCGGCAGGGTGCGAAAAGTAACCGCCACTAAGGTGTGTCTTCGTGATGTTTGTACTGCTCAGAAATAGACCGAGGTTGTGTTTGTTTTTGCTCAAACTTTCCTAAAGAGGAAACCCTCTCCCCAAACTTGACCAGATAGATGATCATCTTCTCCGGATGTGAATTATTTCAGTTATGTGCTATGAGAAATGGGGTATAGTGGAAAGTAATTTAAAATATATATATATATATATATATATATATATATATTTATTTATTTGGCTGTGCTGGGTCTTAGTTGCGGCATGCGGGATCTTTAGTTGCAGCATGTGAACTCTTAGTTGCGGCATGTGGGATCTAGTTCCCTGACCAGGGACTGAACCCAGGCCCCCTGCATTGGGAGCGTGGAGTCTTAGCCACTGGACCACCAGGGAAGTCCCAGGAAAGTAATTTTTTAAATTGAGGTATAATTGACATGTAACAGCTTCAGGTATACAATGTAATGATTTGATATTTGTATATTTTATGAAATGATCACTGTGATAAGTCGACTTAGTTAAAATCCATCACCGTACATAGGAATTTTTTCCTTGAGCACTTTTTTAAGATCTGCTCTCTTAGCAACTTTCATGTATGGAATACAGTGTTGTTAACTGTAGTCATCACGTTGTGTGTTACATCCCCAGGGCTTATTCGTTTTATAACTGGAAATTTGTACCTTTTGACTACCTTGACCCATTGCTCCCAGCCCCTGTTCCCTGGAAAGCAGGTTTTTTTCTGGCTTCTTTTTGGGTCTTGTTTGCTTCTTTTTACCTGAGAGGGCTGCAAAAGCTATTACTCTCCCAGGGGTTCCAAGTTCCCATTCTGTGGGACCCTTGTTCCTCTGGGGAGAGGTGGAGGGCTGGCTGTGGTCTACCCCGTCAGAGCGTGGGTGGCAGAACTAGCCGTATAGAGTAGTGAGAGCTTGGCAACGTTATGGAGCTGTCTTGAGCCTTGTTTTACTCTCTTTAAAATGCAGGTGGTCTGTAGGGTGGGATGCTGAATTAATGAAGTAGCATCCAGAAATCCCTGGAGCTGTGACTGGCGCTTAGTAACCAGGAGGGTGAGGAAGGGACCCTGAGACTTCCATGTCGCCTGGGTCTCGTCTCTGCATCGCCCCACCTGGCTCTGTGTTCTAGTGTGTAGTGTCCACAGCACTGCCATCGATGGGCTGAGTTGGCTGCGGGGCAGTGCCGAGGATATCCCCGTCCTTGGGAGCTTGTGATGGCAAGCCGCCAGTCCTGGCGTCCTTGGCCTCACGCTGTGGGCTGCTGACACGGAGACTGTGCTTTTGACTGAGGGTGGAAAGTAGGCTGCTGCAGCCCAAGAAGCTGGAGCCTGGGGCTGTGCCCTGGATGGAGAGCTGTGAAGTCAAGGGTGGAGAGAATGTTCCCGTGTACACTCCGCCCTCCCTCTGACCGGCAGCCCCTGGCTCCTGATCAGGTGTGCTTTTTGGGGGGAGACTTTTCCTCTCTCCCTGTCTCTCAGACCTCCAGGATTAAGGTCTGAGAGACAAGCAGAGACTTCCCTATTTCCTACTGCTCTCTGTTCCTTCCCCCACATCACAAGTCTCAGCGTAGCACACACAAAAAGGCAAGGCAGAGCAATCAGAGTGGGAGATCTGATGTCAGGAGGCTGTGGAATTGGCTGTGAATGTGACAGTGATGAACATGATGAAATAACAGGCTACAGGATTTATTTTATTTTGTTGTTAAGCCAGTAGGCTGGTAGGTAAAGGTTAGGTACTTGCTAGTTATTGTTGTCTTTCTTGTTGGTGGGGGGCGGGCAGAAGGGCATGGAGAGGAAGGAAGGGGAGAGTGTTAGGAAGGGATGCAGGAAGGAGGGTTTGATTCTACAACAGACCATCAGTAGCTTTCCTCACGACTTGGTCCCAAGCTGGTGAGAGGGGAGCCTGCTGGCCCAACAGACAGTTTGAATGAAACTTTATAAAGTTGTGGTCCCTGCAGTGCGTGGTGAGATGTAAAAACAATGTCAGATGTAGCCGTGGATTGATGGAAAGCCCAGAGATGCTATCTGGGTAAATCACACAGGGCTTACCTGCCTAAAGGACCCAGAAGGCAGTCAGAACAATCAGAAGACCTGCTAGATGAGCAGATCTATCCAGGCAGATGCAGGAGTAAGTGCTGGACCCTAAAACCTTCCATGCCTGCCCGTGTTACAGAGGGTAATGTCTGAGGGAGGGAGGGTCACATCAGGAAGATTGGACTCTCCTTCCCTAGACTCAGTCTCTGTTCTGTCTCTCTCTCCCCGAAAGGCTGAGCCTGTTCCGCATGTAGCCTTGTCTGGATCTGATCTAGGGACCAGCTCTACCAGGCCAGGTGCACCTTCTCCTTCTTAGAGTTATATACCTGTGATAAGATTACAGGGAACTGTGGTTGACTTAAGTGTCAACACAGCCCTCGTGGTCCTGTCTCCCCAGGCTCACATAGCTTGGTCTTAATATGTTTCTGAATTTAGTGCTGCAGAATCAGAGTGGGATCTGCCTTCCCAGGAGCCTCTGGGTCTTCTACAGACAACAAGCCCTTGGATAGCTACAGTGTGTATCCTGCACACACACAGTAGGAACTCTTTCCTGGTTCTTGCAGGGATGCTCGGGAACCACATGGGTGGGCTCAGCCTGCTTCCCCCACTCAGGCGTGCAGCCCTTCTCCGAGGCTTCCCAGGGCCAGCCCTAGGGTGCAGGAGCCTCATCGCTGAGATGTCAGGGTTCTGCCTGGCCCTTTGCCTTGGCCTCTCTCAGGTGGCCGGCTGCTCGGTTTTCAGTGGCTGACCGTGTAGAGGATCAATAGCCGTTGACCTTGGCTTGGCCACTTGGGGAATGGAGAAGCTGCCCTGAACTCTTGGTCCTCTCTCATCGTTCTGCCAACTTCAGGCACCTCTGAGGTCAAACGAGATTCTGTTTGGATAAGAGTATGCAGTGGGATAATGACGGCAACAGCAGCAATATTAATAATGCCTCTTATTGGTTGTTCTACTTTCTCCTTTGCAAAGCAGCTTTAATGACTTTATCTCTCTTAACCTCACAGCCTCCGCTCAGGGGGTGCAGGTCCCTCATTCCATATCTGTGTTGATAGAGTCTGAAAAGCTCTGAAAGCTAAAAGGCTTTGTGTAAGTTTGCAGCAAACTCATTTAGTAGCAAAACCTGATCTGAACTGATGTGAGGCTATATTTATCCCGCCTATTTTGAATATTCATATATTTTGCTGCAAAAATATTAATGTGTTTGATTACAGAGTGCTTCCCTAGACTCCCCTGGGGCTGGTGAACATTATAGTCCCCATGGTTCCTTTCTAAAATCGGAACAGTTTGGATTTCTGAAGCACCCAAGGGTTTTGGGTAAGGGATTGTCAACCGTTATCAGCCCCAACTTACGGAGGAGGAAAATGAGCTTTGAGTGAATGACATGCCCAAGGTCACATAGCTATAAATGGCTAGAGCCAGGAGCTCGGCTCGCCTTCTAATTCACAGTCCTGGGTGCTCCGCGCCAGGCCATATAAGCACATGGGCATTGCTCTTTTGGGTCAGATCCATCTGACCTAGTCTTTGGGTGCCAACACCATCCCTAAGATACCACCGTTGGAGGCTACAGCTCTGTTCCTTGACGTCAATCCTAAAGGTCAGTTGAAGCCCAGCTTCTCTTAATAGCTATTTATGGCTGCTCTGTCATTCACAGATTTGCCCAAATCCTTTCTGAAACCATTTCTATTTCCAGGAAGTATCCTTTTGGGGCGTGATGAATGACTTAAGTTGATAAGCTCGTGGGCTTCTGGACATCTATTCTGTTGGAGAGGTCACTGGTTGTGAAGAGAGGAAGATGGCTTTGTGGTGGTGTGTCCTGCCATTTTGGGGGTGGGGCCTCTACACTCAGCTCTGTAGTTTTTGTTTTTCAGCTCTTGTCACTGTTGTCCGTCTCTTTTTCATCGTGAGCTTTAACTTCTTCATTTGTAAAACGAGGCACTTGGATGAGCTATTTCTGGATTGTTGAACTCTTAAAAAAGTTCTCCTTTTGCCCCTTCTGCACTCACTTACATCTTCATGAAGCCCTTTCGGTCAGTTGGATTTTGCTCTGGTTTGGCAGTCAGCCAGCTAAAATAGGGGGTCCTATTTGATTTCATTTTGTCTGCTCTGACTTGGTTTTTTAATACTTTAACCTGCTTAGGGTTACTGAGTCATCTGGGATCTAGACTGAACTCTTGGAAATTTTGAAGATGAGCTCTTTTATTTTCTTTCTAATGGAAGAAAGTTGCCTGCTCTTTCATCTCGGTGAGAAGTCCCATTTTAATTTGCTGTCACTATTGGTTAGAGCTGCTAATTGCTGGAAGGAAAGGGGAAGAAAGCTTTAGTTCAGCAATACTTTTCCCTGCTGCTTGTTCTAGGAAAACTATTTGTGAATCTTTAAAATAGTGATTATCCTAAACTGTTAAAATCAAAACTCCGTTCACAACTCCGATTTCTTGCTAATTCAGGGGAAAAACATTTCCCGTTATTTTAATTTTTAAAAATTAATGACTTTAAAACAAGTCTAACTGAAAGCCCACGTGTGAGACGTAAAAGTCTTGCTAAATGAATACAGGCGTGCCTCAATTTGCCCATTGGAGGGTTCTGGAATTTTCCACGTTAAGTAAGGGTGTTCTTAGTCAAGTTCTGTTTTGGTGGTTTTAGGTGAAAAGCCTGACTCGGTTGGTAGTTATTTTGTTAGAAAGGAAAATTTATCACGGCATCCCCTCTCCCCGACCTCCAACCCCATGTTTTTCCCATAGTAAATGGGCATTTTGAGCAAATTAGACTATCTGGGTCAGAATCCCGATTTCACCACTTACCAGCAGTGTGACTATGGTTACACGACTTAACCTCTCTGTGCCTGTTTGCTCGTCTATAAAATGGGAATAATAACAGTACCTACTCACTGGGTTGTTACAGGAATTAATCAGTAAATATTTGTCACGTGCAAGGAAGGATGGCAGAAAGTAAATGTTTGCTATTGTATTTTTGCTGCCACTGTTGGTGTGAAGCTGGCAGTGCAGGGTAAAATTTGTGTTCGTGTTGGTTCAGGTCCTGCTTTCCCCCAGAGGTGTCAGTTTATCCAGCACCTAAGAACCGCTTGCCTCTGGGTCCGTGTGTTTGGAGCTGATTCACAGTGAGCACCTGCATTTTCCCCCAAAAGCTGATCTTTCGTAGCACGGTGGCCAGGGTACTCTTTGTCCCATTGACCTGAAGCCTGATGAGTCATTCCAGCCCTCATTTAAATTTAGCTAGGCAGCACTCCACGGTCGGTCATCAGTTCCAAATGCCGAGGCGGCTCACTGATGCAGTGTCCTATTGCCTGTGCACGTGGTCAGGCCAGCAAATCACTGTGGTCGGGGCAGAGACGGAGGAGAGTACAAACACCTTCTCACCCAGAGAAGTCTGAGCTCGTGGATGTGGCGTGTTCCAGAGCCCCTGTCCTTTCCCACCCCACAGTGCAGGATGCTTCTAAGGGAGGATTCAGCAAACGTCGCTTTGAGTGCTTGACACGTGTCAGGTTCTGTGCTAAGTGCATTCATAGTCAGAATCTTCTCAAACCCTCCAGCTGCCCTGCAGGGTGGATATTCGTTTCCCATTCCCTGATGGGCAGAGGGAAGCCCGAGAGGTTAATGGACTGGCCCCTGGTAAGTCGGTGAAGGGTGGCACCAGGGTTTGTGCCCAGGTCTTCTGGCTTCATGTTCATTCCATAATGTCCTGCTTGGATTTTCAGCCCCTGATGGAGTCAAAGGGAAGGAGGGACACAGGAAGGACCAACTCATGTTCCCTGCAGCTGCTGACCAGGAGGCTCATCGCTTGGCTTCCTCCGGTGGCTTGAAAGGAGGGAGGGAGAATGCAGCTTACCTCGAAGGGTTTGTGTCTTTGGGGGCTGGGACCACATGGGTCCATCATCTCTAACAGACATACAGAGAGACCAGCTTCCAGTGATAGAGGGCTTTTATGCTGACTCCAAAAACAGAAAAAAGGGAGAGGAAAAAAAACCCATTTACAAAAATAAAAATTCCATGCCGTTAATTTCATGCCAGCATAATCAGAAATTCCCCTTTCTACTGTTTCCCCTTAAAAGCCCCCATGTCCTTATTATGCTGGCTCAGTCTGGAAAAACTCTGGTTGGGTTTTGACTACATGAGGCTTATCTCACAGCTGCAAAGAGGGGATCCGGTATTTTATCGTCAGCATGGAAACTTCGGCTAAGAACTCGCAGAAACCTGCTTAATTCCATATTCCTAGCTCACTTTCGGTTCTTGTCCTCAAGACCTGATTTTCTTGAGCAGGAAGAGATTGTGTTTAGCTTTGCAGTAAGAAGAAGCCAGGTTAGGTAAGAGAAAGAACTTCCTGAAACAGTGGGACCTCACTGGCAAAATTATTAGAAGATGCAGTCAGAAATTTTGATGGGCGGAGGACTTGTGTGCCAGTTGGAAGTGGTGTTTCGAGGTCTCCCCTCTTCAGGGCCATCTAGATCCCCCCAGGTGATAAGTAAGGACGTATACACCAGGCATGCTAAGAAGGAGACCCACACCATCACCCCTGTCTTTGTAGGGGGCAAGGTGTGTAGGGCAGGGGCACAAAGACCCATCTCAGGTAGACTTGGGTTTGAATGCTAGCGCCTCACTGTGAATTTGGGCAGATGGTTTCACCTGTCCGACCCGTCAGGCTCCTTTTCAGTGAAGTGAGGTTAGCGCCTTACCTCTCAATGTGATTCAACCGTGTTAAATGAGGTACCGTGTAACATAAAGCACACAGCAGGGACTCACATGTGAGGCCGCCTCCCTTGCTTCCCGCTTCTCCTGTGACCCGGCCTGACAAGGGAACCTCTCACTCCACGCCGCAAGCCACCCTCGCCTGGCATTGGCCTCTAAGTGGATTAGCTGAGCGTTGTGATCTTAATGCCATTAGGCCTGCTGGCACAACTCTCCTCGCCATAGTGAGAAGCAGATGTGGCCGACCGTAATGGCCTTCGGTGATCCATCAGGCCCGGAGCGCTGGGGGAAAAACATCATGAGTGTTAATTTGGGGGAGTCTTTTATGGTAGCTGGGGGAAGAGTGGAGGGATTGTTTGAAATGTATTTATTTAGGCCGTTCAGCAGGTTAGATGCTGCCGGGGGTCTACCGTAGCTAAAGCCCCCTCTTCCCCCCGCCCTCCTCTTTAAAGAAGGCCCCTTCCCAGCCCTGAAGCCCAGGCCTGATTACTTCCAGAGTTGGAGAGACAACTTAGCAGGCTCTTGTTTCTTGCCGATGTACCTTATTAGTAGCACCTGGCATCATAACCCACTAATGGGAACCAGCGCTCTCCTCCTGCGTGGCCAGTGACAAGTAGGCCTGTCAGCCGGAGCTCGCCATGCGAGGAAGTTCCTATTAGCTTTATGGTCAGGAGAACTTGTCCTGTTCAGGAAATGAATGCTGCCGCTAAAGGTCCCCGGCCCTGACCCTGGCAGCATAACCTGTGCGGGCCGGGGAGACCCCGCTCAGGATGCTGGGGATTTTGGCCCCTCTCTGGTTCTCGTCATATGTAAAGAGGGAATCATTGTGGTATGTTGCAGCCTTGAACTTTTGATTTATTCAGCGAGAGCGACTTAACCGTTTCCATGCCTGGACGGCTGTGTGGTGACAGAGCTGAGGGTGTGTGCCTAGGTGTCTGGGGCAGAGGACGGAGCCCCTCATGCCGGCCGGGGTCGTCTCTGGGATTCAGGGGAGGATGCTTTGCTTGCTTTTGCCTTCCCGGAGTGTCTGGATGTTCTGAGGGAGGCTGTTGCCTGCAGAACGGTGGGAAGCTGGGAGGCGTCGCATCTGCAGCGGAACCTGGGTTTGAATGTATCCTCTGCCTGTTTGGAGCTCCACGACAGATCCCTACCCACCTGCTTCCTCACTGCGAGGAAGTCAGTTTCATACTTGCTGCCATGATGTTGTTCATAGGACGGTGCACACGGGTCACCCAGGGCCGTGCACGTGGCATGGTCTCAGGGCACAGTGTTGGAAAGGATGTGCGTTTCCTTTATTCTCATCATAAAATGGTTTTTGAAATGGAAAAGAATGGCAGAGCACTTTTTTTCCTTTTCACCCATCAAGACCATTTTTCCCCCCCATCACAGCCTAGAATCTTTACAGAGAGACTACTTACTTAGGTGACTGCTTCTTCTGTATTTTTCAGCCCGTGAGTAATGTTTCTAAATGTGCTTTTCATGGAAAATAGCAGCGTTTGACCTCATTCTTGAGGGGAACTTTGGCCTGACTTTTTGAGAAGAGACGTTTGTGTGTTGTCTGGCAAATGGATGCGTCACTTTTGCTGCTGTTGCTGCCGCTGCCTTTTTTAAAGGCCCCTGGTGACAAAGGAGTGAACTGCACTGAGTGTCGCCAAGAAAGGGCGGGCCTGTACGGGGAGGGCTTGGACAGGACATCTCCTTCAGAAACTTCAGAACAAAGCTGTCCCTCTGTCTCTGTCATTTATGGCATCGTTGACAGTAGTTCAAGGAGAAATAAGAATAAGTTCCTACCGACTACGGGGATGGGTGCAAAGAGGAAAGGAGAGACGTGGTCAGCGGTGGCAGCAGCTGGACCTGGAGTCTTGGGGAATGGGACCCTGGCTCATCGCTGGGCACACACACACCCTCAGGAGATACTTCTCAACCCGTCAGCCCTCTCTGCATCCTTTCAAATAAACAGCAGCTCCTGCCCCTCTGCGAGCAGGTGAAGGCTGCTTCGAGGGCGTTCACAGGGTACGGATTGGAACCGTTCGCTGCCAAAGTGAAATCGTGACAGTTGTCCCCTCGATACTCTGCTAAATTAAGGATCCGCTAACATTTCTGAGTCTACCTCCCTATATACCCCACCCCCGTCCCCTTGGCAGAAGGGATGAAGACGGTACCTAAAAACAATGTGAAGCCGCTGCTAAATCCAGGGACTCTAAAAACATTTTTCTTTCCTTGAAGTTGAGCGTGGAAAACCAGGGCTGGACTCCCAAGCACTGCAGACCCGTTGAGGGCCCGGGGCTGGCCCCTTCCTCAATTCCTAGCACAATGGTTTTCATTGCCACCGCTCCCCCCTCCTTCCCCGCTTCATAATTATCCACTATTATACTTTTTGTGTCCTGACAGCTACAGAGTGGGTTTTGTTTTTTGAGCTGAGTAGCTGCTAAATATTCCCCAGCAGCCAGATTCGATGGCTCGAGGCGGGGGGGATAGGCCAAACCTTGGCATCCCCTGTTGCAAAAGTGAAAAATATTTCTGTTTGCAGTTAATTTTAGTGGCAAGCAGATCATGTTAACTGGATGTAATTGCTTCCAGATATGGCGGAGGGTTTTGTGTGTTGAGATGAAGGGTCTGGTAAGTGCTTACTTCCTGTGTAAATTAGCCTATTCCATTCAGGCTTTCATTCTGGCCAGCCCTGGATTCTGTCATTCTCCCATGTTCCCCCTCCCCAGCCCGCAGCCTGGTGTGAGAAGCAGCTTGCTCCGTCCGCCCCGTCCGAGTGCAATTCTTTTGTCACTTGGAGCCACTAACCTCTTGGTGCTTGATGTGAATTTGCCCTTAAAATAATGAGAAGGATTTGAAAAGATGCCACCTGGACCCACTTCTTGCTGGGCAAAGGCAGATTTGCAGAGCCCAGGGGCAGCTGGTATCTCCTGGTCATTTGGATGGTGTCTCAGAACCCAGAACTCCTGGTTTTCCTTGGATTTTTTTCCCTGCTGCCCTCTGACCCCTATTCCCACCTTGGAGAATACCTTTTTCTCCCTTTCTGAACAAAGCACATTCCAGTGGGTCTGAGTCCCAGAAAAATGAAACGGCTGTTGCGAGGAGGAGAAGCTTGTGGCCATAGAGAGTTCTATTAGTCAGATACGAAGCCACCGCTCTTGCAGAGCAGGTTGGACCAACACACACACCTGCCCCTTCCTGCAGAAAGAGAGAGGCAAATTCACTCAGGGAATCTTCTCCAGGTTCCTGTGGGTTTCCAGGGTTGGAACCGAGGAAAAGTGTTAAGATCCAAGTTCTCCCAAATTCCGATTTTGTTCTGTGGCCAGTCCCACATTCTTAGTGCTATTTGCATAAGAGATTGCTGTTTATCTTCCTGTATCAACTCCACTGATAACCCCTGTGGTCTGTTTAACAATCTATGAGGAGTAGATTACTTGATAAATGCCAGTTTTTCCAATATGCAAAGATAAACTGTTGGGGTCAGGGTGAGGGGTGGTATTAGGAAGGAGAGACCAGGTGGGGAACCAGGACCCTCTTTCAGATTAGGATGGAGATGTGTGAAGGCACCTGATGGCAGAAAACAGGTATCTTGTAAAATACAGCAGCTGCATTTATCACACAGTTTATCAGCTTCCTGCCCTCCCCTACTTTGCTCCCCCTTCGTGTGGACACGCAGCCTCTGCGAACATTTCGCTGAGCGGACTGTCAATGCCCATGTTCATACAAGAGGGAAAAGGGTGTAGGCAATCTTTGCCTCTTCAGTTCCTGCTGTTTTCTGCCTTAATCCTCTCCCACTCCCACAGGTTGTTGGCCGATAAGTAATGTGTGCTTACAAAAAATATGTAAATCTGAAATCTTAGATGGGTGGACTTTTCCCACCTGCGCTGAATTTGCTTCTTTAAGCAGGGCGCCGGGTTCCGGAAGAAGCCAGGTGAAAAGAAAACTTCTGACCCCATCACCTAGTCAATAAGCTGTCTGAGAATCAAACAAAAGAGTTTGGACTGGCTGCTAAAGCTAGGAACCCAACTGATAGCTTTGTTTTGATGTCCTTGTAATGTTTGCAGATCACGGAGGGTGCTATTTAGAGCAGGGGGTATCTACCAGGACAGACTTACTGGGAAGTTGAAACAGTGAGCACAGAGTCCGGGAGATGCTAAAGATAGTGAGACACAGCCCGGGAATTGGGGTGGGGATGCCAGTTCCTCACGCAAGGGAAGAGGCTCTCGGAGATGTTACGGAGGTGGAGGTTTCCAGGGACGGTGTGCGGTGATGGAAGAATGCAGGCTTCAGAGTGAGGCAACCTGGATGAAAACCCAGGCTCCAGAATTTGCTAACTGGATACCTTGAACAAGTTACTTGGCCTTTCTGAGCCCTCATTTCCTTGTTCCGTAAAAAAATATGTGGCTAATACCTTTTAGGTGGTTATGTGAATAAAATATGTATAAAGAGGGAATTCCCTGGTGGTGCAGTGGTTGCCACTGGACACTCTCACTGCTGTGGGCCCGGGTTCGATTCCTGGTCAGGGAACTAAGATCCCACAAGCCATGAGGTGCGGCCAAAAAAAAAAAAAAATTATAAAGTGCGTAACACAGTGAAGGTACTTTGCAAACGGGCACTACTGAGCTTTAGAACCTGCTCTTTTGGCTCAGGGGAGCAACTATGAGAGGAGCCAGTGACATCTTTTGTTTGGGGCACTGCTAAACTGAGGCTAGTACTGACCCCGTGCTAGCAGCCAGCAGGTGAAATGATAGAGTAAGTTGAATGCATGGTGAATATAAAGGTCTCCATTTGTGAAGCGCTCCTGCCATTCTAAAGAAGCCTTCGTATCTAATGAGTGATCACGTAACCCTGCGATGAGGCCACGGCCCCAGGCACTTTAGAAATCTTTCAGAATCCTTTCCAAAGTCTGTGCTGCATTCTTTTTTGCCTTGTGCTTTGGGAGGGTAGATTTGACTTTTGGAAATGGTCAAAATAATTCCGTGACAAATCTGGTGACTAAAGTGTGCGATGACATTGGTGACCGTGGGCTGACTCTGAAGGTAGATCTTTGGAAAGAGTGTGTAGAGCAGGCTTGTCAGCTCAGCCCCGGGGGTGCACGTTGGCCTTACTTCTTTGGGTGGGAGGCGAACGAGGCCAAGGGGCTTGTGATTTCCAACCGCTGTCCCAGAAGGAGTCACTGCCACTGATCCCCCCACCCCCCAACCCTGGGCCTGGGGTGGACTCCTCTCATTGCTGGTGTGTTTCTGCATTTGTGGAGTTTGGGCTCCCAAGAGGCACTTCTGGTGTTAAAAAATCTAGACCACCACGAGTCAGTGTTACTCGGAGTCAGGAAGGATGGATCGAGTTCTGACACATACCCTCCAAGGGGGTAGGCACAGGAGGCTTGGGGGCTTGAATGTGAATCCTGACTTTATCTCTTGGGAAGGCTCTGGCAGGTGAAAGGAGCTTGTGTGTTAAAATCCTAGCCTGGTACCCGGCACATCCTCAGCGTGACTAGTCCCCTTTTCTAACAGCCTTACTTGTCCTGAACACCTGGAGGGTGGAGGGAGGAATATTTGTCTTTCCTCTCCGTGGGAACCACCACTGGGCTGTCAGTTGAGCTCAGATTCACCTTGGGATTGTCCAGTCTGGATCTTTGGTGACCTGGCTGAGCAGGGGCACGGCGCTTAGGCTGTCTCTCCCTCTCTCTCCTCGCTCTCTGCATTATTTATAGTAAACCATATTAGAGCCGAGTGTTAAAGTGGAAGGATGAGTCATTCCATTGAAACCATTGATGACATAAATAAAAGCGAAATGCTTACTATGTGTTTTGCCCAGTATTCGAGGCCAGGTTGTGCTAATGTGAATGCTCCCAAACTGGATCTGTGAAAGAACACATATGTGGGAAAAAATTCAGGTCTAACCAGAGGGAAGTTAGTTATTGAAAATCCATTTTCGGTATCTGCTTTCTCCCTTCTATTTACTTCCGATCCATATTCAGATCCTGGCTGTCATCCTTCCTAATGAGATGGACTGGCTTATTCACTCGCTGGGGTTTGTTTATTTTGGGAAGGTTGAGGAATAGTGCAAGGGGGGGACTCTGTGTGCCCCCGACTTCATCCCTCTTCTCATCACCTGTTGAGGGAAAGCACTCAGAGCTCTCCACCTGCTTTGCAGCTGTGGGTTCTCAAGGTGACCAAGAATCATAAACTGTTAGAGCTGGAAGAGCCCGTAAAATTGTTTATTTCAACATGCTCACTTAGGGTGGAATAAGTGGAGGTCCAGAGAGGCTCTGTGATTCGCCCAAGGTCACACAGCAAATTAGCAAGGACTGGAACCATAGCTCTCATTCCCTGCCTACATTCCTTCACAGACCTCCCTGTGACTGCCCAGGTCTGCTCCCCGCTTCCACCAAGGAGGAGATGATAAGAATAGAGTCTGACTTGAGAGCAGTCTCAAATCTTTGGATATGCTGGGTGGATTTTGGCATGGTGACTGGCCTCGTGGGGTACTCATTAACCTCAGTGGACTGATGTGCATTGAGTCCTTTAGTTTTACCGGCAGTGCACTGCTGGGGGTTTAAGTATTCATAAGACCTGGGACTTGCCCTTGAGGAGCTTATAAGTTGAGCAGAGAGGAGCTAATACTTAAAATGTATATGTGTATATTGATACCTATGAGAGAAAGTAGAAAATGGAAAGATTATGTTAGATATACAGAAAAAACACAAGGCAATTAAGAGATGAAGGGCCTTCCACCTGGAGGGATTTATTTTTTAAAATATTTTTTTATCTATCAATTTTATTTTTTTGGCTGCATCGGGTCTTAGCTGCGGCACTCGGGATCTTCGCTGAGGCATGTGGGATCTCTCGTTGTGGTGGGTAGGCTCCAGAGCACGTGGGCTCTGTAGTTGCGGCACGCGGGCTTAGTTGCTGCACGGCATGGGGGATCTTAGTTCCTGGACCAGGGCTTGAACCCGTGTCCCCTGCATTGGAAGGTGGATTCTTAACCACTGGACCACCAGGGAAGTCCCTCATTTTTAATTTGAAAGAATTTGTTGAACACTTACTGCGTGCTGGCCATCAGGTTAGGCCCTGGGAATTCAGTGGGGAGTAAGAGAAAAACAGAGCCTCTGGCCTTGTGGGGCTTTCTGGGTGGGGGAGAGGGAGATTTAGTTAGCGTTCCTATTGTTGCAATTGTGATAAGTGCTAGGATCCTGGGTAATATAACTTCCTTGGGCTGGAATGAGGGTGATTCATACTGGAATGGTAGGTTGGGGTCAGATGGAAGTGCCAAAAAAATGCCAGACCAGGGGAGGGGACAAGGCAGGGTGGAGGGGTGATGAGAACGTGGGCGGACCTGAGGGCAGATTTTCATGCTGCCACTTGCAAACTCTGATCTTGGCCACATGCCTGAAACACTGTGAACCGTGGTTTCCTCATCCCTACGGTGGGGTTATCATGTGGGATATCACAGGGGCTAGCCTGAGGATTTCAGATAATGCAGTTAACACATTCTGCACTGTGCCTGGAACAAGGTAGTTGCTCAATAAGTATAACTGTTGTTAGTTTGGAGACTTTATCCTGGGGCAGTTGGGAGCCTTGGAAGGCGTTTGAGAAGGAGAGCGACGCGGTCCGAGCTCTCCATGCTGATCATTTTGTCCACCTGCATCCTGACAGCCTATGTCCTGCTACCCCGGCTCTGTTTCTGCCTTCAAGAATCAGTCTGAAAAAAGAATTTGTTTAGCGGGTGATCGTCAGCCCCTCTTCCTGCGTCTCGTATCCGGCGTCTGCCGAGATTTGATGAAATGACAAGAGATGGACCCTTGCCGTCTCTTCTCGGTGGGCAGAGGGCCTGGGAGAGGGAGGGGGACTGGGGAGAGGGGACTACAGCCGTGGGATCAAAGGAAATGACACTACGAAGCTGGCCAGCCAGACTGTTACTGGCTCTCTAACTCTCTTTTAATAGAAACCTGAAGGAAGGTCTGAGCTCAGCCTAACCGTCCTTCGCCCCGCTTGCCTCCCTGATATCGAGAGGAGGGCCGGTATCTCCCGTGGGGCAGTCTGGGCTGTGGTTGGAGCCCGAGGCAGTGTCTGCAGAACGACAGAGGCTTGGGGAGATAAGGCCCTGCGTTGTGTAAGAGGGGCTCGGTCTGTTGGCCCCGCGGCTCCCGGCCCCTGGTTAACTGCTAACCTCAACGGAGGAGCAGGGCCTTGCTGGGAAAGGCCGTTCCAGGGCCCCTCGCTGGTTCCACTGATGGCTTTTTGTGGTTGGATAAAGGAAGCTCATGTAGGCCGCCCACAGTGCACACTTGGGCTTGGGCTACGGGTGTCTGGTTGTTTTGTTTTTCTCCTTTGTCTTTCTTAAAAAAGAGAAGCTGAAAGGGGGGCAGTCTTGCTCGGCACCTACCCCCTGTAACCCGAAACAACAAAAAGCAAGCAGTCCCTAAACCGGGCGGGAAAGACGTCCTGCTTCCCTGCCTGACATCCCCTGGTCCCCGGAGGCCAGCTTGAAGAATTTGGTTTGGGAGACTCTGGGTCTCGAGTAGAAGCTCCTGTCCTGGAACCTCAGTACCGGGTCAGCTTTTCTAATATCCCAGTAGCTGGGTCTGGGGAGCTGTGGTAGAAAATACATTGTGCTTTACTTAGGTTCTTCCTTCTGTCTTCCCCAGCCACTTTCAGAATGGATAAGTGAACCGTAGTGCTGTGTCCCCCGCCCTTTAAGGGGCAATGGAACCCAGTACCCTGGTTTCTGGCATTGCCCTGTTGTGATGGGCAATGGGCTGGAAGGGACTTTTGCGGCCAGCCCCCATTCTGAGGCTCTCATGTGCTCCACGCTGCCTAGCTTCCTCCCAGGAGAGGGATGTTACTGTTCCCTGAGCAGCCAGTTCTGTTTCCAGAGGTTTCTTAACACCCTGCCACTACTTCTGCTCTCTGGAGTCACAGAGACTGTGGGCCACAGCCCTTGAGATATTTGGAAGGTAGCTACGTGTCTTCCTTACTTAGGCAGTGGTTTCCCATATACCATGATTTTCCTCCCTTTCACCATTCTCATAACCCTCTTTTAGGTTCTTCCAGATTTGTAAATTTTACATCACTCCAGACATCAGAGGGATTATATGCAGTGACATAACCAGGTGGGTTTGACCAATCTGGGGAAGGACCAGACACTCACCTCCATTGTTTAAGATGTTATATTTCTGCTAATAGTTCGTCCGGTGTCCCCCTTCTGTTCTTTCCATTGGATATCCTGCGGTTATTTCCCTTGCGCTTGGCTGTCTGATTGCTCCCAGAGATTGCAGTGATTTTTTTTTTTTTTTTTTTTTTTTGCAGGGGAAGGAAGTGGGGGGTGATTAAGAATCAGGAGTTGGATGGGAGATGATCTCTCTTTGAATATTAGCCTGAATGGATGGTCACTTGCAGGCTGGGTGGTTGCTCCATGCCCACTGCAGGGGTCTGGCTCAGGGACGGTCAGGGGAGGGAAGGTGGTGATTTAAAAGATTCGAGGTGGTGGCTTATATCGATTTTTAGCTTATCTGACCCTTTAGCTAGAGGCTGCTCTTCCCTCAAAGTGTCTAACTAGCTGTGACTTAAAGCAACAGAGAAATGTATATCATCCCTTTCTTTGCATTAATTAGGGCTGGGAAATTCATTATGTAGAGGGATAAGTGCTTCTGAAGAGGGAGGCTTTTGAACCAATTTAGAGATCTGTGGCCAGACTGCGTGATTCCCAGGTAGCAGGTGGGGGTGGGGGAGAGTTGAGATATGAGTGGTGAAAGGAGTGATGGAGGGTCAGGCAGGCGAGCCACCCAGAGCCCCGTGCAGCCAAGCCAGGATCAGATGCCCTTCTCCAAGGGGGCCCCAAGTTAGCTGTCCTGGGAGCAGGCTTGCCCTGGATCTTCTAGGAATGTTGCTTTCTAGGTTTAAAATACAATGTTGAGATTAACTGCTGCTCAGGCACATGGTCTGGTTAACCAAGGGTTAAATCCTACATCCCCTTTAGTCGTAAAGCCAGTTACAAATCTGCCATGGAGCCCTGCCTTCCTGCCTTGGTAGGCCAAGTCTAGAGGACCTACCAGAATGATCGGTGAGTGAGGACCCTGCCACGGTGATTCTGTTCTGAAGCTGTAGAGGCATGGGCAAGTGAACGGAGCGTTTAGTAACCGCCCCCCCCCCCCCAGGAATTCTCCAGAAGTTATGTTTTCGATGAAACCTGTGATAACTAGCTTTTTTATTTGCTGCTTTGTCCTAGAACGGAGGCCCTGTGGCCCACATCGAACAGAACATTTTTCATCCTGACTCAGGGTGCACACAAACGTACCTGAAACCAAAGGTTCAATGCAACTCTATTTATCTGTACTGTATGCTGCGGACTCTGATGTTTTCTCTTCCGTTTTGTCTCTCCTATTTCATTTAAAAATATTAATCAAGACCCACTAATGGATTGTCACCCATAGTTTAAAGAACACCCTAAGAGAGTGAGGATTTAGCCATGGGTATTCAATTCAAAAAGCATTTACTGAGCACCTACCATATGCTAGGTGGTTGCTAAATGCTGGGGGGGTCGTGCACAGATACTGATAAAGCCCCTTAAGAACTCACAGTGTAACAAATGATAGCCACACACACACACATATATATATGGCTATGTGTGTGTGCATATCAGACGTATGCTCAATTATTATATTAGTGAGGTATTGGGGGAGCACAGGAGAGGAATTGAACGACTCTGATTGAAACTTCGGGAGGGCATCATGGAGGTGGTGGCGTTTGGCTAGTCCTTGGAGGATGGCAAGGCTTTGGAGAAGTAGAGCTAGGCTCTGTCATTTCTAGTTAGGAGGTGAGAAAAGATGTGATGGTGTATGAGTTGGGGTAGAGGGCCCGCAGACAGCTCAGGTTGCTGGAGTGGGGGATGAGTGTGGGATGGACGGGAGAGCAGGCGGGAAGAATGGATTGAGGCCAGGTCACAGAGTTCTTTGAATGCCGTGCTAGCAATTGTGGGCCTTCTCAAGGCTGAGTCAGTTGGAGGTTGGGTATCTGAGATTTCAGTAGGAGACAGACCCGGGAGAGGTGAGGCCACGTAGCCACGCTAAGCCCCCTCTGTTGCCATCCAGCCTTCTCTGAGTAGTTGGGGGTGGAGGTGGGAGTGGTGAAGAGCTTTGCAGGCAGCCTGGATGGGATGCTGGCTCTTTTTCTGACGTTCTTTCCCATCCTAACTCCTGCGCACGGTCCACGCCTCACTTTGGAGGAGAGAGCCGCCCATGGAGCCCCCCCGGCCAGCGACATTGAATGGGCCCCTTTGGACCAGGCTCACACCTGTCCTTTCTCACATTCAGGCTCAACCCTTGACAAACATGACGCAGCAGCGCAAACTCAGCCCTGGGCCTCCCAGAAGTCAGGCCGCTTCCAGGAGAGCAGGCTTTGGAATGAGAGTGCTTTTGTTTAGGGTGTCTTCTACTCCCCCACCCCCCTGGATTGTCCTTCTCTCTCTCCGTGTTGTCCGTCTCTCTCTCCGTGGTCTCCCGTGTCGGGCCTCTTTGGGAAGCCTCATGTCACCGTCCGGCCCTCCAGCTTGCCCCTCGTTTGTCTCTGGCAGCGTTTCTAAGTGGGCACCGTTTCATGATAAGCTCCACTGCCTTCTTATGCGGCTGTGTCTGGGCTTGTGTTTTGCCTCCCCAACTATGGCACAGGCTCTGTGAGCGTGACGATCGTGGTTTATCCATCCTCTCTCCCTGCGCTACCTGACGCCTTGCTGAACACACGGCAGGTATCATAGCGAAGTGAGCACCCGCTCTGGACTAAGCCCTTCCTGTGCATTAGTACGCTTCATCCTCACAGCCACCCACGGGGTGGGTGCTACTGCCAGAATACTTGGGTGCTTAGAGGTTCACTCTCCCTAGCTTTGGACTTAGGTTCATCTGCCCCAGGGTCCTCCTCGGACCTTTTCAACCCAGCTTTCATCAGGGTGACTCTGTTGACGCCATTCTTTCAAAGGTCGCCTGTGACTTCCTGGTTCTCGAAAGCAGTGTACCTTCCTGGACTCTAACATCGATGCCCCTGCCCACCCCCCTCCATATTTCCTGAAACTCCCTCCCTAGAGGCAGTGTGATCTAGTGCATGGAGTTCTGCAGGATCTGTGCTTGCCTTTTTTTTTTTTTAATCTTTATTGGTAAAGTTTTTTCATGAAAAAAAATTTTTTAATTGAATTATAGTTGATTTACAGTGTTGTGTTAGTTTCAGGTGTCCAGAAAAGTGATTCAGTTTTGTGTGTGTGTGTGTATATGTATATATATATTCTTTTTCAGAGTCTTTTCCATTATAGGTTATTACAAGATGTTGAATGTAGTTCCCTGTGCTATAAGTATGTCCTTGTTGGTTCTCTATTTTATGTGTGTTTGCCTCTTGTTGAGGGACAAACACTTTGGCTCCCATAGTCTATTTCCTCATCTGCAAAGTGCTGGTAGTTTCTCCTCTTCACAGGAGAGGTGGGGGGCTGTCAGTGTGTGTCTGCGGTCGCTGAATGTGACCCTCTCATCCCACAATGGAGGTGTTTCCTAAGATGATGTCCTTGCTGTTTCTCCTCTCTCTCCAGTCTCTTTCTTGGCCAGCTCATGGTTTCCGTGATCTCCTCTCTGTGGATGACTTCCAGATCTCTGTCTCTAGTATTTTTGTCTTCCTTGTGTTGCCCACATGCCTTTCTAGCTGCCTGCTGGGTACGCCAACCAGTCCTGCCAGAAACTAGAACTTGGTGTGCGTTGGGCTGAGTTCAACACTGTCCCCCTCGGATCTTCTCCTCTCTGTCCTCAGATACTGCCAGAGGCTCTGCCCTCTTCTGCAGACTGTAGCATCGTCTGTGGCGCCTGCCTTCCCTCTGCCTTCCCCGTAGCCCTTTGCCCTTCCAGCCCATCCTCTCACTGTCACTTAACCAGATTGTTATCCCCGTCTCCTAACCAGCCTTCCTGCAGTGCCCCCGACTGTGGCTTATTGCCACATCCTCCCGAAGCAGAGCTCTGATCGCGTTGCTGCCCTGCTCAGAAACCTACAGTGGCCATTGCCTGTTCTGGAGAATCAACTAGAGAATTCTTAGCTTGGTGTTCAGAGCCATCAGGGATCCTAGATTCCACCTACGTTTCTCTGCCTCTTCCCTTTCTCAGCATGTGCCTTACGCCCCTCAGGAGTAGGGACCATCTTTTTCACGTCTGTTTTCACGTCTTTTAGTCCGTCATCCAGCACGTGGCAGCTCAGTACAGGCTGCTGTCGCGTCCAACTCTTTCTTTCCTTCACTTGCCGTGACTTCTCCACTCATCACAACAGGGCCGAAGCTTTCAGACTCAAGCACCAGTGCTGTCTCCTCACCGCCTTTCTCGGTGTGTCCTCCCCTTGGCTTCTGATGGGAAATAAAATGCCCTCCTTTGAACTCCCATCCAAAGGCGTATAGATAAAACTTGATCTTTATTATCTCCACTTCTGTCGATTTCTTCCCTCAGACACCCTAAGTTTTGGGGGGTAGGACCTGGGTGCTCTTCAGTTCCAGAGCGTCCTTCCCTGACTCCTTCCTCCCCCAGAGTCCTGCGCCATGCCCTGGACATTGTAGGTGTGCCACGAATCTTGTTGCTTAGTGAACTGGAGGTTGTTGGATGGATGGTGGCGTTATTATGAAGCCGAGGTGGGCTGAGCTTTCTGAATATCTGCAATGCTGTACTGAGGGTTGGGGAACCACCAGGGTAAAGCTGGTAGGAAGGGGAATCCAGAAAGCAGGCTCAGGCTCGGGTATTATCAAAGCAGAACCATCTTTGCTTTGGAGCTCTTTCTTTTCTCTTTATTATGGCAGGAGTAGGCCAGGCAGGAGCTAAGGGCTGGCGGAGTGTGAACGCTGTGTGAAGGGAGGTGGCTGGGGGCTGCACACACAATGCCTTATTGTGCAGGCGCACGTATTGCCGGCTGACAGCTCCCAGGTTCCCTGGGCCAAGGACCACGAGCCCCGGCCACTGGGTGCTGCCTCCCCTCTCCTTGCCCTCCAGCACTCCCAGAGGGGACCCACATTCCAATGAGAAGCAGCCCTTGGGGAAAAGGCATCATGGAGAGCTTTGCTGGGAGGTGCGGCGGGGCTCAGGGGGTGAACGTGCGCTGGTTCCGCCGTCGGGGTTGCCCTGTGGGTTAAGGGAACCTGGGAGGGGCTGATCCTGAAGGGGAGGATTTCTCATCTGCCGCTGCTCGCCTGGTGAGCGCGGTTTTACCGCTGCGTTGAATTCCATGCCGTCTCTTCAGTAAGACTGAGGGCTCTTTCGGGGCGGGGACTGTGGCTTGCGCTTTTCTTTACTCCAGTCCCCAACCTGGCACAAGGTGATGACCCATGATGTGTTCAGCGGGTGGAGTGGTGGAGGGCACCTCTGATCCCCAAGACCCAGGGAGGGAACCAGGCCTCGGTGGCTCCTAGAAATCTTCACCTCTCCAAACCGGGCTTGGACGGGGAGAGGCAGAGGCTGCTGAGTTAGCTGCTGAGGAAGCAGAGGGGATGACGATCTAGCTACGGCCCTGAAGTGCCCACTGGGGAATCATCCAGATTTTGCATCTGTGCTTGTCAGAGTGCTGTGTGTTCTCTGCAGGATTCGTGGACGTGGCGCGGGTATGAGCTGGATCCGGAGACGAGAGGGGCCGGGAGGCTGGGTTGCTCCTGCCCTTTTCCCTCCTTTAGACTCGGCAGGTAAATCCCAAGGCGTTTGCAGTGTAAAGGTCCAGGGGTTTTATAGGCACCCGGCTGGCAGGTGCGGGTCTATGACTCCACTTGGGGCCTCCCTGGGGCAGCCAGCCAGGCTCAGGGCAGGAAATGGCTGATTCTGGGTCACCTGGCTGCTCTTGTTTGCTGCTGAGTTTGTTCCTGTAATCAAGATCTTAGATCTGGAAGGGACACGCGGAGATGATCTAGTTCAGCTCACGGCTTTCAGGCAAGAAAAGTGGTATTAATAGTCTCGTGCCCATTTCACGGACAGGTACCTGAAGGCCCAGAGGTGATGGAGTGGTCGTGTAAGTCATTAAACATGGTTCCCTCTGATCTTCTCTCCTGGTCCCTGCCACGACATGCTGTGGACGGCTGGGGGGAGAGGTGTCACCTCCCTGGTGAGGTGCATTTTCTGTGGGGTGAGGCCATCCTCGTTACTCAAGGCCTGAGAAGGCCAGGAAGAATGTCCTTGCTTTGTGGCAGGAAGACAGGGTGGCCTCTCGAGCTTTGGGGTTTCTCTGAGTGGACGCCTTGCCTGGCAGTGGCCCTGGGAGGCTCTCGGTGGCTTGAGAAGCGAAGTAGGAGGCCTGGCCTAGGCCTCCCCTCCAGCAGCCCCACATCACAGAAATACCTGGACTTTCGGCGGTGAGAAGGTAGTTCTGGAGAGCCTGTGCGCCCGAGGCCTCGTCTGGGGCTTGTCTGAGGTCTGGGTAAGAACTGTGGCTTAGAGTCCCAGCCTTTTTGTCCCTCTGTCCTGGGAAACTTATTTTCAAACTTAAAAAAAGGACTTCATCTTCTTGGATGCTGTGTGGGGTGGCCCTGGCCTGTCATGGACAGAGGTCTGAGACTTCCTTCGCTTTCCTGTCCGAGATAGGGGTGTATGCCCTGTGGCTACCCTGCCCTTTCTCATGAGATAGCTGTATCCCTACCAGACTCTGAGACTGTTTCTGCTTTCTTCTGCAGCATTTTATCTCTGTGGGAAATTTAAGCAAAATGTATCTGACCTTGTTGTTTCTGCTTGTTTGTTTTGTCCTCTAAGTTTCAGATTTCACACCCCGCCCCCAAGGTGGAGTTACTGAAAATCCCAGTGGGTGTTAAGGGGCGGTTAAAAGGTCCTTATATCCTCCTATCTGGCTGCAGAGAGGACAGGCAATAGACAGTTAATAAAGGACCTTTCGCCATATTCTCACGTCTTTCTCCACCAACCCTTAAGCTTGGTCGAATAGCGGATAGACGTGAATTCTCAACTCCTATAAATTTGGCATTTATGGCCAACTTCCATAAATGCAGTGCTGACTGGCTATGGTCTGAGCAGCTCCAGGGGGGTTTGGCCTCTGTTTTCTCTATGTGTGTGAGTTGGGTTGCTACTTCTGTACTTCTTTGGGCCTTTTTCTTTTTCCCCAATCTTATCTTTCCTTCCTTCTTTGCTTTATGTTTTTTGTAAGTATGTAACTGTACCTAGTGTGATGTGGTTCCTTTCTGCTTCTTGAGCTTGCTGAGACAGTGTCCCGTGGCTGCGATCAGGGTGGACTCCAGTCTCTCTGCCAACTCCCCTTCTCCTTGCTTTTGTCCAGTTGGCTGGACAAAGAGAACAAAACCAAATGGCCTCCCCTCCCCCTCTCCTCAACCAGTCACGCCGTGGTGTTCTGAGCTGATCTTCATGCAGCCATTTACACACGTGCTTAAATGCCTAAAAGTCATTGCGACTGGCCAGGCCCGTGCACCCCTCCTCCCTGACACCCCCAGACCGGCCAGGGCCTCATCCTTCTGTCTTCCTGCCCCACGGTGCCCAGCGGGCGCAGGGTGGTGGGGCAGAGCGGGGCCTCTGAGGCCGTGCTGACCAGCAGCTCTGTTACAGCAGAGAAGCAGGAGGGCTGGGGCCCGGGGCGGGTCAGACAGGCCTCTTTTATTTACAGTACTCTCTTTCACGGCCCCAGTGAAACAGGAGCCCCGAGAGGCTGCAGTGAAAGGGCACTGTGTTTGTGCACTCAGGCCTTCCAGGGCTTGCTACAAAAGGTGGGGACACCCGGAGCACTGAAGGGCTTTTTGTCACCGGCAGTTTGCCCCGGGGTGGCAGAGGGCGAGAGTGCAGGGGTCGCTGCTGCGATTGTGAGTGTGTGCGCGTGTAGACAGCTCTCAGCTGCTGCTGGGATTGGGAGCGTGTGCGCGTGTAGACAGCTCTCAGCTGCTGCTGGGATTGTGAGTGTGTGCGCGTGTAGACAGCTCTCAGCTGCTCCTGGGATTGGGAGCGTGTGCGCGTGTAGACAGCTCTCAGCTGCCCCTTAGAGCTGATTTTGTGGTCTGGGGTTGCGGCAGGGAGGCACTATGTCTTGATCCTCTCGACTTGTTGTAACAGAGCATTCCTTTCTCCCTCATGTTTCTCCTCACGGTCCACTGTCTCACATGAGCTACGGTTCAGGGTGCAAAGCGTAGAGGGGATCCCACTCTCCTCTCTAAAGAGCAGCTTCGTGGGCAGCGATCAACTTCCGTGAGCTTCTGGATCCTTGTAGCTGCCATTTCCTCATTCCCCCCACCCCGACCGTGTTATCCCTCTGAACCTTAGTTTGCCCATGTCTAAAATAGGGGCAGTGTTAGCCTCCACCTAATAGATAGTGTTGTTGTACGGATTGTGTCAGATAACACGTGGGATTGGCTCGCACGGGGTTCTTTCAGACTAAGCAGCCACAGTCCCTTTCTGAGTCTGAAGAGCCCTATTGGGGACCCCACTTTGTAATGCCCCCAACGTTCCTTCCATCCTCCTTAGCTCTTGCGGTACTTCATACTTGTCACCCTCTGGTCTCTCTGTGTTACGTGATAAAGGGAAGAGAAGATTTCCAGAAGAACATTCAAAGCATTAAAGTTTCAGATTGTAGAACAGATGAAAACACACATATACCACACCACACCCAAAAATTACCCTTTCAAAGGAGATAAAAAACCACTAGGGCCTTCCCTGCATTGGTAAGTTCTGGAAGCCTGACAGTGCTTTCTTCATTGACCTGCTGTGACTCCAGTTGCTGATTCCAGATGGGTGTGGAAGCCTCAAGTATTTTTGCCTTTGCCCCTTAAGTATATCTTTGAATCTGTATTTCCAGAACCAAAAATCAGGGCCACAGATGAGCAGTGGCACAGAATGGTTAAATTCAAGCCCGTCCTAGAGCTCCTCAGGCCATTTGGAAGCCCTGGGTGGTCCATGCGGTGGGGAAGCCACTGTCCTCCAGCTACAGATGGGCCGTCTTCCTTTCAGCCTTTGTTTTCAGGCACCCCTTCCTCCTCTAACTCACCACCCTGGCTGCTCCTGAGGGGGCAGCACCCTTGTGTTCGCGCCCATCTTCCTGAGAGGCAGCTAATAAACAGTCTCAAGTAGAGGCAAGAAGACACCTAGAAGGAGGTGAGCGAAGGGCCCGGGTAAGCATGGAGGAGGCTTGGCCTGAAATATAGAATCATCAAGCGCCTCAGAAAATCTCTTTACTGTGTACTCACCCCTCAGGCCATTTCTGTGTCCTGTCCAGCTGGAAGCGGGAAAAGATTGGAAAGACACAGTGAAGGAGGTTTTCCCATTTAGCCAGCACTGAGTTCTCTGCTGCCTAGTGTCTCTGAGGGACTAATCTGTAAGAAAAATGGAGAACCTTATTTCTACCCCTTACCCCACGTCCATTTTCTAGATGGCTTGTAGAAAAGGCCTCACACTGGCTCTTTGAGACAGTTCGTCACACACTAGGAATAGTTCTGGAGGGTCCTTGTGTTGTCAAGAGACACTTTCTCTTTCTGTCTTTGTGTGTATGGAATCGTGATGATGTCATTGGTTTATACTTTGAACCCTCCTCTGGTTAAACTCTTCAATAGAGGCCCTTAAAAATATAATTTTGGACTTTGCAGTAAAACAAACCTAATTAGTCCACTGCTAGGATGAGATGCTTTTCCATTCACACAAGCCGCTCGGAAAGGTTTACCCTCCTCGTTGGTGAGGGCACAGGCCGCCCCATGAATTGCAGTGCTGTGGCTTTTGGGCACCCAGCTTCTGGGGGTCGGGCATGCAGACAATGGGAGGGGCCTCCAGAGAGCCATTGCCGCTTGGGAAGTTTCTGTGTGGGCTCAAGCATGGCTGCTCGTACCCCACATGGTGCTCTTCTGTGTTAGAAAAGGTGCCCCTTTTCTAATGGAGGGAATGGGGTGGGATTTTGCACCTGCTTGCCCCTCATTCGGGTACACAAGGTCCCCGGCCCAAGGGGGCTTCCATGCTTGGAGTGGTCCTGAAATGAAAGCTATCCTAACGAGATGTTTTGAGTCATCAGCCCACTGAGTGTCAGTGGGTGGGAGCAAAGGTTTCCAAAGGCCAAGGCCTCCTGAGGGTTTCACTGATTCCTCAGCCAGTCTGGGTGCTCCGTCAGCCCAGAGCCGGCCAGGACCCTACACCCACTGCGCCAGGCTGCAGGCCACTGCGGCTCAACTCCACAGGAGCCAGGGGCCTCTCTGCCTGTTCTGGCATCCTTAAAGCTGCCAGAAACATCAGGTGGAGTTTATGGCATCCTTATAGCATGACTGTCTTTTGTGACCAAGGCCAAGAAAAACAACAGGAAGGGGTAGGAGTGGTGACGCGCATGCACGCAGTCCGCAGTCCCCAGCACTGCAGTGTGTAGGGTTGAGCTTGGAAAAGCACAGCATCTTATGCAACCAGTTTCTTCGACATAGATATGGAGCTGAGAGAGGGAGACCCGTGAACAAGGCAGAATTCAGCCCTTTGCAAGAAGATCCGATTCCCTGACCCCTTTTCCTCATAGTTTTGTTCACCAAGGCTGGATCTTTCAAAAGCCACTGCTAGGCATAGACCTGCAGGAGAGTAAACCCTAGGTCCCTTTAGCCTGAGCACCCTTGGGTGCGGTGTTAACAAGACTCTGAAGGGCCCACTGTAAGTAGACCAGGGCCTGAGAATAATTTCCATTTAACTTCTTATTATTCTTCCTCCAGTAGATTTGAAATCTATTTAACTTTTCAGGGTCCCATAGCCTTTTAAATGTTTCAAGTATATTCTCTCTGGTAGGTTACCTTTTCTCTCCCTGTAGGCTATAATTAGTGTCCTTTACACTAAATTGGCTTGGAATTGGATTTAGAGAAGATAAGAATCAAATTACCAGTATTTATCTTGTAAATTCCAAAAGATCTACTTAAGACACTGTATTTAAACAACAACAACAGAAAAGGAGTTTGAAAGAAAAGTTTATTCTATGGAAAAATAAATTCCTCATAGTCTGAGCATCCCAGGGCCACTTTAATATTAAAACTGCAACTTCCCTTGGAGGAACCTAAAATTGCCTTTTCCCTTGTCTCAGTTTTATCTCCAATTGAGCTGAAATATGTTGCCAGCCTTTGGATAGTGGAGAGCTGATGTCGTCTGGGTTTTCATTAAAATTTGGAGGGTTTGGATTATCTCTGATTCCTGATTTGTGGTAAGACATAAACCTCTAACTACGTCTATCTTAAAAGATATATATGCAAGTTTTTATCTTGGCATTTTAAGTTATTAAGCTGTTGGGAGATGGGAAAACAGATCTCTGAGGTCTCCTGCATGTTTGCATGACCTTAAATGTCAGCCTGCTAGTTTTCACATGTTGCCTAGTACAGTGAATCCCTAGCAGGTTTAAATAAGGTCGGATCAAAAAAAATATGCCTGGGTTTTTAACAGTGTTGGCTCATAAAGGTGCCAGGCAGTAATGGTATATTCAGATCGTTCATTAAACCGTTCAGCTGCATTCCCTATACCCTGCAAATCCTTCCTTTATTCAGGCGCACATCTGGTGTTGAACTCAAAACTCTCACCCCTCGAGCGAGGAAGTGACGGGTTTCAGCTGCAGCCCCTGGTTTGTGGCCAGGGTCATCCTTCACAGGCACATCCTTCACAGGCACTTTTGTGACCTTGTAGGCACTCTCTGCATGGCCTTCTGCTTCAGCAATGTTGTTGACTGCAGTTTTCCAAATTGATTCTGCCTTTTTTGATTTTTGTTTTTTTTTGCTTCTGATGAAGGTGTTGGACGCCAAAGCACAAATAATGGGTTCCTTTTAAGGGAACAAAAACTGTATTTTGTGAGCAATTCCACTTCTGGGTATGGACCCAAAAGAATGGAAAGCAGGGACTTAGATAACTTGTACACAACTTGTACACCTGTGTTCATAGCAGCATTATTGACAATAACGAAAAGGTGGAAACAGCCCAAGTGTCCACTGACAGATGAAGGGATAGATAAACATGTGGTAAATACATGCAGTGGAGTATTATTCAGCCTTAAAAAGGAAGTTCTGACACAGACACTTGCTATAGCATGGGTGACCCTTGAAGATGTTATTCTAAGTGAAATAAGCCAGACATAAAAGGTAAGTCTTGTATGGTTCCATTTATATGAAGTACCTATGCTTATAAGAAGCAAATTCATAGAGACAGCAAATAGAATAGAGGTTACCAGGGGCTGGAGAGGGGGCAGAATAGGGAGTTAGTGTTTAATGGGGACAGAGTGTCAGTTTGGGATGATGAAAAAGTTCTGTGGATGGATGGTGGTGGTAGTTGCATAACAGTGTGAATGCACTTAATGCCACTGACCTGTACACTTAAAAATGGTTAAAATAGTACATTTTTATGTTATGTGTATTTTACCACAATAAAAAATTATATTAATTGCGATACCTGGCATTTGAGATAGAATTTCTTGGAAAACACTTAGGTTACCATACTGTTAAAAGCCCTTTGCCTAAATGTTAAAGAAACAGTTACTGAGATACAGTCTTGGTTATCAGCCACCAGTCTAGCACCCTTTAACCATCAGTCTTGTTATTAGATGGATAAAATATTTTTATTAGCTACTACGTCTCAAGTGGTATGATTATTTGTTGAGGCCCTGTGCTTTTATAACTCATATGATTCTAGAGAAGTGTCCCCTTTTTGGTTCTGAGACTTTCTCTGGTTGACCTCTTCCCGGAGAGAAAGCTGAGGAAAATCTTCCTCTCTGATTTTTTAGTGTACGTCAACAATTTTTTTAAATGTCTGTGGGTTTACAACACAGGGAGGTTTCAGTGCGGAAGGAAATTCACTCCAGGTTTGCAAAATTTCTGGAAATTGTGGAAGAGGTGTTTATGCTTTTCGACTTTGTACCTGTGTGGTCAGGTTTTTAGAAGCTTTTCGTTCCCCATCTGCGGTGTGCCTCGACCCCCCGCCACTGGTTGCAGAGATTTTGTGAGCTTCTGAACAGAAACTTTTCAGCTTCTCTTAGCTGGGTTTTTATTTAAATGAAAAATTTTTAACTCCTAAGGAAATTCACAGTGAAAATCTATGCCCAAATAAGTTAGCATCTCAAGATGAAAATATCAGTTCTGGAAATGGAAGTTTCCTCTACCCCGTGGTGGCATTGCAGCCAGCAGCCTCGTTCTGTGCTTCTGACGGTTTAATGGCCAGCATGTGAAGGTACGGGCCTCGCCATATATATAGTACCAGGCGTGTGGGCGCCTTGGCGCTGATCTGAAAAAGCTTAACTTTGGCATTTCTAGGTTTATTTTAAACCTACAACCTTTAACGCCAGACACAGAGCTGCTTTCCCACTTAATGTAACCATACATTGATTGCTTTTAATTAGCATTGGATCTTTTTTGGTGCTTTGCAGCTTGGGATATGTAAAAAGTCTGGCTTAAATTACAAAAAAAAAAAAAAAAAAAAGCAAACTCTGACATTCTCACAAGGCATGGGAGCTTTTGAAGTCCTCACGCTCCGGGTCTTCTTTATTTTTATCTTGAGTCAGGTGGGCTGAGAAGCAAGTGAAGGGTCCAATATAAGCCACGTAATAGATGGAGGTAATTTCCTTGTACTGTTTTGCCAGAAATTAAATGTCCGTATTTAAATAACAGCAGTGGTGAGCTAGATTTTCATAGCGTAAACAGAGTTGATGAAGATCAGTGGTGCCAGAGTAATGGGTTGCTGGCTAGGACGAGAGGGGTGTGGTCAAGCCTTTTCGTTCAGCAGTTTGGAGATGCTAATGATCATTGTGGCTTCCAAGCCAGAATTCTTCATATTCACTTGCACGTCGTTGCCACCCTTTGTGGGAAGCCTCCCTGCCACCGCTGAATTCTCCAGTAAATATTCCAGGCATCCTGGGCCCTGCTCTCCTTCCCCTGCAGTAAATTACATATTAAAGTAGCCTGGTAACTGAGCACTGGTTGCTGTGAGATAAGGGCTGGGAAATCAATATGTTTGCCATGTGGCTGCTTGTTTATGACACCTGCCTCTGGAACAGTTGAGCAATGTTTTGTTTGTTAAGGCTGCATTTCAGAAGCTTGTATCTTCCTAAAACAACCGCGATCTTACTGAGGGGGGGAGAGAAGTGCTACAACAGATATTGATTTTAGTTTTTCTAAGTATGGAATTGCTCTTCTAAACAGTGGTTTCATAGCCTGATTTTTTTTTTCCCCTTGAAGAGGGGAGGTAGATACTCTGATCCTCTGAACATGTAGATCATAAATCTATTTTAGAATGTTTATGATGTGGTCAGTTAAAAGAAGGAGTGTAGCTTATAATAAGGAAGTGTAGGTGTTGTTTAGATTTATCTCTTCGGGTACCTGGCCCACACCAGTTCCGTTCTCTCCAAACTCCTGACGGTCCCCGATAGATGCTTTTCCAACGACAACAACAAAATGCACCAAGAAACATATCTGTGGCCGACAGCAAATAAGCATTCCAATCTAAGTCTCCAGTGGGATTGTGTTTTAACTAATGGATAATACTATTGTTTTGTGACCCAACCTGCTGGTGAGTTAATGGTTCTTAGAGCTTTGAGTTGTCAACTCAAGGGAGTGAAAGAGAGAGAGAGTGTGTGTGTGTGTGTGTGTGTGTGTGTATGAGTGTGTATTGTAGGGTGAGGGGTCTGGGGGGGACAGCTTTGGAGAGAGCAGGGAGGCAGCCTGGATCCTCCACTTGGTCTTCCATTTGGGGAAAGAGCAGCAATGATACAGCTTCTCTCCTTGCCTTAGGGATTCAGTAGTTATAAAATATGTTTCAAATACATTCGGTGGCGCAGTGGTTAAGAATCTGCCTGCCAATGCAGCGGGCCCAGGTTCGATCCCTGGTCCGGGAAGATCCCACATGCCGCAGAGCAACTAAGCCCGTGCGCCACAACTACTGAGCCTGCGCTCTAGAGCCCGCGAGCCACAACTACTGAAGCCCGCGCCCCTGGAGCCCGGGATCCGCAACAAGAGAAGCCACTGCAATGAGAAGCCCGTGTACAGCAACGAAGAGTAGCTCCCGCTCGCCGCAACTAGAGAAAGCCCGTGCGCAGCAACGAAGCCAAAAATGCAGTGCAGCCAAAAATAAATTAATTAATTAAAAAAAAAAAAAACCCACACACGCTCGGATGTGAGGGTGTAAAACGTGTATTGTGTTGGTGCGGTTGGGATGCCAATGGCCCATGCCGTCTTAGTGTTCCTGCACCTAAGAAGTATTTCACTGTCTCCAGCCCAGGTAATGTTCTGTGACTTCAGGTGCACTTACACGTCAACAGTCAGTCTGCTTTGTTTTGCCGAAAGTGAGATAAAGGTCTAAAAGGAAACACAGCTCCTTACTGAGCACCCCAGAGGCACTGCCGCTGAGCTGCCGCCCTGCACCAGGATCCTGCGCACTGGGGAGATGATCTCTTAATGACACAGAGGTATTCTGAGACCCGATTTTTGTTTGTTCGTGTGTTTTTTAACCCAGGGTGTCAGTTCCTCCTTAATCAACAGTGGCAAAATGTCACTTTCCTTTCTGTTTTCCACGTGATGGTAAGTGGCTTATCCAATGATCTCTCTCTGCTCGTGTTCAGCCCAAGGTGACACTTAAAACTGGATGGAGGTGACGTGGAGGAGGGCTCAGTGAGTTGAGCTGTACCAGCCCAAACCTAGGGACAGCGAAGCTGGACCTGTGCAGCTGATTGAAAGGCCAGTGACCCAGGGATTCACGTCAAAAAACTCTTTCCCGGGCTTCCCTGGTGGCGCAGTGGTTGAGAGTCCGCCTGCCGATGCAGGGGACATGGGTTCGTGCCCCGGTCCGGGAAGATCCCACATGCCACGGAGCGGCTGGGCCCGTGAGCCATGGCCGCTGAGCCTGTGCGTCCGGAGCCTGTGCTCCGCAACGGGAGAGGCCACAACAGTGAGAGGCCCACGTACCACAAACAAACAAACAAACAAAAAAACTCTCTCCCTACCACTCCCATACCCTTATTCCCTAATAATATAGTTGGCACGATAGTTGACGTATTCTGAGAAGGCTAATACGTATTTGAGATTTATTTAATTTTTGTAGAGTCCTGTCCTGGCTGGATGACAAAAGTGTTTAAACCAAAACTGATTCTAGCAAGTATTTCATCCTGCTGCTGGTGGTGGGTTGTAGTCATAGAGCATGTGCGGATTTGGTGGGGGGGGGGGAGGTGCATTTCTTCTCTTCTCTTGAATTTGCTCAGCCACTGATGGAAAAAGAAGAAACTCAGTGAGGACCCTTCTAGTGATTTTAGTTTTCCAGAGATTTTTAATCACCGAGCAGTGCTGAGAGCTGAAGCCACTCTGACCTTTCCGACAGACCCTTTTGTGAGATACGGCACGTGTAGCTTTATGAAATTCCTAACCTTTTATAAGACTGGGATAATTATAAACGTAGAGTGAGGCCAGACAACGGCTGTCGGATTTTTCACTTGGAAAGATCCGGTATTTACCGCTTTCACGAAACTTAGTACTGGTTTGGGAATCCAGAAGGACCCTCAGGCTGGGGAGAGACCCTAGAGTAGTTCTTAATGAGGAGATAGTCACGTGTCTAGCTTCTCGCGGGATCCAGAGGGACTCTTAAGGCCAGGAACATTGCAAGCTGGGTTGTAGGGGGTTTTGTGAGTGTTTATTTTGGACAGTTACCTCCTGGAAGGGGATTTAGAATATCCACTCCGTTATGACCCAGCCCTCCCTGTATCCTCCAGCTCAGTATTGATATTCTTTGGGGCCACGGAGGCATGTTTGCCTAGGATCACTTAATTTGTCTACTTAACCAGATCTGTTTGAGGGCTTCTACAGAACCTTGTGTGACTGAAGAGAGACATGTGATATGGTAGAAAGAGCCCACATTTTAGGGTCAAGTTAGACCTAGATTGAGAGGGAGGTTGGCCACTTTTTAAAGCGCGTGTCGTTAGACGCATCACCTACACGTTCCGAGGCTCCTGTAAAAGGGGAATGATGTCGCCTAGCTTGTAGGGTTATGGTGGGGATCAAATGGAAAAACACATGTAGTTCTCCTTGCCGTTATTGTAGTGCCCAATAAATGGTAGTTCCCTGGTCCTCCTTTCTCTCCCTGAGAGCAGAGGACCGGCTTGTATTTCTTTGCGTTTATGCTGTCGTGGCACACAGTGGCGATGCATTCATGTATCTGTGGCTCTGTTTTGTATCCATCCTGGTGGTGATAAAGGAACTGGTGGCATCCCAAATAGGGAGGGAACAGGCAAGCTTTTCCCAGTTGCTTTTCATTTCCTTAGGAAATTGGGGCCTGCTTCAGGGCATAGAAGACCTGGGACAGTCATATTTTCCCTTGCCTTTGGCCTCAGCATCAGGGACCTCTTTGGTTTGGTGGTCTGTGTCCTGCTCTGTTGTGGGTCTTGTCTGGCCTGTTGGGGTTGGCACTGAACACATCACTGGTGGCTGTGTGTCCTCACTCACAGACCTCTGAGCCCTGGGCCTCAGCTGCAGACTTGCGATATCCCTTTACAGGAAAAAAAAAATCCTTAAAAAAATGCCTTGGGCAGGCTTTCTTATTATGGCTGTAAGGGGCTGGTGCGCTGTTGGCAGACAAGTTTGGGTTTGGATCTCCCTGGCGTTTGAGGCTGCTTAATGGCCATTCCTGACATGCTGTTGCCTTTTTATGCGTGGACTGTCCTCGGGATCCTTGGTGAATGTTTCACTCTGGGACTTTCAGGAGAAAGGTTGGTCATTCGTCATCACGCTCCTTATCTATCGCAGCTGCAGTAAGAGTGGTTCAAAGGAGAGTGTGGAATCAGTGGTTCAAATTTTTCCTTCTTCTTGGTAAGTCAGGCCCCATCCCCTGTCCCTCCCCCACCCCATCTTTCTGGAAGAGAACCACTTGGGAAACGCTTGGGCCAGTATTTCTGGGAGGATCCTGGCATATGTAGGAAGAGGGATGCTTTTTGCAGATAGCCCTGGGGTTGGTCCTGTATCCCTGAGGTGTGGTTTAGTAAGAAGTAAACAGTCACTTAAGTACTTATTGGGTGCCTACAAAATTTTATAGGCAGGAGAGCCTAGGGCAATTCTAGAAAAAAGGGCCAATCCCAGAGCTTTTTGTGTGGCTCCCTTCTTGGGCTTGAAACCTTTGATGCTCCCTGACATTCATCAGAGCCTCCAATGCCAACCAAGTGGCAGGCGGGGACAGTAGAGTCAGCCAAAGCTCGCTGTTTTTGTGTGTCCATGTGAACCGAATCTAATCAAATGTAGGTGCCCTTCCAAACTGTTACGTCTTGCCCCTCTCAGCCGCTGAGAACATTAAAAGACCTTATTTGAAGGCAAACATGACTGTATCAAGGATGCTGGAACTAGAGGTCTGTAAAGTAGCACTTCGTTGCATTGATGAGTATTCCTGCTTTATGCCCTAATGCTTTGATGTTTGAGGTTAAAATGTAGGGGCCGAGAGAGACTTGAGGTCATCGAAAGCGGTCTCCTGCCTTTAGGCCGGGCCGTGTGCTGAAGGAGAGGGGGAGATGTGTGGACCGTGCAGGGAGAAGAACCAGGAAATAACTGGAATTTGGGAGGCGGACCTCTTCACCCCTCAGCCTGGGTCCAAAGGACCGTTTAACCTAGAGATGAGCGCAGAGGGCAGGGGCTGTACCTGCACTGCAACGCAGGGGAACATTCTGCTTAAACACACTTTTTTTTTTTTTCATTTGTTTTTTAGTGTGTAGGGTGCTAGGACTGAAGAGGTTTTCGTTGTTGTATTTTTGAACTTGGGGACACAGAAGTCTCTGCTTGCATTTGTGTTTTAGTAACCACATGTAACAGCCGGTGGAATCTTTCTTCTCTTTGCTTTCTCTGAACTTTCCAAAGAGTGGGCCCCTATCTCTCAGGGGATTAACTCCTCGTCGGCCATGTGTCGTTGGTGCTCCCCCACCCTGTGTCAGCATCTCAAGCTCTGTACACAGGATGTTTTCTCTAGCGCTTATCAGATGGTTAGGAGATGTGGGGTGGAGATACAGGTAACGTTTAACCCATCCTGGATTCCTTTCACAAGTTGGGGCCCAAGATGAACTGAGCCGCAGAACAGAGGGGGACTTGGCTGGAGTGAATGATGCTGAGCTCTCTATCTCAAAGGGAGGTGTGGGTGCCTGTGGTGTTAAAGCACAGAGGAGCTTCGTTTCAGAGGCTTATTTAACACCCCTCCCTGACACCAGTGTGTGGGTTGGAGCCCGAGGAATCAAAGAGAAATCTAACAAACTATTCTTTCTTGTGTGTGGGCTGAATAATTGAATTTGTGGGTTATCCACGCCAGTTTCTTCTCCTTTCTCATCCTCCTTCCTTCCTACTCAGACCAGCATTTTGGTCAAGGTGCCCAGTCTGAGCTCATTTGCCAGAGGGGAGCAGGGAAGGGAGCAGAAACCAAAGCAGGCACCTCTGCAACCGTGGGAGGCTCTTTTCTACATGGATGCATTTGGATTGTATAGACGTTGATTTTTTTTTTTTATCTCAGGCTGAACATGCATGGAAAACTGGCACCTAACTATGTTCTCGTTTTCAGCCCCACAAGAGTTCCTACTTTGAAGGCAGAAAGGATGGAAGCAGACTAGGGAGTGGTTTAGCATGGCTGTGTAACAACCTTGCAAGCATGTGCTAGCCTGTAAACATGGCCTGCTAGCTGGTGAAGGACACAGCTGGTGAAAGATACCAACCATTACCTCCAGCACCTGAGATTGAAGCATTTCTCACTCTTTCTGGGCCTGGCCATCTCTGCGTTGCCTTTTCGTCCCATCTGCCCCTTTTTTCCATAGCAGGAAGGGAAAAGAAAGTACCCCAGAATAGCCAGCTTTCGGCACTGTCCCTAGGATGCTCTGTGTTACCAGGGCGGAGAATGAGCGGGGACAGGAGAGTGAATTGGCGCCGTTTTGCGGTGGTTTGCATTCATTTTCCAGAATCTTTCTGGGCATGATTGTCAGATTCAGTGAAGGTGATGGACCTCCTGGAAGCCAAGAAGTAGGCGATCTTGTGGCGTGGGAATCACGAGGCCTGGAATCTGGGAGCAGCCCATCATGGGATTCAGCCTACTCAGCCTCCAAAATAGAGAACATCCTTTTAGCTTCTGCAGCACGTTTCCACTGGAAAGCCATTCTGTTGAATGCATGTTGACTCATTCATGCTTTTCTTTTTACTGATACGAAAGAGAAAAGTAGTGCCTTTTATCATCAGGACATTCTTGTTAGAGGCACCAGAGTCATCTCAACCACTCTGGGTAGCAGGGTTGAGTTCGTTTGAGCACCAGAAGGGGCTTTGCCATTCCCGCTTCCCCTGAGATCTGGGTTGGTCCCTACACTGCAACTGTACTTGCCTTTTCCTGACCCGTTTTTCCAGGTAAATTAGCAGTTTTACTCATAGCCATCCACCCACCTGGGCAAGACACATTTTTTAAAAAATTAGACCAGTTCGTGTTTGGCACCTGAGCGGTAGACAGCAGTACACCTGATAACTCATCTTAGTTTCTCTTGTGATCTGAATACACTTCTCTGATTCTTGCAGCAAGCCTGTGAGCTGAGGCTGGCCAGACAGCTCCAGACTCTGACTTATTTCTCATGGTTGAAACACGTGGTGTGGCTCTTTTTTGGTGGAGGTGACAAAGAGAGTTGGGGTATCTATTAAGGCTTCCTTGGAGGCAGAGAGATCTGGCCTCTCTCTGGGTTCCCCTGTTTACTAGCTGTGCTGAGATGAGGTTTTTTTCCCCTCTCACTGTTCTTTCCTTCTCCTCTTACCCTAACAGTCTCATAGGTAAACTTAGAAGGAAGACAAAAACTTCTCAAACTGTCACCGAGGGGGCCATAAAAGAGACATTTGGACAGTGGTGCTGGGGAGACCCTTGTCTTTGCTTCCTGTTAATACAAAGGGACCGGGATAGCCCAGATCACCGGGGGAAGGTGGTTTTTCTTCATTTAGCTTTTAATTGCTTTCTTTCACTTTTATGTATAAAAGATTGTCCATTGACTTAACTCAAGAATGCAATTTCACAAACACTAATGCTTTACACATGACGGCTTTTAAAGTAAAAGTCGCATTCTAATCCTGCGTAATGTTTTCCTCTCCTCTTCCTCCCTTCCCCCACCTCCCCTCCAGCCCGTATTAACCTTTAATAGCCAGAGGGTTGTTAGGAAGAAAATGCTAGTCTTGGCCGTGTGTCTGCTTCCACTTCCCACAGAGCAAGTGCTCTCGGCAGTGATAGGGCGGCTGCCCCTTTCTGAAGCGGTCTGTCTCTTCTGTGAAGAGAAGGCAGCTCATCCCTTCCGCCTGGGCTCATTTCGTGGCTCTATTTACCCTCTTTTGAGGTCACAGGACCCTTACCTCTGTTCCTGACTTAAAAAAAAAAATTATAGTGGATTATATAGGAAAATGAAAAAGGAAATAAAATCCTAATGCTTAGCTTTGGTTTCTTTTGGACATTTCATTAGAAGAAGCCTGAGTAAATTGGCCCGAGGGTTAATGATTTCACCATCTTCTCTTCTCTGATTTCTCAAAGAAATCTAGCTCTTTCTCATGCCTCCTTACTCTCTTACCATGCGCATTCCCCATGTCTTTCATCTTTCTTTCTGATCACAGTTCCTCAGAGCCCAGACTTTTCCCCTTCATATCAGCCCTCACAGCCCAGTCCCCGCGCTCGATGGCTGTTTGAAAGCACAGCAGTTGTATCTTCACCAATTGGGCTTGGGGCGGGACAGGAGTATACACAGGGATTCCCGCACATCCGTGCGCCCCTGAAAAAGACAGTCTTACCCGGTACAGCAAACCCAGCCTCAAGGTGGGAGGGATCCTGGTGATCCCTTTGATTCTGTAGGTGAGATAAGGGAGTGGAGCCCTGGAGGGTTCAATGACTTGTCCAAGGTCTCCCTGTCAACGAGGGTCATAGCCTGAATGAGATCTGCTTGCCTGGCTGATTGCTTAGCCCGTGTGCCTACTGCCTTCTTGGATTTTCTCTGCTGCATTATGATCCAGGTCCTGGAAGGGACCTTTTGCATCATGTGACTCACTCACCTGCCTGGAAGCCTGCCTGGGTGTCCCTCCTCTTTTGGTTCTGATGATGTCCAGAGAAGAGCTCTCTAGACCTTGTAACAGCACCATACATAAAACACTTCGTGTTTAGATCTAATGTAACTTTCTCAGATTAGCCTTGTTCTCTCAGCTCTGGCCTCCCTGGTGATGAAAGGCTTGGTCGTTCAGAGTAAATAAATCCAGCGGTTGCCAAGTATAGCAGCACTTTGCAGAGAGATCCTCTCTCCCATGGTGTCTCTGCTCCAGAACATGATATTTGAGCCTACCAAAGTGAGGGCAGTGCTAGATTTTCCACCGCGGAAGAACAGTTGTGTAGCTTTTAGAAGTGACCGGAAGATTGTCTCTTTCCCTGGGGTTGGGTATGTAGCCCTGATTCTTTCTCAGCTGTGTGATGTGGATATATACATATGCATCTTGGGAGAACTGTACACTCTTGATTCCAGAATAGGTTGGTCAAACTGACCTCGGAGGTAGATGTTTTTCAGAGAGGAACAGTATGCTGGATTGAGAGGGCTAGAGCTTGGCGACACTGTGCAGTCCAACTTTTTTTTTTTCCTGTCTTACTTGGGAAGAGAGATTTTCTAATGAACCTGGAGCGAATAGAAGAATTTAGCAGGAGATTTGGGGCTAAGTTGTTTGTTTTTTAAGTTGGCCTTCCTTGTAATGGGATCCCTTTTCTCCCTCCTACCTTTATTATTATTATTATTCATTTGTACTTAGGAAGCATTCATTGCGGAAGACACAGGGAGGGTTTGAATGCTGTTCGGGAGAGGAGAGGTTGATGGAGACCATACGGCTTTATCATTCATTAATTCTTAGGTTCATTCATTGAGCTATTTAAACCTCTGTGTGTAAGACAGCAGCCCCAGATGGTCTTTGGGTGCCAGTTTTAGCTCTGAGCCCCCAGGCCCTGACAAAAGAGGGCACAAAGAACAGCTGAGTGTACAGAATATTCGCAGCCGTTACGAAGTCTGCTCCAGAGCTAGCATCTTAGGAATCTTTTTTTCTCAACTTTTTCCATTTTTGACAAAAGCCCAGCGTGAATCAGTGAGCCGGCTTTTATTATTGCAGAAGTGGTCACAGGCCATCTCTGGTTTGTAGAGTGGAATTGATGTCTGTGTGTTTATTCACAGATCTCCTCTGTCATAGCTCCCTACCTCCTGTTCTGGAAGGAGTTTGCTGTAACATCATGGTGGAACTTTTTTTTTTTTTAATAGATGTTTATTGGAGTATAATTGCTTCACAATACCATGTTAGTTTCTGTTGTACACCAAAGCGAATCAGCCGTATGCCTACACATGTCCCCATATTCCCTCCCTCTTGAGCCTCCCTCCCACCCTCCCTATCCCACCCCTCTAGGTCATCGCAGAGCACCGAGCTGATCCCCCTGTGCTATGCTGCTGCTTCCCACTAGCTATCTATCTTACATCTGGTAGTGTATATATGTCGATGCTACTCTCACTTTGCCCCAGCTTCCCCCTCCCACCCTGTGTCCTCAAGCCCATTCTCTATGTCTACATCTTTATTCCTGCCCTGCAACTAGGTTCATCAGTACCATTTTTTTTTTTTTTTTAGATTCCATATATATGCGTTAGAATACGGTATTTTTCTCTTTCTGACTTACTTTGAGCTCATCTCCCACTTTCCCTCTCCACCGCCCCCCTTACCCACTCAACTCGCTACAAGACACCTCAGTGATTAGGAAATTGCCAGTAGGGGTTGAGGAGGGTAGCTGGTGGTGGTGACCGATTTCCTTAGGCACTGGAGGGGTGGCTCCCTTGGGTTGACCACCTAGGGTGCCGCGGGCTCTGAGTTCAGCGTTGGGTACACATTACCTCATTCAGTCCCCACGACAGACCTTTGGCATCCTGGTGTTACAGATGAGACGCCTCATTTGTACACAGGAGTTATTCGAAGAGGTTAGACTATTTAGTCCATGCTTTTAAGTTGGGTGGCTGAAAATCAAACCCAGGTCTGTCTAATTGCTTAGCCTGTGATCTTAATGCCTTCTTGTATTTTCTCTGTGCATATTGGGATAGGCTGGCTTCCGGGTTGATGGTTAGGGGAGGGCACCCGGCCAGAACTGGCTTCACCAAACTGCTCTTATGCACCTCCTGTGTTTGCTTCTCTGGTGGGTCTGTCCCATTTGGGGTCTGAGGATGGGGCACATGTGTCATCCTATCCCATGACAGGCTTAATTGTGCTGCGACCTGGCACTGTGGGAGGGGAGGTTTGGGGAGGAGCCAGGCAGAGGAAGGGAAGAGTATGGGGCACGTCCCCATCCTTGAGAAACAATGTCTGTTTCTTCTCCTAATGGAGCTGGCTTTGGCTTTTCATTAGCTCTCCATTTGAATGTGGCAATTTTCCCAGGAACTTTGTCCCAGTACTGAACTGGCCTTCTGGAAAATGCTATCTCCCCAGAAATAATGTTGTGGTGACTGCGATTGGTTCTTTGTGGTTGAGGTGGGACATCTTTGGCTGGGCGAGGTCTTTGCTAGACGAAAAATGTCTGCAGCTTCCCAGGCATCCCAGACCCTGAAGCCAGGCCCCATGCCCTGGCGATGCCGCTTACTCTTGGGGAGACCTGGAGGTTGATGGAGTGCCCCAAGGCTGCAGTGGGGAGCACAGAGAGGCCCAGATGTTTTGCATAGTTTTTTCCATCGCCCCCTCAGGAATGTGTTCCCTCAGGACGGGTTATGGCCTGGAAGTGAGCCTAATGTAAACATCCTTGCTGTGGCCAGTCCCCTTAATCGAATAGAATGGTTTGGGGATAAGCGGGCTTGGGGGAGGGAGGAAAGGGAAGGAGGGGAGGGGAGAGATTTAGTGACTGAATTCAGAGACGAGGCTGTCTGTCAGGGGCTGTTCTCCCAGTGGGTTCCAGGCTGATACAGAGCAGGACCAGCCTTCCTGGAGCTGGTGCAGTGCAGACCTGGCCGGTTCTCTTGGGCAGTGGGAAATGCTTAGGGCAAGCCTGGCAACGGTGGTTTGGTTGAGCAGCTGGGCAGAGCAGTGAGGGGCACAGAGGTGCACCAGAAGAGCCAGGACTGGGGGCAGGAGCTGGAGGGGGCCACACGGGGACTTCTGGGGAGGCTCTGCTAATTTAAGTCCTTTAAAAGCCTTCGGCATCATATTCAGAACTGTGCTCTTTGAAACGCTATGTCTCGAGGGCACTAGACTCCCAGAGAAGGAGTGTGAAAACTGTGGCAGAGTTATGTGTGCATGCGTGAGCAGGAGGGTGGTGCTTAGGGCTCCTGGCAGGTAGCCTCAGCATCCCAGAGGGGCTGACCCTCTCTACTGCGCCCGCACCCCCCTTTTCCTCTCCCTTTGAGGGGCTCAGGCTTTCTGCGAGATCCTGGTACCTCAGCCAGACCTTAAAGCAGAAGACTGGACATAAAGCCGTCCTCTGCAGCAACCCGTGTGCAGAAAGCCCCCGACGGCAATAATCTGGGGTCACCAGGTGACGTTACACGTTAGAAGTCTGACCTGGATGGTTTCCTCTCTGGTGGGGGAGTCTAGGCGCCCCAGGCAACATCGCAGCAACTGCCTTTGCCTGGCTAGTGAACTTTTAGGGCTTTTGCGTGAGGTTGATTTAAAACAGTTGGCAGAAATGCCAAGACTGGTATGTTGGTTTCAGTGGTTCAGATTTTAGGAATAAGAGTCAGGCCACCGGGGAGACCTCAGGTCCCGGGGGGCGGTGGGAACCTTTCCCTTCTGACATCTTGGAACCTTGGTCCTGAGGGTGCCAAGGAGAGGGGAGATGTAAACATGTTAGTTTGCCTTCGAGATGCAGGATCTAATCTAAACATGATTGAGCGGATTTGATTTTATAGATTGGAATTTCTAAGTGATAGAAACTGATGAGGTTCATGTGAAATATTTACTTAATAAAAAGCCTCACTACCTGATGCTGGAGGGTAGGGGGAAAAGAGTCTCGGTAATGCGTCCGATCTTTTGGAAATGAAGTTGGGTTAAAGTTTTCTTGGTAAAAACTGAATTCTGTGATCTCGTTTTTACGCATGCTGTGCTTAAATATTAACACCAATTGAGCCAATTGCCTTTTAACTGCCTTTATTTGCTTTCATTAACAGTATAATTTAAAAGCTCAAGAATTTGCATAGAACCCGTTGTGCGTGTTGGGGGAGAGGCTGTTCATTCATTAATTAATCGTGAGAATGTTATCTTTAAGGGAGGTCATGAAACGGGAGCGTGGTCTCTGAAAAGCAATGACATGTTTTTGCTGTTTCTTGGGGACTTGATGTACTTTTGGCCTAGAGATCTGTGTGTGTGTGTGTGTGTGTGTGTGTGTGTGTAATAACTTGGCTGGATCAAGAAAAATTTTAATGACTGGACATGTTTGAAGTTAAGTTGAGTGAACCTAATTACACTGTAGTTTCCAGAGAGCTGAAGGCAATACCGTTGGTCTGTAAGCACTAGTTTCAAAATTGAAACCAACCTATATAATTGCCTGTGCTTCTGAAATTGTTTCTCTCCTCCCCTCTCCATCTCCGAACCAACCCCTGCCCGTTCGCTTTCACACCAACAGGGGAGAGAGAGAAACTGGCTGGTGCTGCCGTCCACAACATCGTTCATTCGTGCAGTGCATACCACGAACTGCATTGTTCTTCCCTGAAATGACTCTCAATACGTGAAGTTTCCAGAATGCTTTCACTGAAATCAGTTGCTTCCTTCTGTACAGATGTTCCTGTGCTTTAGAACCTCAGCCAAGGCAAACATTATGAATGAGACCGAGACCACTGTGTCTTCTGATGGGCTGAAGTTCCCGGGGAGTCGCTGTGCCCAAGCTCTTCTGACACCTGTTTCGACAGCGCTCAGCCTCTCATTCCCCTTTTCTCTCCCTCTCCTGCTGCTGTCGGTTTGTTGTGGGTGGTTTCCCTAATTAATTTAATCTGTAGTCTAGTTTTTCTGGGTCCACAGATGCCAGAATGCTGAATTTATTTATCTCTAGTGTTTTTGTTGGCTACTGTTGAGACACAGTTTTTCCTCTTCTCTTTATCCTAACTCTCTGTTCTTTTGGGAGGCTTCTAGACCCACTTCCATAAAGAATTTCTGTCTTGTGTGTGCTTGTCAGATATGTTTTCTTCAGTGTAGGGGGAAATATATATTTAAAATATTATAATACATATATATTTAAAAGATCATGTACAAAACCCAAAATATATAGAGTTTTACCTTTATGTACTTGACTACATCAAAAATTTTAAACATTTTGCATGCTTTTCTGTTGGGTTTTTGTCTTTTCCTTAGATATTTGTTGGTTCTCTTTCCGTATAAATCAGAAATACTCATCCTTTATTTGTTGAATGCGAAGGAAATATTTTTTCCAGTTATTCATTTATCCTGTAATTCTGATTATGGTTCCTTTTATCATTTACCATTTTTATAATTTATCGAATTTTAAAATGTCACAATGATGTCTATAGAATGGAGAGTATAAAGCCTTTAATGGCTGAGTTTTAAAATTTGGATTCGTAGAGTATTCAGATACCGAGAGAGAGGGAGGGAGGGAAAGAGGGAAGAAGAAAAGAGAGGATAAAGTTAAAAGGTTGATTTTTTTTTCCTATAAAGAAATCCATTGTGATCCGAGGACCCCTCCTCTCTAAGGGGAATATTGTTCTGTTTCCAGATTTCAGCATGTACGTGCCTCCCAAAGGTTTCCCTGTTCTGAAGAGACTCATCCTAAGAGTTGTCTATCCACAGAAGGCAGCTTCACCCCATTCTTTCTCCTAGTCTTCTTTCCTACCTAGTCTTCTTTCTATTTTTTTAAAATAAATTTGTTTATTTTATTTATTTATTTTTGGCTGCGTTGGGTCTTCGTTGCTGCACGCGGGTCTTCTCTTGTTGCGGCGAGTGGGGGCTACTCTTCGTTGCGGCGCACGGGCTTCTCATTACGGTGGCTTCTCTTGTTGCGGTGGCTTCTCTTGTTACCGAGCACGGGCTCTAGGTGCACCTGCTTCAGTAGTTGTGGCTCGTGGGCTCCAGAGTGCAGGCTCAGTAGTTGTGGCACACGGGCTTAGTTGCTCCGTGGCATGTGGGGTCTTCCCGGACCAGGGCTCAAACCCTTGTCCCCTGCATCGGCAGGCGGATTCTTAACCACTGCGCCACCAGGGAAACCCTCCTACCTAGTCTTTTAAGACCTAGTTGAAATGAAAATTCCATAAAGCCATCTCTGTTTCCATACACTTCATTTTGACCTCTCAAAGGACCTGCTGCTTCCTGGCTTACGGCAGAAATACTTCAGCATACCTAACCTTCCTTTTTAGACGTTGCTTGAGAGCAAAGACCCTCTTGTTCTGTCTTACTCATCTTCGAATTCTGCACTGTCTTCAGCAGTCACTGTACAGTAATTATTTATGAATAAGTAATTTACCGAACAGATCAACTCTCATCCATTCCTTTTTCCTACACACTCTCCTGAGACCAGTATATTCTTCAAAAGAGGCGTCTGGAGCCTCTTTTGAGGAAGTCTAACACTGCATGTATTTTGCATAAATAAGGTGGAGGTATTGACTTGGAAACTGGTTGGAGTTTTGGGAAGAAAAAAGGGGAGAGAAGAAGGAATTCCAGAGCTGCTAACATTGTCCTCAGGATATTCCCAATCTAAACCCCATCTAATCATGACCTTTGATTCCCCCAGAGCACCTGCCAAGTGTTTTACTTTGAGTGAGATGATGGAGGACAAATGGAAATGTCATGATCTTTGCCCTTGTCTAGCATTCTCTAGTTTGAGATTTGTTTGGGAAAGGGGGTTACAAAAATGCAGACATTATATAAATGACCCTTTGTGTTATCCCTCATTCTGTTTTTATTTCCCATCCTCTCATTTCCTCTTCCTAAATGAAGCTGGTTGGGGCTTTTCAAAGCCGACTCTATTGAGGTTATTGGGGCAACCATAGTTAGCTGTCCAGTGCCCAGATAGTCTCCACCTAAAACGTGGCATTCATTCTTCTATTTGTGTATTCACTTGTTCATTCAGTTAGTCGTTCAGCAAAAAGTTGTTTAATCGATATTAGATTAGTCTAGTTTTAAGTACACGAAATGACTCAGCTCCCACTCTCTATTAAAAAGCTGATGTATTAGTGGAAGTAGTGGATGGTAGGGATAAAACTGTTACTGAAAAACTCATCCTGGGGGCTGTCTTATAACCTCCAGGTGATTCAGTAGAAATAGTACTATCTCTGGCTCCATGACATACTTTCAGGAAATAAGTAGAAATACTATGGTTCTTCTCTTAAGAGTCTAGAGTAACCTGATATTTTAATTGGAGATGATTTCTGGAGAATGTGTTCCTGATACTTCGCACAATGTTTGTCACAAAGTAGGGGACCAAAAAATGTTTCCTGGAGGACAGATCAGTGGGTGAAGACTGGAGAAGAGAAGAAGTTACTTTGGGATATGGGGGTAGGAGGGAAAATCTGACTGGGAATGGACACACTGGGAAGGGGACTTCGTTGTATATGGGTGGCTTGTCATATCATTCTTTAGACCTTGGAATGTCTGGAACATCAAAAAAAACTCATTCTATTCCCTCATCTGATTGATCTGTGTCTTTGCTGCTAAGTTCCAGCCTTAACGCTATGTTAGGAGCAGGGAGATGATTTAAGCTGTAGTGTTTGTAAAAAAAGTTTGCTTCAGTTCTTATCAGAGTTCTTTCCAGAAACAGAACATATGTTATTTTACAGAATATACCTTATTTTTCAACACATGGGATGGAATTCAGGGTGGAAATTAAGGTATTCCCTAGAATATTCCGGTCCTGAGCTGAGTTTCATAGAAGTCCTGATGACCATTCCACATTGATGGGCTACAGGGGCACAGAAATAAAGATCTCAGGAGCACAGATCCATCCATTCATTCTTTCTTTCCATCCTCCCTCCCTTCCTCCCTTTCCTTCTTTTGTTAAGGGGGAGGTAGGACCAGGCTGTGTAAGGATGGAGTATCGCTGAAACCTGTAGACCCCTTTAATTTCTGTACCTTCACCTGAGGAGCTGAAGCTCCGTATTACTGTCTCTAGGAGAGACCTTCCAGAAGAAGGAACTGTTGCATTTATATGTGGACGTGACCAGAGTGCGGAGAGTGTGCGTCCCCCAGCACAGTTTAAAGTGTTTGGGGTCTGTCACCTCTCCAGAGGTCAAAGGTGAGATAGACTTTTTGTTGGTATTGTTCCCTCCCCCTCTTTTTTACTCCCTTTCCTGTTATCTCAACTCCCAAACATCAGCTTTGATGTCTATTGTTGGGACTTCAAGAGGACTCTTAGCACATCGGCAGGTGTTGGTTTTAGTGAGCAGGCGACAGTCCCACATTCTTCTCCGGGAGAGGGGTGGGTCCCGTGGGTCCCACCCATTCCTTCCCGTGCCCTTCCCCCGGGGACAGCCCCAGGCCACACTCATCAGAGGTGGAGATGGGAGCAGGGGTCCCTGTATCTGATGGGGTGGTGGGTACACACCAGGACTTTCTCCCATTATTTTTAAAGCCTGTCTGAAGGGATCTGTCTTCCTTCAGAGCTGGTTAAGAGAGGTTGTGTAACAGCCGCGTATTAATCAAAGACACTTCCACTGCCCCTTTACAGAAACACAACTGCTCTGGCTGTCCTCTGCTGACAGACGGCTGATTTATCTTTCCCGGAGGAAGGGAGGGAGAAGGACAGAGAGGCAGGCGGGTGATGGCCACGCTGCCTCCCAGGGCCCACACGTGCGGTCACATGCTGCCCTTCACATGTGTGTTCAGAGCGGTGGGCCGCAGGCTGCATCCCCTCCCCGCCCTGCCCACGCAACACAGGATCACACCTACTGGGAATATCCTGGTTTACATGGTCTTCTTTCTTATTTGCCAGGAACGTTTTTACTTCCAACTCCCAGCCGGTGTATGTGAGTGTGTGTTTGCTGAAACTGGGGGCAGAAAGACCCAGAAGAAAGAAAGAAGAGTCTGCGTGTGTGTGTTTAAGTGTGTTTAATGGACATTCTAGGTGAAGTGAGGGGTGAGAGGGCCGTGAATACCTGGGAGCCACTGACCTGCAATGTACAGTCTTCCTTGTCAGCTTTGCCGAACTTCTCCTCATTCTCAGGTTGGAATCTGACCTTCTGTAACCCACAGCTCAGAAGATGGATTTTTGGATGTTTGGAAACCTCTCAGGGCCTCCTAAGTAGGTGATTGAGCATTGTGTGTGTGTGTGTGTGTGTGTGTGTGTGTGTGTGTGTGTGTGTGTGTGTGTGTGTGTGTGTGTGTGTTTAAAGCAGATCTCCACTGGAGAGTAGCTTTGAACTCACTTTATTCAATTCATCAAATATTTACTGAATACCTACTAGATGTGTTTGGCTCTGTTGGAGAGGTAATGGTGAGGCATAAGCCTTTTCCTAGCTGTTAATTTGGGGTTAAAACGAGTCCACAAATGGCTGTAATAGGAGATAGAGTAAAACACGTTCCCTAAGACAATTAGGAAATACATTGGAAGCTCCAAGATGGGCATGGCTCCACCTGACTCATTCTTTCAACACGTATTTATTGAGTTCTGCTGCATACCAGACGATGGGGATACAGGAGTCCAAAGACATGGTCCTCGTCTCCGAGAATCTGATCGGTTTGTAGGGGAGGTAAGTACATAGACACACCAATACATTAGAGCATAATCAAGGTCGTAATAAAACAGAGAACAAGGTATAGAGGGAATGGAGGCGAACAGTGATTGTGTTTTGGAAGGGGCTGCAGATAAGACTTGGCGGAGAAGGCGACGTCTGAGCAGGGTTTGGGAAGGCAAGAGGAAGATCGCTAGTTAGGCAAGAGGGAAGAGCATTCCAGGGAGAAGAAACAGCACGTGCAAAGGCCCAGGGGAGGAAGGAGCAGAGAACGGCAGGACACTGGGTCTCACTGGAGCTTGACATGTGTGATGAGGTAGGTAGAGGTGGTGGTCAGAGGTGATGTGGAGTCTGTCAGGAAGGCCTTGGCTTGCTCAGCAAAAGGATGTGAACTTTACTCTGTAAGTTTGGGGCAAGATGTTGAAAGCTTTTAATCAAGAGAGGGAAGTAATAGGAAATACATATTAGCAAGAGCCCTCCGAGTGTGGAATTGAGGATGAATATGTGGGTGTGTTAGCTTGGAGTCAGGGGCACCTCTCGGAAGCCTGGTGAGTGGCTTTGGTGAGAGGTAATGCAGGCTGAACTGTGGCGGCAGCGGGGCAGGTGGAGAGGGAAAGGTGCGTGGCCGGGCTAAGATGGGTAGGTCTTACTCATCGGGCAGGATTGTCAGGACGGAGTTGAGAGAGACCCCTGAGTTTCGGCTTGGATAACTGGTGAACGGTGGGAATATAAAAGAAGTTCTGGGTGGAAAAATAAGTTTATGTTTTGAACATGCTGTTGGAGGAGATCGTGGAAAAACCACATAGAGGTTGTCTTGTGTATTTGCAGTGGGTCTTGAAGGAAAGATATTTTGATAAGCAGACGTTGTCTGTATACGAATTCGTGTTTATTGACTTGTGACGATACTTTAGAGTGCATAAGGATCAGAAGTATCTTCATTCCGTGGCAGAAAATAGTATTTTTGGAGTCCCCTGAATAATGAGAGACGTTTTCATCAAAGACCTTTATTGGTGTGTGTGCTGACATCTGGAGAGCAGAGATAGATATTTTCCTTAGGTCTGGATTCCAGAGCCATGGGCTCTTCCCTCGCTCCTAATTAATCCTTTGTAGTTAGTTACTGATGAAATCATGACTCTATGAAATGTTAATCCTTGGCTGTATAAACACAACCAACTTTATCACAGGACCCCGGGTGTGCGTCTGAAATTAGTGGATTGAATCTATTGCCTATTTGATGACTTTATAAAATCCACAGGATCTGGAGAAAACAAGCTAGAGTTTTGGGAAGATTTTATTATGATTATTTTGGTAGTCTCGAATAGTTCTCAAATGCATATGATGGAATCTTAGAACTTAGAGACCACACCGTCAACTCCTCTGAGGAATCTTAGGCCCCGAGAGATGAAGTGACCGGAACCTTGGCCTCCTGCTTCATAGTTCATTTCTTCTGTCTCACCCCAAGGAGAACCGGTCAAAGAGAATGTCTGGAGTGAGGAGTTAGGAAGAGAGGAGTATTTCTAACAAAAGCAGCGTGGGGCGTGTGGCTGTGATGTGTGTTCCAGCTCCTGTGGTTATACTTGTCTCGGAGTAACGGACTCTGGGTTGGAGCAGCAAAAAAGAGGGGAGCACAGATCACTCAGACAGTGACTTGGAGTTCAGTTGACCTTTCATGTTGACCTTTGTGATGAAGGATTCAGGGAGTCATGTATGTGAGTGAATGAGTGACAGAGTGTGTGTAAGAGAGTGTGTGTGTGTGTGTGTACACAGGTTCACTCTCCACCGCCTTCCCCTCTGGGAAGCCTGGACTTGCCTATAGGATTTTCTAGGGAGGATTCCTCTAGAGACCTGCTAATTCAGCCTCTACTGTGTTTCTGAATGATGCACAAATGCCTCTCCCCACGAAGCTAGAAAAAGAGAACTTTAGCAGTGCTGTGTGCGGGGACGGGGGCGTGGCGTCACGGAGGTTTTGGGTTGGACAGTGTGATGGAAGGCTTCTGTCTGGTCCCACCTGGGTGTCTCCAGTGATGGGGGAGTGTGGGTTTCAACAGCAGCCGGAGCACCAGCTCTCCTCTCGTGAGTCCTCTGTCGTGTCATTCCTTGTGTGGGTGCTTTAAAAGCCAGACTTTATTTAATCCTCACGACAGTTTTGCAGTAAGTATCGTTACATCGGAGTACAGATAATAAAGTGAAGCTCAGAGTGCCTGGCCTGGTGACACACAGCTAGCAGGGATGGGGCTGGGACCTTGACTGACAGCCCAGCTTCCCCGATGCCACACCTGCTGCTAGTGAGGAAAGCCCTCATCGCCGGGGTTGCTCCCTCTGGAGTGAGAAGCAGCTCTCTTTACGGGAGGTGTTTCTCCAAAGAAGGATTACAGAGTCTTCTCTCACAATGACACAAAGGGCAGAGTCCTGTGGACAGAGCTGGAGTGTCTTGTCTGGAGGCAGTGGAATGAGCCGGGTGGCTTCCTGGCTCCTTTCCAGGAGGGAAGTCGCTGAGAGGCCAGCAGAGTCCATCTCTACTTTCCCAGGGACCAGAGAGGCCGTTGGAGCCACCCCCAAGCCCCTCTGCTTCCAAGGTTCTCTCAGGACTCTGGGGGCAGAGCCAGCACTTGCTAATGAGTAGGTACAAGGTATAGGGCCGCAGGCGGGGAGCAGGTGGAGAAGAGGCTGTCCACTCCCACCAGACTTCCTTAGGGTCCCTACAGCTTCATTCACCTTGAACTCCTTCTCCTTGTCCCCAGTGTCATACTGTCTCCTTTGCATCCATCCATTCTGTGTCTCATCCTTTAAAACTGAATTCTCTTTGTATCTATAAGTTGCTATCCTCTGAAACAGGAGAAACTTTCCCTTCTAGCTTGTCGCATTTTCTTCAGTTCCTCTCCCTCTTGCTACCCACCACATATTCACCCCTGGAAACCACTGAGCTTACTTCCTCTGCATGCTTCCTCTGCATCTCTTTGATTGATTGATTTTTGGCTGTGTTGGGTCTTCGTTGCAGTGCGCGGGCTTCTCATTGCAGTGGCTTCTCTTGTTGTGGAGCACGGGCTCTAGGTGCGCAGGCTTCAGTAGTTGTGGTGTGCGGGCTTCAGTAGTTGTGGCTCATGGGCTCTAGAGCGCAGGCTCAGTAGTTGTGGCGCACGGGCTTAGTTGCTCCGTGGCATGTGGGATCTTCCCGGACCAGGGCTCGAACCCATGTCGCCTCCATTGGCAGGCGGATTCTCAACCACTGCGCCACGAGGGAAGTCCCTGCATCTCTTTGGATGAGTTATTTCTTCAACTCGATCACAAGCTCTAAAGGGTGGCAGTGTCATGGTAGAAACCAAGTCAGGGCCTTCTCTGGGGCCTGAGAACTTCTGTCAGAGTCTGTAGATTATGGTGATGGTGAATGGTCTGGAGTTGGGGTGAAGTGTGGGAATTGAACAATGAAGATGAAAAAGGAAAGGGCCAGCAGGGGCCCTAGGGTCCCTGTCTCCTCATCAGCCTTCATCTCTAAATCTTCTGCCCATCCTTCAGGACTCTTCTTTCCTCCTCCTGGGAACCCATGTAACCTCATCCCCTCCAAAATGGCGCCTCGTCTGCAGGGCCTCATCAGGGAGCCAATCTACACAGTCTAACGGTTGGAGGAAAACTAGACGGCCTCTCAGGGATGCCCAGTTGCAGTTCTTGTGTCCTGTGACATCCTGCCTGAGAAACCTTAGGATTGTACAGAATCTTAGGTACTAAATGTTTTCAGATCCCACTTTCCTGGTGAGGAGGCTTTTCCATTGACGCGTAGGAAATGTTTAACAACTAATTCTGCAAGATGAAAAACACCTGATTTGTAGCGTTTGCTAATCTCTGTGGTAGAGCACTCCCACCCTGGCTGATTTCAGGCTGCCAGTGTGGAGTCACTGGGAAGAGAGACGTAGTGGTGGGAGCTGACCCCAGAAGACCACAGCTTCTGAATGCATTGATGTACTGGCAACCCTAGTCAGCCTCCAGAATTAACTCTAATCCTTGGTTGGCTGCCAGTAAGATGGGGAGGGTAGTTCCTCACCAAATCAGAACGTGAAATTCATGGCTCTGTTCTTTGTCCTGTCTGTTCCCATGTCTGGTTCTTGATTCTGTCCAGCACCATGGATATTTAGCAAACATACTGTGTACATTACTGCTATGAGTGGGATCCTTGTGTACATTATCTCATTTAATCGTTAAAATAATCCTGTGAAATAGGGACTATTATTATCTCCATTTTACAGATGAGGAAACTGAGACATGGAATGGGTGTCTTGCTCAAGGCTATATAGCCTCTAAGTGGTAGAGCCTGAATTTGAAACCAAGACTGTCTGATCCCAGATTCCAAGCCTTCACCCAGTATATTATATTTCCAGTTTTATAGCATTTCACAGATGTCTCCGGATTTGGAGACATCCCAAGGGAGGGTCCTCGAACACAACCTTATCTCCTGTTGGCAACTCTTTGCTTTGGACCGTCCAGATAGATTCTGAGACGTGCGGTGTCATGCCCCCGTCTTTGGTCAGTTTGGTTGCAAGTTACTGGCTGTCCTCTAAGACACTTCCTGAACACCAAGACCACAGATTTCACTGAAGACTGAGATGGCTGCATTCTTCATAGACACTGGGTTTGCCTGTTCCAAAAATGGTGATTTCTATAGCAACCATTTATTCTAGCAGATGTGTGCCTGGTATGGTTGGCAGAGGGTGGGATCAGAAATGGAAACGGCCTTTTATTCTTCGTTTGCTGAATGCACACCCTGTGTGTGAGGCACATAAGAGGGGAAAATATGGCATCCTTAGAGTCTGTATGAGATCTGTGGCTGAGCAAAGAGGCAGTTGTTGTTTAGGGCTGATTTTTGTCTGTAGTGTGAGTTGGGCCATATTTGTCTTCTGGTTCTTTAAGGAGCATTTTTTGGGCAGATGTACCTGTTGGTTTCAGTTCAATGGAAGTTTGTCACTTTGGTTTCTGTAGAATGTGGACATTTACTTTGGGGGTAGGGCAGTTAAATAAACACGTAGAAGACATTGCCTTGGCTCTTAAAGATCTCAATGTCTAGGTTCATGTTTATTACTTAGGGCTTTTTTGGGTTGTAGGTTAAAAAAAAAAGATTTGTGCTGGCTTAAAATAAACAAGACTGTTTGTTGTCATAATACGGGAGTGTATCATGGCGCCTAAGTGTAGGGATACAGTCCACCTTTAAAGGCAAGTGAATAGAACTGAAAAGTAGCTGTCAGAAACCCAGGCAGTGTTCTCTTTCTCTTTCTCATCCTCAGTTCAGCCTGTGCATCTAATTTCATTTTCATCTCTCTGCAGACCACAGGGTGAGTCTAAAAATTACCACCCCAAGACTCCCAGGTTTACGTGTAACAAGACTTAATTGAACTTCTCCTGTCTGTGTCCCAAATTCCAGAGAGGGAATCTGTTGATGCATCCTGCATAGGCGTCTGCCCTTGGCCACTCACTCACTGAAGGCTTTGTGGTGAGTGTCCTGTCTGAGTCTGCTTGGGCCACTATAACAAACTGCCACAGACTGGGGCGGGGGGGGGCTTTGACAACAGTTAAGTTTCTCACAGTTCTGGAGGCTAGAAAGTCCAAGATCAAGGTCCAGCCAGCATGGTCAGGTTCTGGCAAAGGCCCTCTTCCTGGCTTTCAGGTGGCCCCTCCTTGCTGTGTCCTCACGTGGCAGAGAGAGAGAGGGAGAGGGAGAAGGGGGGAGAGAGAGAGAGGGAGGGAGAGAGGAAGGGAGGGAGATGAAGAAGGAGAGAGCAAGGGAGCTTTCTCTGTTGTTTCTTCTTCTTATAAGGGCACTAATCCTATTGGATGAGGGCCCCACCTGTATGACCTAATTTAACATTAATTACCTCCTTAAGGCCCTGTCTCTAAACACAGTCAAACTGGGGGCCAGAGCTTCAAATATGAGTTTGGGGGTGGAGGGTATAGTATCCAGTCATGTAGTATAACATGGCTCTCAGAATCTACCCTTGAGCCTTGTAGATTAGAAGGCGGCTTTATCAGGCCCCTCAGAAAGAGACCACTATAGATGGGAAGGCTGAACACGATGCTAAGATGACCCCAAAGGCCAGATGAGAATCTGAATCTCTTGTCAATACGCTGCATTTGGGATGGATGGCTCTGTGGTGTATATATATGCATGCATGGATGTTTGTGTGTGTATATACATATACACACATATACATCTGTGTATAAAACTAGAGAGGACTCTTTGGAGAAGGAATGTTTGAGGAAGGCTTTGCATCCCTGTCATCTGTTAACACACTGTGATGAGCTGCTCTCCATACTGGTTTACACATGGAGTTTGAAATTAAGTATAAATTCCCATTTCTCACACTCATGGGTTCTCTGTCCCTCAGAGGGGCTGTCAAGAAAGAGCAGGATTTACAATTTGCCAGTCTCTTAGCTCTGTGTTCCAGAGGAATTAAGGCTCTCTTATTGACAATGGCTTAACGTAGAGTTTTTAATAAAATAGGTGATGTGGGCGCACGCACTCCCGTCACCTGTGGCTAAACAGGTGCATGGGTGCCGGACCAGTGCAGGGCGCCTTTTGCGGCATTAGGCTCCCAAACCAGTGGGATACATGCTTCTACAGAGACCAGATGATGAATATATTTTTAAACTTGGAACCTGTGAATCACTTATTATTTCTGAATTAGGAGTCAAAGCATATGAATAATCTCAGCAGGGTTTCAGCAGATGTATTTTGCCTTTAAGGTCGCTTAGCTTTGGGGAGATGGTTGGGGGTGATAGGGAGCAAGGTCCAGTTTGATTCTGTCTGTGACTCTGAGGAATCCATGTCACATCTGCTCAATTTACCAGTCATGGGGAGTGTTACGCGAGGTACATCGCCACGGGGTCAGGGTAACGCAGGGAAGCAAACAGCCTTCTTTATTTTTTAATACATCAGTGTCACCAGTGCTCACAGCAGAGTTGTGAGTAGGTGGGCTCTGGTAGCTGTGTGTTCACAGCTATGATGATTGAAGAGGCAGCCGCCTGCCACAGAGTTCTCAGGTTTGCCTCAGATGCTTCTCCCACCCTCCCTTCTCTCCCGGCATCTCTCCCCCAACCTCCTACCAAACAAGGTCCGGAACTGAGGTGTTCTGGAATGCCGCCCTTGCTAAGCTCTGGGATTAGGGCCCGTCATTTGGAAAGGGGGACGGTGGGAGAGGAAGAAATACCCAAACGTTAACCCCTTGAGCCCATAGCACTGAGAGGCCTCACCATTTCAGCCATGGGCAAATCAGCGTCTCTTGGCCACATCCCTGAAACCTGAGAGTCGAGCACCAGAAGGAGACAGTTAAGCCGAGCCAGGCTGATGAAAATCTCTCTGTCCTTAATGACTCTGCCGGGCACACCTGCTGCAGCCTCTCACTGGCTCTCATTGTCAGAGGGATCCAGGTATTGAATGACCACCCAGTGCAGAGCGCGGCTCAAGGGGGCCGTGGAGGAGGGGGGTCATGAGTGAGAGGGAGGCCGTCTCTTGTCCTCAGGGAGCTTGCATGTGACTGGGGGCATGTTTAGGCTGACCGGGTGCTCAGGGAACGGCCGAGGCCCGGGGAGCGGGAGTCACCAACCCTTAACTGACTATACCCTGCGCCAGGCACATACCCTAGACCCTCTCCCTCCCCGTCTGCCTGTTGTCCCTTAACATTTTGCTGGAGTTTAAAAAAAGACAACGGGAACACACACACTCATTTTAAGAAGTGAAGCAATACAGAGATATATAATACAGAGATATACAGAGATATATAAAGAGTTAACAATATTGCTTATCCACCCTCCTCTAAGGCAACTCACGTGTATTTTATTTTTATGAAATAATTTTTTTTTTTTTGGCCGCACCACACGGCGTGCGGGATCTTAGTTCCCCGACCTGGGGATCAAACCTGTGCCCCCTGCAGTGGAAGCATGGAATCCTAACCACTGGACCGCCAGTGGAAGGAAGACTTTCAAACTTACAGACAAGTTCCAAGAATAATACAGAGAACTCCCATATCACCTTTACCAATTTGGGGTTTACCAGTTTTTAACTTCGTGCCCCTGGGTTTCTTCCCTGATCTCATGGAACCATGCAGCAACCTTTGGTGGTTGAAGGTAGGTGGGATTACTCTTTTTAGACATGAGGAAGCCACGGCCCAAAGTTGTTGAGCAATGTCCCCAAGGTCGCATAGCTGTCAGATGGTGTGACCAGGATTCCCACACCATTCCCCCATGACATCACCCGTGTTTTAATTTTGGTCGTTCCTCCTAGTACTTCTTTTTCAATCAAGGCTGCAGAAAGTGCATCCACTTCGTTCACAAGGAGGAGATGGTAGGAAAGTAAGAGGTGAACGCCTGCGTCCCTTTGTCTTCCCCGAGACCAGTGGCGTCCCCTCCCCCGTTCTGGGTTTGGGTAGTGGGAGGGGTCCAGGGCACATGCTGCAGGAGTGGCTCCTTGCTCCAGACCCTTTGGCTTCAGACAGCTAGATGAGGTCTTTCAGGGTCAAACCTGACCCCCATCAAGGAAATTCACTCCACAAATGCATTGTTTTTCCCATGAAGAGGCACCAGAGAACAAAACGAACAGAGTATCCATTTTCATGGAGAGACGAATTTGCCGTTGCCGCTTGGCTGGACCCGGGTTTACGCAAACTCTTGGGACTGACCGTGTCCTCCTGTGTGAAAGGAGAAGACCGCAGTGCACTGGTGTCGCACCTCCCGTCCCTGCTCCATGTGTCCTCCTGGATGGAAAGGTTGGACAGGCTGAACCCAGAGGTTCTGCCATTTTAAGGATCTTCTCTGAGCTCTGACTGGAATCCCTCCCTTCTGCCCGGACATGGGTGGGGCAGATGCCCCACCTCTGCCTCAGCTGGTCTTAAAACAAGGTGAATCCACTCCTCTGTGCTGAAATATCTGGAAGGGAGTCTCCAAACAGGAGCCTCATGACCCTAGTCTCCCTCGTCCATTAACCATGCAGAGTTTTCCTGGCAGCTGCCCCTCTGGCCTCGTTCCTGCCTGTGGGGACAGGTCAGGTTATTGGGGACTCAGTTGGGTCCTTTGGGGTTGGTCCCAGGAAATCTGCCCACGAAGGAGCCAGACGGACAAGGTGGTGAGGCCCCTCACGTCTGATTCAGGGAGCTGAGCGTTATTGCTCAGAGTGGCCCTGGCTTTGTCTTTGTCAAGAGTGGGGTTGGGCCCCTGGGCTGCAGTACAGCAGGGGGATGAGAGCTGGGGTGGCAGGCAGACATTTTTGCCTCGTGAGGGAGGGTCTGAAAGCTTATTCCGTGGATACCCTCACAGACTGGGCTGAAGCTAGAGGCCTAGGTCACATGACCTGGGAGGGAGGCCACTCCTGGCCTGAGGACCCCATGAGCCTCCTGTGCCTGTGAGGGGCCACCCTGGGCTCTCCACTTCCCAATCCACAGCAGAGTTCCTGCTTCACAAAATTATACTTATTTACTTTGCGACCAGCTATGGTGTTCCCCGATGGTTCTGGGTGTGCGGGCTTCATCTTCCCCAGCGGGTCATAAGCCTCCTGAAGGCCAAGGCCTTGTCACCTGGGGCAGAGGCAGGGGGTGCTGGCTCTTGGACCCCACCTTGGGCCCTGCAGTTTGGACTCCCTGCCTCCTGGCTCCGGTTGCACAACGTTTTCTTGCCTGCCCCCTTCCCTGCACCCCTGCCCCTAGGAATCACACACCCTGGGGACTGCAGTGTCTTCCCAGGGTCAGGGCCTTCTCAGCACGAGGGGGATGTTGATGTGCCCTCCTGGTGCAGCTCCTCTCATGAGAATCCCTGCACCGGACGGTTCTTCTCCTCCACTGCAGCCCGTAGGTCAAGGGGTTCTCGGAGTGCCCCGTCGACCCACCTGTGTTGGAACCCCATGGGGCGCGTGTTAAAATCTCTTGGCCCACAGGGATGGGCCGGAATCGGAACCCTGGAGTGGGAGTAGAAATCTGTATTAAATAAGTTCCCCAAATCATTCTGATGTGCACTGAAGTTAGAGAACCACTGTAGTGGTCTGAAGCCCCCATGCCCTACCCCTGTAAACACACACACAGACACAGACAGACAGGCAGACAGAGAGACCCATACACACCCTGTTAAGTGACTGCTTCTGCTGCTGAGACACCTCTGCCTTCCAGGTGTGTGGCTGGGTGGGCGGGAGTGCCCCAGTACGGAGCCGGGTGGGTTCTTGATTAGGACCCATGTCAGGGGTTAGAGGAAGGAAGGGTTATAAGGGGGATATCAGAATGGGGTTCTTTGGGGCTGCTGGGGAGCCAGAAGGGCTCAAGGAGGGGGCTGTTCCGTCTCTGCGGAAGCCTGAAGCTGCCACCCACGTGGCCAGCCCATGACCACACAGATCTCTGACTCTCTCATCAAGTGTGCCCGCTTGCAGTCCTGAAGCAGGGTTTGGGAAGGGTTATGTGATTAATCTTGTGCCCTGGAGAATGCAGCTGAGCATGTGTCTTAGAATGGAGTTGCAGAATCCCGGTGCTGTCTCCTCTTGGACGGCTGAAGACTGGGTGCTGAGGGTGGGAAGACCTCCCTCGCTCTCCTTACCTCCCGCCCGTATCACGAGTGATGGGAGGCAAGTTAATAAAGATCGGACTGGAAGGACGCAGGGCTGGGACTCAGGCCTGCCTGGATCTAAGCCTTTAGTGCTTAGTTTTGATAGGACTTTGGACAATATCTTTCCCTTTTTGGGAGCTTAATCTCCTGACCCCTTGTTCCTGCCCCGTCTGGCACCTTGCTTTTTTAGTTCAGTGTCCATGTCTACAGCAAAGAGTGAGAAATGTCTAGAGCCGCATGGCTTCCTTAGGAAGGCTGAGGATCCCGAGGTGTCAGTGATTTGGAGGCACGATGCTCCTGGGAGCTGCAGCGTGAGCTCGCCCTCATGCCTGCCCCGTAACAGCCAGAAGCACCTCTTTGGGGGATTCATCCCAGGCCGAGGCAGGGCGGTCAGCAACTTAGCCTGCTGTTGCTTTATCAGTGGGCAGCCTGGATGCCCACTGGGCAGACCCCCAGCTGCATCTGCAGAGGCCACGTGAGCGGTGGCTGAGCCGTGGTTCTGGTGAAGGCGGATGCCATCCACATGGGTGCAGTGCGAAGGGTGAAGATTTCAGCCCCCAGACTCAGGCGGTCCTGGCTTTGAATCTCGACTCCCGACGCTTTTTTAGCTGTAGAGTCTTAGACAGGTTACTTAAACATCTGACCCTTAGTTTTCTCACCTACAAAACGGGAGGCGAACACAGCAACGAGCTGCTAGGGTATGTGATGTTACGAGGATTTGGTGAGGTGAAGCCATGAAACCCTTCTTAGCACCTGGTCCGCGGTCAGCATGAAATGAGGGTTAGCAGCAGGGTGTGTTCCCAAGACACTCGTGAGCTCGCAACCTGAAGCTTAGGTCCTCAAGGATAGCCAGCATCTGACTTGGGGTCTGGCTGTTGGAACCCTGGGCTGGCTTAGAAGGGGCCTGAGTTGGTGCAGTTTGCCTTCCCCGGAAGTGGGCACCCACCTGTCATCTGCCCCTGTGTACCATTTGTCCTACCCAGGCTCCCTCCACCAGGGCCCTGGAGCAGCAAGGGGAGGGACATGATGACAGAACCCAGGGTGCATCCAGGTGCCAAGAATCTGTCCAGCAGCCTTGACTTTTAGCCTGGGGTCTGGATGGGAGGGGGGGCGCTGCAGCCCCAAACCCGTTTGAAGCCCCATACGGTTCACTCTGCAGCTCTGGGACCACTTAACTTCTCTCTTCTTTACTTCGCTTTGAAAAGAGTCAGCAAAATCCTTGTTTCCATAAGCATTTTTCTGGCTGTAAAAAGCTGAAGCCCAAACCTGTTATTATAGCTGTTCATGCTATTTTAATCTGCTCTGTTTAGAGGTAAGAGGGTAGCAGTGACTCTGCAATTACCGAGTACATTTGATCCACGGCGCAGCTACCGGAGCCGGTGGAGAGCCCTCCGAGTGGGATGGTGCCATGTGTGGCAAATCACTTTCAAATTTACTAAAAATATGCCCCTCTGCAGCCGTGCAGATATCATAATTTTCCTCCCTGAGGCTTATTGAAATTCCCGTTCGCTTCCTGCCATCCGCTCGCGCCCAGCACGTGTCCCGTGGCCCTCCTGCCTGTTCCCTTTCATTCTTTGTCTTGGCCCTCTTGGCCAGATTCTGTCTGGTCTCCCTTGCCCTCCGCCCCACCCCACCTGCTTTTTCTTCCTCCCTCTTGATTTTCTGCTCACAAATATTTTATATTCTACTGACTGGCACGCTAGTGAAACCATTTGCGTTTGCCATCGTCAGAAGAAAAATACTTAGCATTCTAAATCTATCAACTATTTCAAATTTAAACAAGCTGGCCCAGCGCTGCGCCTCCTCCATACAGTAATTGTTGCATCCCCAGGCTCCCTGTTCTATCTCTGTTCCTATTTCATTCACTTTTCTATTTGCAGCTGGTGCAGAATACGGGCTTCTCCCCCTCCCTCCCTCCTGCAGCCCGCTTTGTAGCCAGTGACCTTGGCTTTCCCGAGGGCTGCACTGTAAATGAAATGTGGCATCGCCACATGTATCTTGATAAAATATATCAGTGGATGAATTGCTTTTCATATTGATTTCCTTGGACGAGCAGGGTGTGTGTGGAAATCGTGTGTCTTAGTGAGAGTCCTAGAGAGAGGCAGGATGCCGAAGGAAGGGCAGGCTTTGTTTTTCTCTCACTTAGGAAAAGTTTCTGCTTGTTAGCTTGGGAGAGAGGCCTCTTGGCTCTGTAAGCTCACCCTCTTTGTAGGAGGAAAAAGCAAATGTCACCAGGGCGTGGCCTGTCACCAGGGAGGGCCATGCCATCCCAGTGACTGCCTGGGTCTTTGGGGCAAGCGTGCATCTGGATGACCCCAGCTACTTTGTTATTGGAGAGAGCTGAGAAACTGTCTAGCCTTACTGGGGGCCCAGCAGCGTGGAGAGTCATGGATGGGCAGATGTATTTGTACGTGATCTTTATACCCTCCCCCTGGCCACTTTCCACTTTCACGTGTCAGGTTAGTTGAGATGTGGCACTTTTGAATCCAGGACTGATGCTGTGGCCCAAGGGAGCTATGGGGTTGTGCTTGACCAGGTGTAATTCATATGTGTCAGCATCAATGCATGGGCGTGCATCAGTGTGTGTGCTCGCACGTACGTGCACATAAAGAGCTGTGTGAGCCTTGCGTTTGGGCTGAGTGTGAATGCAGATAGACGGCAGTCTCCAGGCTTGCGATGGCTGTTATTAGCGAGCTCTGGACAACGGAAAGGACAGTATCCAGCGAGGTGATCAAAACTTCATTTTCTCTCCTCTGCAATTGCCTTCCCAATTCCCTCTCCCAACTGCTCCTAAACAAAATAGATGTGTTCAGCCCTCTATTCTATCCAAGAAGTGAGCTGATAGTTGAATCTTTTTATGAGGCTACATAAGCGTAGCTTAAGGTGATAACTGTGTGTGCATGTGTATGCTCATGTAATAAAATGCAGTTAACTGGAGTATTTGGGGATGAAGCTATGGCAATTCATTACATTTTCTGGCTAACTGAGGCTTAACTAGAAAATCCTTTTGGTTATAAGCTCTGCTGAAATGCTTTGCAAAACCAGAGCAGTACATTTTCCTTTGTAAGTACCAGGTAGTAAAGTAATTGAATCCTTCGACATTTCATGATCTTGCAGCATATGCGGGCTAGGTAGTCTGTGGTTATCATTTAAGATTGTACGTGTCGTATGGAAGGTGTAGAACTGGTTTGAATTAATGTGTACCCCAAGAAGGTGGTTCTCACTGGGGATAATTTTGGCTCCCAGGGCACATCCAGCAATGTATGGAGACATTTTTTGCTGTTACACTAAGGGAAGCTGTTACTGGTATGTAGTAGGTAGAAGCCACAGACACTTCTAAGCTCCCTACACGATCAGGACCATCCCTTTCCCCAGCCCCGCCCCACTACAAATAATTATTTGATCTAAAATGTCAATAGTGCTGAGATTGAGAAACGCCAATTTAGGATATATTTTTAAACATTTTTGTCCCCAAATTTTTACTTAATTCTTGCACACAAAATATTTTGTTTTCACGGGTCTGGCTTTTCCAAAGAATCAGGTGCTGGAAGTGTTCTGAATTATTGAAGCCTCTAATTCATTGACATTTATTGTTCCACAGAACAAATAGGGAAGCCTGCCAGTTTGCAGATAGGCAGGCCTGTCCCCAGATGGCCCGCCAGTGAATGCCCAGATTCATCGAATCATTTAGGACCATTAAAAACCATTAGGGCCACACTAGCGTTAGATTAAACTAAGCAGAATAAATAATCTCAGAGGGGGCTGTAGTTTACCCTTTTCTCTTTGTCTTTGCAACCCAAACTAAATTCCCAGAGACTTACCAGAACTTTCTGGTGAGACACAGTTTATTCTACTTACTGCAGATCAGGGACAATCTGGGATTGGCATACTTAAAAGTGCTTCCGGAGTACGTAGACACGTTCATTGGTTTTGAGTGGCCCTGAGTGAGCCTCTGCAGTGTCTGTCTGGTTTGGGTTTGGTGGGTGTACCCAAGGGCAAATGGGGTGGGGATCTTACATACTCTGCATCTTTGACTCTCTTTGAACACATCATTGGAAGTCAGTGGATTCATATACTAAACAGTCTTTTAAGCAAAATCTAACTGGTTTGGGGGAGTTAGGAAAGCTTTAGGGCTTCTCTTATTAAAGTAAAGGAAAAGCTTTTACTGTGAACTTAACCTCAAATGAAACTTCGGTGTCAAATGTTCTGGAACTATTACGTGTCATTTTATTAACCCATACCCTTTCTGTCTAGAACGCTGTAAGAATCTAGTTAAATGAAGTCTGTGTGTCTGGTGAATGCGTGTGAGTGGTTGAAGAAAAGATGTTCAATGCTTGGTTTAATGTGCAAATTACCAATCCATGGTGACCTCTGTCAGGGGTTCATTATTTCATATAAACTAAAAAGGAAAAAGGTGTCCCTGCAAGACACGGGGGGTGGAGTCATGCAGCTGAAGCATGGGGTCATCTCTCAAGTGGAATTTTAGAGATTTGCCTTACAGTGTTCATCAGACGGGGCGGCTGCAGGGAAAGAGGTCTGGAGGTAGAGTTAGGTGTCCAAGCGTCTTGGCCTGGTAATGCTGCGTTCTGGCTGTGTGACCTTGGACAAGTTGCTTAACCTTCCTGAGGCTCATGAGGACAACAGCACCCATCCTGCCCTGTGCAGACTTATTTGGGGAATCGAAGGATGGGAAAGCACTCTGTAAATTGCAAATAGCTGAGTAAACATCAGGCACTTGGGACATTGTTCCATCGTTAAGCAAGAGCAATGCCATTTGTAAACCGGGTTTTGAGTACATCTTGAGCGTCGTTTGTGAGAGGAGTCCGGGCTTCTCTGCACGTACTCCTAAGGAGGTCGGGTACCACAGATCTCTCCATCTGCCGTTTTCTAGCTGAGATGCTAAATAGAGTCATGGGTGTACCTGGGGTCTTTCTCGTTCCAGTGTAGCCTCCGAGGGGGGCTAGATGTGTCTCCCTTCCTCCCTCTCAGATGGAATTGTATTTATAGCCTGGTATAAATACAATCAGAAGGTTCCTATAAAACTCTGTTATTACTGCAGCACAAAGTTAGACATGCTTGAGGTTTCGGCTTCTTGGCTCTTCCATGTGGCAATGAATATTTTATGGGAAAGGAAATACTTAGTGTCTGACTCTTTTTATAGTGCAGCTACTCACAGGGCTGGTAACCTTCCAGATCTCTCCAAAATCAAAAGCGTTGCCTGTCCATCTCTCTGCTCCTTTCTTCCCCAAATCCGTCGCCGCTCTGCCTTGCTGAGGTTTCCGTGTTCTCTTGGTGAATGGGTCGATTCACGCGATGTGTGGGGTGCACTTTCCGATCCTAATGAACGCCCTAAACCAGAGGGCTGGCCACTCACCAGCTCTGCCCCACCCCTGCTGGCACTTTGCAGCTCTGGTCGGCCCTGGGGGAGGTGTGCTGGCGGGTTGCCCTCTGGGCTGTCAACTTGAAGGCCTCCATCTGCATTTCCTTCCATGCTGCCGAGTGCCCCGTAGCCACCAGAGGATGGGACCAGCCTCTCCAAAGTCTACCCTCATCTTGGAATTCAAAAAGGAATCGGTGAGTTTGAAGTCCAGCAGAACCCAAGAGCTCTTCCCTTTCAAGGCCTGAGCTTGGGGCTGGAGGCCTTGCCATGGGCAGCCATCAGGTTGGTGAGATTTCCCTCTCAGGCCCTCTTACTGGGGGCCCTTCAGTGACCGCACGTGTAAGGCTGGAAAATGGGGCCTGGGTGGTCTTGGCCCTGGCTTGCTAGGTCCAGGCCTTTAAGTAGAAGAAAGGGGTCTCCTGGCAGGTCAGCGTCCATGGAGGTTGCTCCTCTGGCAGCCTGAGGCCATCCTGGCACAGGTGATCAGCTGGTTGACCTGATGGTCCTCAGACACGTGTCATGACTACAGCGGCATTGCAGACCAGCTTTGTGGCCAGGTGACAGTGCCTCAGGTAGATAGCTCACGGGGCCCTCCCCAGAGGCCCTCACAGGCTGGAAAAGTGCTTAGGTCTCCCGTGGGTGTGGGCAAAGCAGCCTGGGTCTTTTTTTGTGTGTGTGTGGCTTAGTTTTCCTTTTATTATTATTATTTTTTTTACATCTTTATTGGAGTATAATTGCTTTACAATGGTGTGTTAGTTTCTGCTTTATAACAAAGTGAATCGGTTATACATATGTTCCCATATCTCTTCCCTCTTGCGTCTCCCTCCCTCCCACCCTCCCTATCCCACCCCTCCAGGTGGTCACAACAGCCTGGGTCTTTTGCCCGTGCCCAGGGCGCCCCAGCGTGAAGAGCTTGGCGGGCTCAAGTGCAGCTTCTGAGACACAGGAGCAGAGCTGGCTGGGCATCACCACTGGCTCAGGACAGTTTTTTCGTAGCAAGGGTGGGTCTGTGAAAAATGCTTCCCATAATCTGCATGGGGACCCCACGCTTCATTTAATGGGGCCCCGGGCATGCGACGTTTCACCGTATCTGCCTTCTGCTCCGTGCCTGGTGTTTGTCTTGGCGCCAAAGTAGGTCCAGGGCGAGAGTGATTTGCAAACCTCCGGCGACTTTGGTTTGTTCTCCCAACTCTGATTGTGTTACCGCCAAATAGAGCTGTATTTCCTCAGTACAGCTTTGTACTGGGTTTTCCTCTGTCCTCTTTTTCCCCTTCATCTTTCCTCTTTTTTGGTCTTTAGACCTTGGTGGCACAGGGTGGGCAGGGAGTAGAGGGCTTCTGGGCTTGTAGGCTCACAAGCTCAGCTGTGTCTTCAGTTGTGAAGGTGAAGAAAGGGTTATTTTGGGCTTCCCTGGTGGTGCGGTGGTTAAGAATCCGCCTGCCAATGCAGGTGACACGGGTTGGAGCCCTGGTCCGGGAAGATGCCACATGCCGCGGAGCAACTAAACCCGTGTGCCACAACTACTGAGCCTGTGCTCTAGAGCCTGCGAGCCACAACTACTGAAGCTCGTGCACCTATAGCCTGTGCTCCACAACAAGAGAAGCCACCGCAATGAGAAGTCTACGCACCGCAACGAAGAGTAGCCCCCACTCACCGCAACTAGAGAAAGCCCACACACAGCAATGAAGACCTAACACAGCCAAAAATAAACAAATAAAATAAATAAATTTTTTAAAAAATGGGTTATTTCTTATTTTTAGTAGTTTAGAGTGGGATCAGCAGATGGCTCTCTGGAGAAACTGAGCACAGCATTTCCTACCTGGGATTGGCTACACAGTGAGGACATTTAACACAAGTCAGCATTTAGGGTTCACCAGTTTGATGGGAGGGGTGGGTATAGGTGAGGCTAGAAGAACTGAAATCCTCAAATGTTCTAAAAGCATCATTATTGGTCTTTACTCATATTTTAACTAGCCCTCCCCACCTGTGAAATAAACGATGAAGATGGATAAAAGAAATGTAACCAGAGAGAGAATAAAGAGGGAAAACTTTTACTAAGTGTCTGTTGTATAATAGACACCGCCTTGTGCTTTTAAATGAATACCTTTCAGGTTAATTCCAAAGCTAAAGTGCAGCAATTCCCTGGTTCTGGGATCTGGGTAATCCATAGATGGGATCATTGGTCCAGGGATCAGATAACACACCAGTATTGAGCGTCTCATTCCGTACCTAGAGATGTGCCAGATACCATGGAAGATTCAAAGATGTACGTGGTGTGATCCCATCTCTCAGGGGTTAAGGCCACACACCACACACACACATGTATGTACACACATATGTGCATGCACAGAGGTAGACATATGTTAGGGCAGCTCTACATTCCAGTGCTCCAGGAATTCACAGGGCACTGTGTCCTGGGTATCAAGAAGGTGACATGAGGCACTCTTTCTCCTTAGCAAAGCCTTATGGGCTGCCGTGATGGAAAGTGTAGACACCAGCAGAAGGTTAGGACAGAAAAACTCTCTCCTCAGAATGTATGGTTGGGACTTCCCTGGCGGTCCAGTGGTTAAGACTTTGCCTTGCAATGCAGGGGGTGCAGATTTGATTCCTGGTTGGGGAGCTAAGATCCCACATGCTTCGGGGCCAAAAAACCAAAACATGAAACAGAAACGATATTGTAAGAAATTCAGTAAAGACTTTAAAAATGGTCCAGATCAAAAAAATCTTTAAAAATCAAAAATAAAGGTGTATGGTTAATGAATGTGGTAGGCAGAATAGTGCTTCCACACCCCCCAAGATGTCCATGTCCTAATCCCTGGAAACTGTGAAGATGTTACTGGCAGAAGGGAATTAAGGTTGTTAATCAACTGACTTTGAGACAGAGAAGTATCTGGGATGATCCAGGTGGGTCCAGTGTGATCACAAAGTTCTTTAGATGTGGAAAAGGGAGACAGAAGAGTTAGTGTCAGAGTCAGAAAAGGAGACATGAGGGTGGAAGCAGAGAACCAGAGAGACAGCTGCCTGGGAGAAACTCTGCCTGGTGTCGCTGGCTTTGAAGATGGAGGAAGGGACCACGGGCCAAGGAATGAGGGCAGCCTCTAGACGCTGAAAAAGGTGAGGACACAGATTCTTCCCTAGACCCTCCAGAAGGAACACGGTCCTGCCCACACCTTGATTTCAGCCCAATGAGACCCACTTTGAACTTCCTGCCTACAGAACTGTGAGATAATATATATGTTTTGTTTTAAGCTGCTAACTTGGTGGTAATTTGTTATAGCAGCAAATGGAAACTAATACAGCGAGGTGGAAGAAATTGGAATGGCTGGTCCTCAGGGGAAAGGGGACCAGTGCTCTTCGTTTTACTGTTCTCAGGAGGTCCTGCAACACGAAGTGATTTTTTTTCATCCCTCCCCAGAAAGTCAAGCAGGACTGACCCTTATCCCTCCCAGCTTCTTGTGCAGCTCAAAGCAAAACAACCCTGCCCTTCCCTGTACCTCACTTCCTTCTGTGGGATGGTTCCTCTCTTCCCTGCAGTGCTGTGAATTCAGTTTGTGCGTACAGATTCTCAAAGAGGGACTCCGGCTAAAGATGGAAGAGGGTTGCGTGGAATTCGGTTGAAGTCTTTCTGCCTTGAGGGACAGGCTTGGACCCTGGCTAGTGTGGTGTCTGGGTGCCAATGTCATTCCCCACCTTCCTTTGCTCAGGTTCTTCTTTTAACTTGTCTTCCTTGTGTGAAAACCTGGGTGAAGTTTTTAAAATAAGTAAGTTCTCCCAGGAAGGACTAAAAATAGCATTAGTTTTCAAGTCTTGGCATTTTATGAAGGTTCTTTACCGCTGTTTGGAGGGTAAGGTGCTCTGTGTAGGGCCACCCAAGAATAGCTGTGGAAATGAGGTCTTGTCCCCATAAAGGAGAGTGCTGTGAGTTCATTGATCACAGATCTGTCCACAGGCTGTCAGAGTCAGGAGGAACATCCTTATTTTACAGACGGGGAAACTGAGGCTTAGGGAGCTTACATGGTCCATGGAAGAGCTTGCAAGTTTGTGACCGTCTGAGAGCGTTTCCCCTTACTAGCTCTGCTAGTATTGCCAGTTTGGGGGCTGTGGGTGAATTATGGTGGGGACAGAGATCAGTTTTCCAGTGTGGCCCCAAGAGATGAATGAAACTCATCAGATAGAATATTGCCTGCCAAAGCGTTTGGTTTGGGAGGTTTTACCCTCTATCGTGGGACCTGAGAATAATGTTTATTGAGGATGACTTTATCTTGGGTGTTTCAGTTTTATTTTTAAGATTCAGGTGTAGGTTTAAGTGAAGGGCATCATCCTCCTTGAAGGTCATATCATGTTGTCTCTGGAGTTTATGACTTAGCTCTTTTCGCTGGGTAACGTGTCTGTACTTTCTCTTATTATCCTATTCTTCTGCCTCCCAGATCTCCACAATTGTCCCACGTTCTTTGTGACATTTCTTTTCTGGAAGTCTTTAAAAATATTCTAGGTTTTTTGTCTGTAATGCTTGAGTACCTTTATTCCTGGATACAGAGAAGGCCCAAGGACCTCCCAGGCTCTCTAAGTCCTCTGATTCTTAGAAGGTTAAACTATTACGGAAACTGCATCTGTGTCTTCTCTTATTTCCTGCAGGCAGGGGTGACCTTTGGGGGTTACATTGTTCAGATCAACCATTATCTCCCATTTGAAGTCTGCTACTCTCATCTCTCTACCAAAAGAGGAACTAAACCTCATTGTCATGGTTAAGGTCATAGCCGACAGCCAGCTAAAGAAGTCAATGCTCCCCACTCACACGGCTCCCCCACTCCCCAGCTCTCCCATCCTCTCTAAGATGCAAGTGTCTTGGGAAAGAAAGGGAGTAGAGGGTAAACAAGAAAGATGAAAAGGCTTCCTGTGGTCCTTTCCATCTCTCAGCCTCACTGGAGAAGGAACTTGGCTGGGTATAGGAAAGTGACCTGATGTGGATGTTCAGATGGCAATTAAGTATTTATTTGACCAGATCCGAGGATTTCCAAGCACCTCCAAATCCTTCCAGCCTGTTTGCAGTGACAGGCCTGGAGGCTTCCAGCAAGACGATTAGGGCGTGAATTAGATTGTGTCTTCTGGAAGGGAGCTGAAGTTCCTTGCCCACTCTGTTATGGTTTATTTCATTAAGGTTGACCATGTCCTTCTCTCTGGGCAGAGAGAATGAAGATGGGTTCCATGGAGAAGAAAATGAAGCAATGGCAATGGAGAAGGACTCCATCGATGGTAGGGGGCTTTCTGAGACCCTGATGGAGTCTTCCTCCTCCCCCCAGTGAATGGTGCAGAGCTGGGGGAAGACCCTACCGGGCTGTTTTGAGCGCATCACCCCCTTCTGGTGATGAGTGCGGTGAGCCCCGTGCTTTGCACATGAGTGGTGCACAGGGGACAGCTCAGGTGAGCCCTGCTCTCCTGGTTGGCTCACACAGAAGGCAGCAAGTGAGGAGTGGCTTGTGGGGCCCTTGGGAGGAGCCTGTCAGGAACCAGGATGAAAGGGTGCCCAGGAGCGGTTGACAGTCCCACCTACGAGTCCTCTGTTCCCAAGCTGGAAAGAAAAGCAGGTAGCAGGGAGAGGAGGAGGCAATTCTTAGGGTCGGGATGGGGTTTAACCCTGGGAGCTGCCCTTTCAGAGCATAACAGCCCATGTGACTGAAGAGTGGGTAGGGTTAGTATCCCCAGCTTGACACACCACAGCATTTGGAGCCAGGAGAGGATGTAAGAGCCAAGGGAGGGATGCCTGGAGGTTTAGAAATGGGTGCGGTATTTCCGGATAGCAATAAACCTTAGAGAGGGTGTTCTCTTCAGTTTTGTTGTTTGGAGCCTATATGCAAAACTTGTAGCACCCTTCATCTAGCCTTCAGCCTTGCATCTCCCCTGTGTTGTTAGCTTTTTACGTGCTTATGTCTTGTGTTCTCTACTAAGTTTTAAGGTCCTTGAAGGTACAGCCTATGTATTACATTTCTTTGAACCTTTCCACAGGGGCTAACAGCATGCCTTGCATTTAGTAAGCAATAACTATCTCAACTTTGAGTGAATGGGACGACTGCTCCCTGTTCCCTTCCGCTTAGGGGAGCTACTTACTCATATTCCCATGGTCTCACTCATCACCTGTCCCCCAGCTAGCTTTCTGTCTCAAAAAGAGGCTGATGCTAGCCTCTTCCTCCTCCAGAGGTGCTTTGGTGCGGATTTATAAGATGAAAATCATGGGACGTGAATGGCAGCCTTAGAACAGAGGGGTCCCTGGAACCACACTTCTGAAACCTGACGGAAACCCTTCTCCAGGCTGTCCCTGTTGATTCGTGGATTTCCCAGCTCATGGGTCAAGCTGATTCTCTGTCCTGAAAGGGAAAGGGGGGCCGCCTGTAATTCCCTGGAATCTCCAGTTATTATTTTTACCGTCCTTCCTTCCTTCCTGTTCCTCCCCAAACTCCTTCATTTGCCAGCTCTGCCAGCGTGTTCAGTGTGATTGTTTCAGCTTTATTTGGAAACTGGAAGCCTCATTTTACTATAATAGTTCCTTAATGATTTTCTAAATGAATCTTGCCTACTTCCTCTGCTCCACCACTTCTCAGATATTAAACAAATATCTCCAAGAGGTTTTCTTTTCTTTTTTTACCTTTTTTCTCCGAGACCAGCAGCTTGCTGAGCCACATGGTGAGAGATGGGGCGTGTTGTGGGGACATGCCCGCTTGGGCACGTGTGTGTAGTAGGTGATTCTTAGGGAGGGTGTGGTTTCTGCCCAGTGTTTTCTTGTCTTGCTGGCATCCAGCTCGGGAGCAAGACAGAGCACCCTGGCAAGTGACCAAAACAGAGTGTGTGGCAGGAAGGTCCCGTCGCCCAGATATTCCTGTGAGGATCCACTTGTCCATGAAGGGGAGGCTGTGCAGGAGGTCGGAGAGCAAGTGTCTGGCCAGTCTCCAAGGCCAGATGTTCTTTAGTGCCATGTGTCATGATAGGAGGGCTTCTAGGATATGTCAGACCTCTGCTGTGGAACCACCATCATCCTGAGTTCCCCCCCTACCCCATCAGGGGCCCGCAATGGCGCCCTCTGTGTCTGCTTTCCAGCCTCACCTTGTCCCCCATTAGCTTTCTTATCTAACTTCTCCCGTGCTACTCCACAGCACTCACTCAGCCCCCGCTCGCCTGTCTCCCAGTTGGCTGCCCTTCGCTCAGGAATGATGTGATTCCTGTGTCTGCTTTGCCCTCATCTGAAATGCCTCTCCTCTTCTCTGCCTGCTGCACCCTTGTTACCTTCTGGGCGCAGCCTGGAGCCCACTGCTCAGGGGGCCCTTGAGTTTTTGATTCCCACTGACTCTGGGTGTGGTGATTTCAGTCAGGACCTGACATCTAAGCATGGGAATAAGAACTGGTTTATATTATTCTGTGTATTGTCTTCTCTCTTCAACTAGACGGCAAGCTTTAGGGAGGTAGGCGGTGTCCTGTGCTTTTGTTGTATCTTTCACTGTGCCAATACCTGATTGATTATCAACCTGTCTGGGCTGGTGAGAGAGAAAGGGGACTTGGATATCTTGGCCCCCCACCATACTGAGTTGGTAACCAGCTCAAGATGACTGAGAGGAAGAAGTGACACAGTGTAGCTCCTCCACTGCACGTTCTTGTTGCCATTTGCACTCTCATCACTAGATGACGGTCTGTTTGATTGGATGCACGTTGGATGGTCTTTGGAAATGTCCTCACTCTCAATGCAGAATTAGGGCACTTCTTTCTGTCCCTCTCCTTCCATGGTCCCTGCCCACACCGAGCCTTCCACTCCTAGCCTTCCACTCCTAGCCAGCTCCGTTGTTTGTTTCAGGGAGGGTTTGAGTGGCTGGTCAATGACTGCAGTGCTGAGATCAAAGTCAGCCTCTTTCATAGGACTCTGCACAATCTAGCCCTCGCTACGACCTCTGCAACCCACTTCTTCACCTGACTCCTCCGGGTAGGCCAGCCAGACTCCCAGAGGCTGGTCCAGCATTGACTTGGCAAGTTTTGGCTCATGTGATGCCACCATCACGTGGAACTTTCTCCCTTATCTGAGGCCTTTCCATTCTTAATGTTCCCCAACGTGGGTAGATAGAGCTTCAGAGCTTACAAAGGGCCTGAAAGGACCAGCTCTATCTCACCACGCCCTCAAGCCATCTCTCGCCACGCCACCCACCTCTTAGCTGCTCCTCTTCTGCACACCTGCAGCATGGATTAGTTGTTGGCATTTTGGCACATAACCACGTCTTGCTTCTGGGATTCTTTCTCTGTCTCTTTCTCACCAGCTTTGTGATGAACCAACCAGAGGACCAGGGTCTATCTTTCTTCTTCTTCAGCCTTATACTAGCTAACACTTACTTAACACATTATATTCTCAACACTGTGCTGAGTCTTTTACATGCACAATCTCATTTTTCTATCCTCTGGGGTCATGATATCCAAGGCTGAGATAACCGAGACTTAGAGAATCCCAGCATCTTAAAGCTAGTAAGCCGTGGACCTGGAATTTACGATGAGGGCTGGTGACAGAGTCTGAGTTTTGTTTTTGTTTCTTTTTCTCTTTTGAATTTATTTTATTTATGGCTGCATTGGGTCTTCATTGCTGCACGCGGGCTTTCTCTGGTTGCGGCGAGCAGGGGCTACTATTCGTTGCGGTACACAGGCTTCTCATTGCGGTGGCTTCTCTTTGTTTCAGAGCACGGGCTCTAGGCACGCGGGCTTCAGTAGTTGTGGCTCGCGGCCTCTAGAGCGCAGGTTCAGTAGCTGTGGCACATGGGCTTAGTTGCTCCGCGACATGTGGGATGTTCCCCGACCAGGGCTCGAACCCGTGTCCCCTGGATTGGCAGGCGGATTCTTAACCACTGCACCACCCGGGAAGTCCCTGAGTTTTTAAACTGTTTGCTCTGCCAGCTAGAAATGTATCAGGCTCTGCCACTTACCAACTTGATGACCTCAGACAAGTTGTTTACTTCCTTATGCCTCGGTTTCCTCCTGGCAAAACAGAAATAAAAATAATACCTGCCCAGTAGAGCTGTTCTGAGAATTGGATGAGACAGTGCATGAAAATGCACAGAATAGTGCCGGGAACATAGTAAGTGTTCAAATGTGTCTTGTACACCATTCTTCTAATTCTTCTTCATTATCAGCCTCATCTTAATACTGTTGTTTGCACCACAATATCATCTCCGGGGTCTCAGGTATCATCTCAGCACCTAAGATAAGGTTATGTACATGGCTTGTGCTCAGAAAATGCTTGATTCATGAATGAGAAGGCAGTTGGGTTTCCAGAGGTGACTTGGTGGGAAGCACTCGGTGTGATGCTGTCTGCGTGGCAGGGACTGATGACGAGGCTGTCTTTCCTAGCGTGCAGCCTTGGCAGGGGGGTGTGGGGGAGGGGTAGGGCATGGTGGGGTGTGATGGACACTGCAGTCGAGAACCTTCCTGTAGCCTAAAACCTTTTTTTCCTTCCCAGCCCTTTCCCCAGTAGCTCTGAGCCCTGCCAAGTCTGTGCACGAGCCTTGAAATGACAAAGTACCCTTCAGTTAATTGTGCAACGGATTGCCTAGAGTTAAAAGTTCTGATTTATATGACTATAGCTCTAACTGCTCAACAACACAGGCCTGTAATCTACTTTCATTTCAAACAGAACGGTGATTTATAGGACAGCATGCCGCTTTAGCTCAGAAATGAGGTGTTCAACATATGCTCTGTTGACATAAATTTGGAATTTATCGCTGTTGTCAAAACTGCCTGTTGGACAAAGGTGGGTATTAAGGCAATAAATGGCTCAGAATAGTTCTCTGTCACATTTCCTAACCATTGTATTCAGTCTATTTGAGGGAAAATATATATTCTTAAAAGCAATCAAATATCCAAAATCCATGCATCTTGTTTTGAATGGTGAGAAGGGAGGATGCTGGGAGGATGGCCGGGTGCGGGGGCTTGTAGAGGGGCGGGGGTGGGTCAGGGATGTTGTCGAGGAGAATGGTTTTCATGAAGTTATGGCCCATTTTTAAAAGATTCCACTTTGCTTCCTCTCCCCCATCCCCATTAGGAGGTGGACTTTCTCATTTACAGGGAAGGGGAGGAAAATGAAAGCTCATTAAATAAAAGTAGTAAAGGACATTTTTATGTGTGGGCTTAAAGGCGGCAATGTCGGGGAGGAGTTAGCGAGTGGGACCGGGAGGGAGGAGGGTACAGTTTTGCTTATGGGGAAATAAGGCCACCAGCTCGCGTCGGCGTCGGCTTCTCTGCCACCCCGGCGAGCACAGGCTTGCTTCCACCTTCCTTCCGTGGGCTCTCAGGCTCCCGTGGGCCACGTGACCTCTCGACTGCCTGATGAGGGTTAAGAAGAGTTGGGTACCAGGCTCTGCACGATATGTTGTATGCACTCCATCCTGGTCCTGCTTATTTATCACCCACAGGATGGCCAAGACGCTTCCACCCACTCACCCGTTCCCCAGAACATGTCCTGGGCATCCGCTGACCCAGGCCCTTTGCGAGGCTGGAGACTACAGAGGAGTGAGGCTGAGTCTGTGTTCGGGTAGTTTTCCATGCAGTTGGAGAGTCAGGCAAGCAAGCAGACGCACGCCCAGCGCTATTGGCGCAACAGTAGACGCGCCCGCAAAGGACGGGGCAAAATGGAGGCCTGATCAGCTCTGGGAGCGGGGGGACCATGGAGGCTCCCTAGGGGTGAGGCTAGCTCTCCTGCCTGGTGAAATGGCCCTTTGTGACTATTAGATCCCGCAGGGAGAATACAGAAAAAAAAAAAAAACAAACAAACCCTAGTGATAGGCTTTTTAAAAAAGATGTGCGGTGTTGTGGTCAGGTGATCGCCAGCGTGTGTCGGTGTGGGTTTTCTGTGCTGCGTGTTATAAAAGTGAGGCCAGGGTCCCTGTGCATCAAGGCTGCCACCTCCATTGTCATGTGCATCAGCTCCACACCGTGGACTGGTCACCGCATCCCCTGAGCGCAGGCAGGTAGCGTGGAGGATTTAGCGAATGTGGTCAGAGTCAAGGTTAAGAATCTCTCTCTTTCCTCCATCCTCTGTTTTCAGATAACATAGCTTGTGGTGTGTGGTCCTAAGTGTGTGTGTCTCTGGGAGATGGAAAGTATGAGCATATCCAGAGAGGTGGCTGTGCACGGTGGCTGTCAGCTGGGTCCAGAGTCCCAGGTTTTATGCATTTCCTGCACGCCTGGCTCGGCAGGCTTACAAGGTAGGAGCTGGAGGAAGGAGCAAGCTGCCTGGTACTTCTCCCTGTGAAAACAAGGCCCAGCAGGGGGAGAGCATGCATATTTTTTGCTTTTATTTTATTTCTCCTTTTATCTCCACGTCCACACGCTTGGAGCATCTCGGCAATGATAAATGTGTACTCTCACACGTGCACACCGTCCGCCTTTCTTTCTCTTGCCCGCGTGTGTGACACACACACGCACACACCCCCACGCAGTCCTGCGCACACCCGACGTGGACACCGTTGTAAGTAAGCCTCCTCTGTGTGGCTCACCCTCCCTTTGCCACCAACCCCTGTCCTTTTCACACAAAGCTCCCCGTTGGGAAAACTCATAATTTTTACACCACACAGCCTTGACTAGCCATTGCTGGAATTACTGTCTCTTTGAAGTGCTTTCTGCTGGGGCATTTACAGGCCGTTTTAATTACCTGCAGCTTGCAAGGGGCCTTGCTCTGTCCCAGCCTTTGTTTGTTTGTTCTTTGCAAGGAGTCTGTGCAGAAAGAATACGCTGCCTTCTTTTACAGAGAAAGAAAAGGGGAGAAAAGGAAGTTTGAGGAGCTCTTCGCAAAGCTTCTTCCCCCAGCTTTGGGACACCCCGCCCCCTCAAACAAGGGCAGGAAGAGAGGCCAGACTTGATCTTGGCTCGCCTGGGCTCTCAGCTCCGTGGGTCCCTCTCCTAGGGTTTGCCTGGGATAGTTTTGTTTGTGTGTGTTGATTTTAAGTATTATTAAGTGTGTTTTCAAACTTCCCGTCATAGACAAGCAGGGCTGTCAAATAAACCTGCTCTCACTGCTGACCAAATCAAAGTCAGCTGCAGCTGAGCTGGGATCCTGTTCATATTTTTTCAACTAAATTTGTTTAAGACATGTGTGTTATTAAATTATTGAGTCTGGACATGGGGGTTGAAATCATTTGTGAAGGTAGAACCCACTTTGAGCTGTCTGAGGTTTTATTTTCCTTGTCTTCATTTTTTATTTGATTCTGTCTCTCTAGAATGAACTAAATATAAATAGCCTTCTTTGGGGTTTCTGTTCAACACGAGTGGGGTATGTCGTGTCTGCAGATGAAGATGCTAGCTTACCACAGGAGCCTTGGAAATTTATCCCATTCTCTGCAGGCTTTTAGAGCAGAAGGAATCCTCATTTATTCATTTAGCCCAAAAATGTACTGAGAAATCGGAAACCTCATACATTGTTGATGGGAATGTAAAATGGTACAGCTGCCTTGGAAAAGAGTCTGGCGGGTCCTCAGAAGGTTACACATAGAGGTACCAGCAATTCTACTCCTAGGTGTATACCCAGGAGAATTGAAAGCAGATGTCCACAGATAACTTGGACATGTACATACATGTTCATAGCCAAAGCATAATAATGCTTCAAAAGGTGGAAGCAACCAAAAGTCCATTGACTGATGGATGGATAAATTAGATGTGGTATATATACATACAATGGAATAAAAAGGAATGAAGTACTGATACATGCTGCAAAGTGGATGAACCTTGAAAATATTATGCTAAGAGAAAGAAGCCAGACCCAGAAGTCTTCTTGTATGATTCCATTTCATGAATGTTCAGTAGAGGAAATGCATTGAGAAGATAGATTAATGGTTGCCAGAGACTGGGGGATAGGAGAATGGGGAATGACTGCTAATAGGTAGGGGGTTTCTTTCTGGGGTGATGGAAATGTTCTGGAGTTAGATAATGGTGATGGTTGCACGGCTCTGTGAATACACTAAAAACCATCAAAAGGTACACTCTGAAAAGGTGAATTTCATGGTACGTAGATAATCTCAATAAAGCTGTTATTTTAGAAAATGTTTTGAATGCCTACTCTGTACCAGGCACTGTACCAGACTCTGAGGCTACAGCAGATGCCTTCTGCCTTCATGTAGCTTAAAGTCTAGTGGAGATAAAGAATAGTAGCAAAAACCCAATATATACCTGTCAATTGTGTTAAGGAAATGTGCTATAAAAGAAAGCAATCGAGTATAATGACGGAGAATAATGCTGATGTAGGACCTACCCAGATGGACTGCGGCTCAAGTGTAGTCTTACTTTCCCAGAACCGGGCACACAGTAGGTGCTTAACAGATACTAAACAGCAGTAGGGGGTGAGGCTGTGTGCCTTCCCTGCGGTCATCCCGGTAGGAGGTGATGAAGATCCTTTGAGACCCAGCCTGCCGTGGGCTCTGGGTGCCGTCATTGGGCTTACCTGTGTTCTCAGTCGCTCCTCTGTTCCTGCGTCTTTCTGATTCGGGTCCTGCGAATCCTGGGTGTGCTCTCAGTGTCTCCTCTCTTGCTGGTTGTTTTCCGGTGCCTTTATTGGGAGGCAGTGAGGGGATGTTATGGGTGGGGTGGGTGTTCTTTCAGGTGGGCAAGTGTGAATGTGGATCTGGAGGTGAGAAGTCTGGAGACTTCCGTCTTCTTCACGGGAAGGTAAGTCACTCAGCCTCATCTACAAAATGGGGACTGTACTCCCTTCTTCCCCAGACATGAGGCAGTTGAGGTGACCCTCAGCAAACCCTTTCAGAGTCAGATGTGATCTATCAATGCATTAGCCTTATTATTATAAAACCTTCGTTGACTAGATTTTTTTTTTTTTTTGCATTTTTCTAGAAGAAAAAAAGAACCAGCAAAGAAGTGGCTATCTGGTGGGGTTTTGCCTTTTTCCTTTAATAAAATGACAGTGACTTTCACAATGTGATAGGATGTCCTTACAGGTTCATCAGTGTATCCTCTTATCTCGTGTTCATAACTGATGTTCAGAATGATGGCTCTAAAGCTCAGAATCCTCATAGAAAAGTAGTTCAGTTTTCAGCGTGCTAAAGCAGAAAGAACGAGGCAGTATACGCTAAGAAGGTTTTCCGAAGGGTTTAATTCTGCAGGGCTTTCTTCTTAGGTCCTTAATAAACCTCAGTTATTTTCAGTAGTCTCTGAGGATCCAAGGCTGGTCTGTGGGATTTGAAGGTAGCGTTTTGGCTGCTTGGCTAAAGGGAGAACATGTCAAAATGAGCCTAGATAACTAGGAGACGATGTTTCCTGCACACACCCAGGCAAAACAGGAAGATTAAGGAGGAATCTATAACTTTTTGAAAGGGTTTTCCCAGAAATTGGCTATGTGCGCTGGTTGAAAGCCTCATATGGGAGAGAGAGAGAAAGCAAAAATGCTCTTCCTCCGTAACCATAGTTCAATTCCCTTATAGGGCCTTTTAGGATCTAGAGAGAATATTTTGGACTTATTTTTGTTTCCCTTGGGCTGACATCATCAAGCATGCACCATGGTGCCCTGTTTAGGGTTTGGAAAAAGCTCTGAGAAGCTATAAATCTTACGGCATTTTACTTCTTTTCCTCTTCCCTTTTCTAAAAGCACAACTTTTCTGGTTTCTTTAAAAAAAAAAAAAAAAAGAAGAAGAAGAAGGAACTACAAAAGTGTGTATTGATCCCTTTCCCTCAGATCTTAACTGGCCAGGCTGTAATACCTTGCTTACATCTGCCAGGTTTTTGTGCAGTTTTGCAACATCTCCTTAATCCAGTGAGCATAAATAGAACATTTCAATCATATTTGGCTACTAGGAACTTCGCAGATAAGCACGCTAAGACCTTGTTGAAAGAGACAGTATGAGATTGTGTGTGATAAGATCATCCTATAGCCTGGTGCACAAATGAAAAACTTTTGTTCTTGGTGAACGTTGTTGTTAGAGATATTTCAAATAAATGACTTAGGAGAACTGGGTATTTTAAAACAAAGGGCCGGTGACAGAAGAGCCCGAAGCCCAGGCCTCCTGGTACCGGGCAGCCACGGAGATCGTTCTCTGAGCAGTTGCTGCGGGGAGATTAGCATGGCCCTTTGTCATTTCTGACGTTGTATTTTAACACTCGCCGGCAGCCTTATCTGAAAGCACTGTACTTGGTGTGGTTATGGCCGCGGGATGCCGTTGTCCTTCCTCATATTTTCAAGGCCTAGGACAGCTCCTACCACCCTTCAGTGAGTTCCAGGTTGGCCTCCATCCCAGGCCAAGGCAGAATGCACCGCTTTCTTTCTAAGAACCCCAAGGAAATCTTCTCTTTTGGATAATAGGGACAACTGTTCTTTTTTTTTTTTTTAATTTATTTTACCAAAGTATAGTTGATTTACAATGTTGTGTTAATTTCTCCCATACAGCAAAGTGACTCAGTTATACACATATATACATTCTTTTTCATATTCTTTTCCATTATGATGTATCACAGGCTATTGCATATAGTTCCCCGTGCTATACAGTAGGACCTTGTCGTTTATCCATGCTCTATATAATAGTTTGCATCCGCTAATCCCAAACTCCCACTCCGTCCTCTCCCACTCCCCCCTCCCCCTTGGCAACCACCAGTCTGTTCTCTATGTCTGTAAATCTGTTTCTGTTTTGTAGATAAGTTCATTTGTGTAATATTTTAGATTCCACATATAAGTGATATCATGTGGTATTTGTTTTTCTCTTTCTGACTTACTTCACTTAGTATTACTTCACTTCTAAGTCCATCCATGTTGCTGCACATGGCATTATTTCATTCTCTTCTGTCTGAGTAGTATACCATTGTGTGTGTGTGTGTGTGTGTGTGTGTGTGTGTGTGTGTGTGTATACATACACACACACACATCTTCTTTATCCATTCATCCGTTGATGGACATTTAGGTTGTTTTCATATCTTGGCTATTGTGAATAGTGCTGCTATAAACATTGGGGTACACGTATCTTTTCAAATTCTGGTTTTCTCTGGATATATGCCCAGGAGTGGGATTGCTGGATCATGTGGTAATTGTATTTTTAGTTTTCTGAGGAACCTGCATACTGTTCCATAATGGCTGCACCACTTTACATTCCCACTAACTGTGTAGGAGGGTTCCCTTTTCTCCACACCCTTTCCAGCATCTGTTATTTGTAGACTTTTTAATGATGGTCATTCTAAGCAGTGTGAGGTGGTACCTCACTGTAGGTTTGATCTGCATTTCTCTAATAATTAGTGATGCTGAGCATCTTTCCATGTGCCTGTTGGCCATCTGTAGGGACAGCTGTTCTCGTACCCGGGTGTGTGGTGGGGGGAGGGGTGGTGTGTGTGTGTGTGTGTGTGGAGGCAGTGGGGGAGTTTTCAGCCTCTACATTTTCTCTCCTTGAATCCCCTTTCATGTTTGTTTGTTCATTCATTCAACAAAGATGCACTGAGTCCCTCCTGTGTTCTGGGCTCAATAACAAGGGCTGAGGGGATGGATCTGGCCTGGATCCTTCACGAAGGAGGGTCTAGTCTGGCTAGCACAGGCCCCTGTCAATGCCACAGCCTTCTGGTGTCGTAAACGTGATTGGAAAGGACCTAGGAAATCATCTGACTCAATTCTTGCGTTGTTGCAAAGCTGCAGGGTGAACTCTAGAGAGGGTAAGTGGTTTGGCCAAGGTCATCCAGATGGTTCCTGGCAGAGCTGGGTGAGCACTGAGCCCCCCACCACTAGTCCAGTGTTTCGGTCAGTCAGTATACCGCACTTCTCATCTACATTCTTGAGAAAACATGCCTCCTTTGGTATTCTCTCTCCTCCCTTTAAAAGGCTCTGAAACAACCAAATGGCCACCATCTTCCATGGCCCACAGGCCTGGATTCCCAGCAGAGGGATGCTCGGTGCAGGCCTGCCCCCCATTCAGCAGCACGGAAGGTGTTGACTAGCACTCTGTTAGTTCTTGGTTGCCTTTTTTAATCTGTTGTTTGAAATCCTTGCCTTTTATTGGTATATTTACTTTATGACATACATAAAGAGCTGTATTAAAAAATAAATTGTGTTGTAAAAGCATTCAGTAATGTTTATTAATATTGATTAGTCAGAGAGCAACGAACTCTATTGCTAGAAGGATAATTTGCAGTAATATCAGCTAAACATTCGCAGCTTGTCAAATGACTGTCTAATCTAAACATTTAAAAAAAGTGGATAAAAGGATAATTTCCCTTATTTATGCCTTGAGAAAATGAACGTGACCCATTTCCTAGCCAATATTAGAACTCTTATTTTCTTTTTCTCCCTGGGGGTACCAGACCTTCTCTCTGAATCCAGGCAGTCTCAGGGCTGGATCTCAGTGTCAAGTATCCCTTTGTCTTGGGGTGCTCGGTGGTTGCTTCGCTAGCGGTAGCCTCTCGTGGGTCTGCTCTGGCTGCATGCATCTGTGCTGAGGGATTAGGAGGTGGAAATGGAGACTTGGTTCCTGTCCTCTAGGACCTTATAGTTCGGAAGAACTTATAAAGGGCTTAGTCCAGAATCAGGAACTTGATACTCCAAGTAAGTGCATAAGGAGAATGGTACTGTGTGTGATTGTTGACCCCCGGGGACTGATATATGTCACTCACCGTTGGCGGCATTAAGAGATGCTCCTTGAGAAGGTACCATGTCACCCTTAGAAGGTAGGGGACATTCCCTGAGCATCCCAGATGTCCTGTGGATGACCTGCTCTGGCTTAGGGTGGAGGCCTCTAGTGGAACAGGCTCTGTTCAGAGGATTCCTTCGCCACAAAAAGGCACGTGGAGAAAGTACAGGAGGCTAGACCATGTATGGAAACACCCTGCAGTCTCCCTGGAAGTTGCTTTTGGGGGTAAATCCCTGGTAACCTAATGGCTTTTCATTCGTCTCTTCCTCTTAAAATTCAAGCCCAGAATGGGCAGAATTGACTATTTGGCCTTCCTCTTGTTATTCGAATTGAAGGTAAGTGGACATTGAAGGTACATTGTGAACTTAATGGTCTGGGGAAGAAGAGAGAGCCCGTTGCTGAAGTACATAAGCTTTTTCCTCTGTCAGTTGCGTTTCGACTCCGAGAGGTGAGCGAGGCCAGGTGAGGTTCTCTTACCACTGGGTTTAAGGGTTCTTTACTGCTTTGAAGACAGAGCATTGTCCGAGCCTGTGAAGGGGTCCCCCTCATACAGTGCCCACATGGGAGGGAGACACGGTAGCATGTCAGGGTCAGCGGGTAGGTCCTGATCAAGAGCGGGGTGAGAGGTTTGCACGGGGCTGTGTTCCCATGGTAAGTAGAGGGCCTTGGAGAGTACTGATTCCCATGGGGCAGCAGGCTTTTGAGAAAGTAGGATCATTTAGACCATTGTTGGGAGCTGACTCACAGACTCTCCTGTCTTGTCTTTGTCTGTTCTGAGTACCCCTAGAATCACTGTATAGGTCAAGTTGACTGTCACAGGATCAGAAAGCAAAAGATCAAGCATTGGGGTGACTTCTGCATGTGGGGCAGCTCAGACCAAGTAGAGGGGGTGAGTTGGAAGGACCTTCAGAGCCGCTGGAGCTGGAATGTTGGTGGGGGCAGGGGATAGAGTCACTCAGGGTGAGAACAAAGAACACATTGTCTTATAAAGGCCCTTCCTTATAGGATGGCTTCCCCACCGCATCTTTCCTCGTGCAAAAGTGGGTAGTTCCCTCCACTCACTTTCCCTCATAACAGATCCTAGTTTTCAGTGCTGGTGTGGTGTGCTCAGCAAAACTCGTACGGCAGGTACTTCCATCTCCCCAGGGGCACAGCGAAGAAGGGCAGCCCTTGGGTTCTTGGAACAGAATTCCCTCTCTAGACTTTCTTACCTATTGGTCTGTTCTCACTGCCATTTGTCTCCAGGCAGAGAACTTGGGAAGAAATGGAACATTGGTGGTGCTGGGCCTTGAACCCCTCTCTCTCAGACAAGTAGCACTGCTGGCCCTTCTAGACTTCTCCCCTTAGTCTTTGGCTGTGTGGGATACAGGAAGGCCTAGCTTCTCCTGCAGGTGTAGTACAGAGGGCGCCCCTTAGGGAACAGCTGTTGTAGTCAGCTGTCCCTGGAGGCTGAGGGTGGGGGAGGATGGAGTCTGGCGTGAGTCTCTCCCTACTGCCACTTTTTCTGCTGTTGTCGTCTAGCAGGCTGAGGAGACGAAGACTTACCCCGAGGGTGAGGTTGGTCTGAAGCTCAGGCTTTATGCGGCTATGAGGTTGCCATTGGCCTTCCTTGTGTGGACTTCGGGGGCACAGGATGAGGTTGGAGGCTGCCCATGAAGCTCCTGTGCTTGGACTAGTGTTCAGATGAGAGGAGGATGCCTGGACCCCACCTCAGATGGAGGAATTTCTTTAGCAGCGTGGAGCAGTCACTTCTCAACTAGACCCTATAAAGAAAAGGAAAGATAAACGCGGCTTCTGCTACTGTACAGTTACAGTTTGAAGCAGATGAGTTTTTATGAACTTTCAGCCTCACAGCAGCACGAAAGTGGTTTGAATGAGTGTGTAGCTTGCTAGCTTGGTTTTACTAGTGAGAGTTGTGTGGTTGAGAATCAGTGAGAAGGAATGTGTCCTTCCCTCCAGTTACTTGTTAAAAGGTTCGTATTTGCTTACCTCTGTTTTCCCATAATGATTCAGTTCTCTTGAGACAATAGCTAGAAACCCGTTAGAGGTTAATTTTTTCTTTGTCTTTTTGGACAAAATTGAAAACCTGTTACCTTCAGGAGTTTACCCAGTGGGCCAGGTGTGGTCGTAGTTGGGGAGCACCTGAGCCTGCTCCCCAAGAGCGGGTGGTGGGGCCCTGACGCCTGTGGGGAATGGACGTTCCTCTGAGTCCAGCATGGAGTTGCTTGGGCCATCTAGAACTGTGTTTCAAAACAGCGTTCAACACTATTGCTTCTCAGAGAAGAGAGTGTGAAAACCAAGGCAGCATATGTAGAAAGGTGCGAAGATGTCCCCAGCTGTCCTTTCCTGTGTTATCGTGGAGGCTGATGAGCTCAGATGACCATGAGTAGTTTGACCTTGTGAAAGGCAGGGCCGGCCTGGGAAAATATGAGTGTGTGTGGAGAGGAAGAAGGAGGCGGATGGAATTTCCATTTTCATCAGAACGCTTGCAGCGGCATAGTGTGGCGGCAGAGGTGGTAAGGGTTGGGGTCCAGGGTGACGGACCCTGAGATCCTGCAGTTTGTACTTTCACTCTGGAAACCAGTTGCGATTCTGTTTCCACATTGGCCATTCCTCAGCCCGTGCCATAGAAGGTCTGTTGGTGGTCCTTGCATGCACTCAGATTCTTCTCTGCCATTTCCCTTTGCTTTGGATTAGAAGTCTCTACCTCTTCACATCCACCCCTTGGTGTCTGAACAATAATGACAGGGGTGGGTGAACCGGCACTGGCTCAGTTGAGCTCCAGGCCTGGGAGGTGTTCCCTTTTTCTCTTCTGAACTTGGTATTCTTTGCCCTGGTCCCTCCGCCAGTGAGGCAGGACCTTCGTCCTCGAACTACACGTGGGATCACTTGGATGCCATGCTCGCCTCTGGGAACCCGTGCAGGGCACTGAGTTAGTGGGTCAGGTGCAAGGCAGTCTCCTTACCCCAAGGATTGGGCAGGAGAGGACACCCATGTCTCTGAAGGCTGCGAGATGCATGGCAGCAGAATGGTTCCAAAGAAAGGCTGGTCATGAGTTCTGGAAGTTTCTTTCACTGAAATATCACAGGTGAGTAAAGGAGGGAAGTCAGGTCCTCTGGATTAGAAGGTTTTAAAATGAGTAGATATCTGAGAATGGGTGTCAGTTTTTCCCTTGGGCTGTCCTAGCCTGACTGCCCTGGTGTCATGAGACATCACACAGTGGAACGTGGCTCAGAGAGATAATAGTGCTCCTCAGAGGCATTCCTTGGAGGCTGGGTGAAAGGACATGGGTAAGACTTTGGAATAATAAAGTTTTGACACCATGAGAAACCAGAACCTTAGATATCACCCATCACTTTACAGGTGAAAAAATGCAGACAGATCGTGAAAAAATGCAGACAGATCGTGATAGCATGGTTTGTCTAAGGTCACAAAGCAAGTTAATGGCCAAGTTAGGACAAAAATCCAGGTCTTCTGGCTGCTCAACTGGCATCCTTCCCCGAATCCTGCTCCCTCTGTAGTAGAGGGCAAGAGTGCATCACCTTACACACCACGCCAATCCAGTTGGTCAAGAAGGCCACTGACACCAGTTGCCAGGCAAATCCGTTTGCACCAAACAAAACAAAACAAAACAACAGTAGGGTTACCCAGATGAGAGACTTGATCTGAAACCTGCAGGGAGAAGAGATGGGAGCCCAAGAGCCAGGGTGGGGATGCTCATCCTGGTGGTGACTGCTGAAACCTGAAGCCTGGCCACTCCAGCGCCCTTTGGGAAAACAAACCTGAGTGTGTGTTTGTCCTCGTCTTCCTCCTGACAGCCACCCCAGAGGTGGGCACCCCTGGAAGGCATTAGTGAAGGGACTTCCCTGGGGGTCCAGTGGTTGAGACTCCGTGCTCCCAGTGCGGGGGGCCCAGGTTTGATCCCTGGTCAGGGAACTAGATCCTGCGTGCCGCAACTGGAAGATCCTGCCTGCTGCCACAAAGATCCCACACTCTGCAGCGAAGACCGAGCGCAGCCAAATAAATAAATATTTTATATAAAAAAAGCATGAGTGAAGAAAAAGTTGGAGATAAATACGACTGGAACCCACATGCTGCCATCCACCTGATCTGACCATGAACTTGTGTACGAGGGTCACCTGTGGAACCACTTGTGAATAGAGCTTTTGCTGCTCCACGGAGCAGCTCTTAGGAAAGCAAACCTTTGTCATGCCCAGGCAAGTGACAGGCATACTCAGCTCCAGTGTGTGCACATGCATGCGTGCACACACACACAAACATGCCTGGGTACATATTTTAAACCGTGCTTTGCCCAGAATGCTAGTAGGACATGTCCCAGTGCCCAGCATTGTGAAATATGTTTAGAGCTGAGAATGTTCAGTGAAAATGTTCTGTACCGTTACTATTTCTCAATTGGGTTGGATCAGCCTTGGCCGGGGGTCAGATAACATGGGGGTGGGGTGCACGGCAGTGTCAGGGATGAGGGTGTGTGTGCACTTGTGATTGAGAAATCATTTGTTGTCTTTGGCAAAGGGGTAAAGGGAAAGCAAGCAAACACGACTGTGATTGAGAAAGAGTTCTGTGAAGGGGCCTGGGCCCGATCACTGTCAGAAGCTGCACACAGTGGACCCCTATGCTGTCTTCAAGCCCCTAGACTGCCACCCATACTCATCCCGGGGCCCGCAGGGTATTGACGCACCTCTGGGTTCTTGTGGGATTTGGAAGGTGCTGGCAGTGGGTGGCTTGGTTTAGTTCTGTGATCTGGACAGCAGATCCGGGCACCACTGGCTTGAGTGTATAATCCTCCCCTTCCCTACCTGCATTCATCTAATATCAGTACCGGCAGCCCTCCAGCCTTTGACTGTGGTCCTAACGCATCAACATCCTGACTGCAATGGGCTGTTGGCTCTAAGGGTGCCCACCTGCCGGCCCCCTCGCCCTCAGCTCCTGCCTCTGGCTGCCACTGCCTGTCCCCTTCCTCAGGGCTGAGGCCCCTGGGGAGGCGGCAGGCAAGGCGCAGAGACAGGCTGGGGTGGATTCTGTATCCGGCAGAGGCATGGACAGGCCTGAGAACAGGAGTGTGAGTGGGAGGAAAGGCAGAGTTCTGGGCCAGATGGCCCCCTGGCCGGCCCGCGACCCAGACTCTCCCAGCACCTCCCCACTAGCCGCCTGCTTCCCTGCCTCTGACCAGCTCTGTTGCTGGCTCCTGACTGAGTGGCGGGGTCTGGTGGGAAAGGCCCCAGGCTGGGAGTTGGGGTCGGAAGAGGGTTGCAGGCTGGGCCTGTGACCAGGGGTTACCAGGGCCTCTGTCTTCCTGGGGTGGTCATGGGTGCCAGGTTCACCTCACAGAATAAACGAGATAACATACATGGAAGTTCTTTGGAAAGCCAAAACCGACGACTGCCACCTTCTCTTTATAGAGTGATGTTACCTGGTTTCTTCAAACCTTTCTTTCTGCCAGGGCTCATCCTCTGGCCAGACGTAGAGGGAAAACACTTTGACAGCTGGGCCTTTGGGGAAGGTTTTGTGTGTTGGAGAGTGACTGGCGTTTTGAGAACCTCTGGATGCCCCGAGAGAGGGGCATCTTTTGTCCACGAAGGCATCAGTTCACTAATAAGCTGCGACGTGCCAGTCGCTGTGTGGGAGCTGGGCTATGAGAGAGAGCAGGTACGGGGCAGCCCTCCCGGGTCAGCGGTCTCTTGGGGGAGCTGGGTATATGCACAACGCAGCACAGTGAGGGCCATGCTGCGAGTGAAGTAAGCAGAGGCGCCTCTGCCTCCACGTGTGGTTTGTGCTAGTTCGTGAGGATTGTGTCTGTCTAACTGGCCTGGTGCTTCCTCTTTCCTCTCTCCACAATTGAATCTGATTTTTCTTCTTGGTCTACGTGCCAGTGGATGAAGAAGTAGGAAGTGCCCTATTCTTCTAGCCCTTGGACAAGACCGGGAATAGATGCTTCCCTGGCAGCCTTCCATGGGAAAGGGGGCTTCCGGCTCTCGTGGATCCAGGGATATGTCTCCGTCAGCACCCATCTGCAGCTCCCCTGCTCTCCATCTCCCTTCCTCTTGCTCACCTGCCGCAGGCATGGCTGCCAAGCCCCCAGGTAGGGGTGGGCCTGCTTTCTGTCCAGCCACAGCAGCAGCAACCTGTCTTTTCCTTTCCCCTACAGGAAGCTGCACAGTGGGATGAAGACGTACGGGTGTGAGCTCTGCGGAAAGCGGTTCCTGGATAGTTTGCGACTGAGAATGCACTTACTGGCTCATTCAGGTAGGCGAGGATGCCCTGACTGGCCTGTTGGAGCACGGGCACCCACCTCCTGCCCACTTTCACCCCCAACCCAGAGCATGGCTATCCCCACTGCCAGCCGGGCCTTGGTGTACCTCGTCCTGTGGACGCTCCATCCAGGCTCCTGGAGCAAAAAGTCCATCCTGACCATGTGACCGTCTGGATGAGCCCATCGTCCTGCTCTCCTGGGCTTCCTGGGGCTCTGTTGGTACCCAGCGCCCTGTGTGATCCACCTTCCAAAGTGGACTGCAGTTTCATTAGCAGAACGGTTGTGGAATTAGGTTCTCGCTGTCTAATGAATCTGACTCTTGGTTCACTAATTATACAGGAGCCTTAATTAAATAGATATAGAAAGGTTGGAACACAAAGCTAGTTCCAGCGTGCTGGCTTTTGCAAGTTAATTTTATCCAATTCTAGTGGGGTCGACGCGGCGGCTGCTGGTATTTTTGCTCGTGTTTGAGCAAAGCTTCTCTGCCCCGTGAGGCGTGGAGAGGGGAGAGCACTGACATGCAGCGTGCCCAGGCGTTCTCGGTGGAGGGAAGGATACAGCAGGTCCAGGGCTGCTGCTTCGAGGCCAAGCCGTCGCCTGGGTTCAGCTGCAGAGGCCACCGCACTTCCTTGCTGGGGCCAGTGCTCTTTTCCCTCTAATTCCCTTGCCTTTCAACCTTGGAGTCACGTTTTGGGGGAGAAGAGAGGGCTGTCTTCTTACTCGGTCTTGCTGTCTCCCGTCTGTCTAGTCCATGGTCAGTGTCTGCTCTTCCTTTCCCATTTTGCCTCCAGCAAGGGGCCCTCCAGGCGGTTGGTGGTTCAAAGTGTTTGTGAAATGAACCTGCTTTGGGGTTGGGCAGATCTCCATCTGTGTGACCTCGGGCAGGTTTGTCTTCTGAACCCCCAGTTTCTGTATCGGTAAAGGGCAGGTGTTGCTAACTCACATCCGTTAGGTAACAGAATGAATGACGAAGCGTCTGTAGTACACTCCTTACCATACAGTGGCTGCTTCTGCTTCCACCTCCCTCCCTTTCCCCAGTGCTGAAGTTGTCGTTCGGGAGCGTTCCCATCACCGTACTCCTGTTGAGGACAATCTGGCTGTTTATAGTCTGTCCTCGCTGCCTCCATCGCCTTGGTCGTGGAAGTGCATTCCGTGGCTTTGTATATGCTTCCGCTCGCCACCGCCCCACTGCAGAGCCCCTGTGCCTCTGCGCTGCATGGGGTGCTGTCACTCTCCCTGGCCTTCATGGCCCTTCGTCAAGTGCCCTAACTCCTTCTCACTTCCCAATCTTCCCTCTTCCAGATCCAAAGATTGGGCCGCACCGGGCCACTGTCTATCTCGCTGTACCCCGTGTCTTTGTGTTCCATTTCTCCTCCCCGTGGGGCCTCCCCTCCCCGACACCTGGCCCCTCAGAGCCATCCTCACCCCCCACCTGCCCCACGTTGGCCCCGAGTCCTGGGCCCAGGCGCTCCTGCGCTTGGCATCTGCCTGGTACCCGCGCACTCTTTTTATTTTTATAACTTGCACCTCCAATCTTTTTGTTCCCCCTTCACCTTTGCAGGTTGTTGAGGGTTTAGTGGGGGAGTTTCGTGAGCTGTCTGCCCACAGGTCAGCCACCCTCCCCCAGAGCAAAGTGTGGGTCTTCCATTTCATTCGCTCCGTGCTCCAGCCCCCTGTGTGGTCTCTTGACTACGTGCCATTGGATGCTTCCACGTGGGTAGTATAGCCTGCGGTTGAAGCTTCCTCGCCCTCTCGGTAACTCAGCCTGGTAAGCACCCTTTCTCCTTACTGTTTCCTTGAGTCTAGTGCACTAGCCAGACTCGTGTGCTTGTCCACACTGTGTGTGGACCAGCACAGGTCGCTTTCCAAGCTCTGTGGCTTTGTTCACCCGCTTCCCTCTGCGTGGAATAACCCATCCCCAGTCTTCCCAGATCTTCCAAGGTTCCTTCCACGATGTCATCCTCAACTGTTCCTCACATCCGGCCAGAAGCAATTGAGCCTTCTCCTGGGGTCCATATTTTTTTATCCAAAGCTGTCTTTGGACCCAATCTTTCTTCTCTGTATTATTGTTATTAATGGAATTGCCTTATCTCCTCCTGCTTGGGAATCAGGGTTAGGAATTTGGGCATCTACCTCCTGACCATGTGACCTTGGGCAAGAAATGCAAACCCTCTGAGCCTCCAAACGGAAGGCTCCCGTTAGACGCTTCGCACGCTGCCTGACACACGATAGGCTCTCAGTAAATGTAACTTCCCTTTCCCTCTGTTCCCCTGATAGACTGGAATAAGCTACTTGGGGACAGGGTCTGTCCCTATTATGTGCCGCACATCACCTGGCACGGCATTGGAGTCTATAGATATTGGTTGAATGGACGACTGCAGCCTGGGAGGCCGGGCAACTCAAGGAAACTCCAGTCTCCCACCGGGTCTCTCCTGCAATAGGAAGTGTTTAGACTGTGTCCCAGGGGTTCACTGGAGGGCAGCCAGGAGCCCACTGGCTGAGTGTGAGCTAGCCGAGGTCTCCATCGTGAAGCCCAACACTTCAGCGGCGTTGGTAGAGCCGGTGGGGTGGCAGAGAGAGGAGGAGCTGCTTACGCACGTTCAGGGGGTGCAGAGCCCACGCTTCTGACGAGTGACTTTGCACCAGCCCATGACTGAGATGCTAGTTCAGGGTCCCACAGTCTTGTGTGGATACCCTGGCAGCTTTGGGAGCTGGGGCCTATTTTCTTAACTTTTCCTGTCTGTCGCCGAAGTCTGTGCAAATGATTTGTCCCTCTGAAATTCACTTGCCACTGCCCTTATAAAAGAGGATTCGGTGATGGGGGAGGTATGATGGGTCACAGCAAGGCCTTAATTCACCCTTGCAGATAGCTCATAGCCTGCTTCAACTCTGATATTTCTGTGCTCTGTTTTCTCTTTCTCTGGTCCCATATATCTCTCACCCCTGTGCCAGGACGGCTTGAAAATAAAGCAGCAGCAAGGGCTTCGTGAGGCTGATCCCGAATTGTTTGCCCCCCTGGTAAACAGCGAAGGCCCTGAGGCCTCTAGAGAGACCTGACCATGTTGGGGAGGTGGGGGCAGAGGGCTGGGCCGGTGGTGCCAGGTCTTCTCCGGGATTCCAGTAGCAGAAGTTGGGTTTTACCTGTTCCAATTCCTCCCCCAGTTGCACGATATCAGACCTTTGTGAGGTCTTAGAGGAGACGTTTGATTAGATGACATGAGATTTTCTTGCTGCTTTGGTTTGAAGGCTCCGTGCAGGGAGGCAGCCGCCAGGATGGCCCCTGAGGGTCTGTAGCGCAGACCCACCTTACACAAGGTCACCAGGGGTTGGAGCAGCAGTGCAGAGCATCACGGAACAAGAGTTGCTCCACAGCCCTGGGGACTGTGTTTTAAAAAGGGGTCAGGCCGTGGGGAAGGGAGTCTGGGCTCTGGGTTGGGGTCAGGGAGCTCCTGGCTTCCCCTAAATATTGTCACTGCCCAGGAGAGGCTCATTCCTGCTGTCTCTCCTTCTTCGCAGAGCTGCACGGGCTCTGCGTGCTTGCTGCCCTACCCCCTCTTGGCGAGCGTGGCCTGTGTTTGTTATTGTAGTTCTGGCGCTGGGCCAGGCCTGGCTGGGTGCCAGCCTTGTGGGTACAGTGTGTACAGTGAGTGCTGAGCCAAGTTTGTCATCATACACGATTAATTTTTTTTTTCTCATCTGGTAGGGGTGGGGTGAAGGAGGAGGAAAGAAGGAGTTTCTCTGATGCTGGAGTACAGGCCTCATTGAATTCTGCGGAGATATTATTTCTCAAAGGCTCACTCTCCCCCCCACCCAGCTTTCCTCTTTCTCGAATTGTCTTCCTCCTCTCTTCCATGTTTCCCTGTCCAAGGAAATCAGCCTGTATAAGATGGACACTGTGAGGTCTTATTTTCAGTGACTGGAATACCAGATTTATACTCTTAAATCAGTTTTCATTGTGTTGAAATTGACAATTTGTTTAATTAGAAGCTTGCCCTGTAGGAGGTCCTTCTTAGAGACAATTCTCTTTCTCTCTCTCTCTCTCTCTTTCTTTTTTCTCTTTTCAGACCCTAAATGGTAGTAGCGAATGTTCAGCTTAATTGAAGTTTTGATTTCGATTTGAAGGCGTTAACTAACCAAATGTTTATGAGATATACCTGACGATAACAATAAGTTTAAATTAACGAACAATACCCTAACTCACTCACTAATGAGACTGATCTGGCCAGACCCTGCATTCTCAGAGGTGGTTTGGGGATCAGGAAGTCCGAGCGTTGAGAAAGAGATTTGGGGTGAGAAAAGTGACCACTAGAACACTTTGCAAAGCTGCCCCTTCTGGAGCGTGAATCTTGGGTGGAGGATAGTGCAGGGAGCCGGGGAAGAATCCCAGCCCCTCTGCATCCCCGGATCCCTCTGAAGTCTCCTGCCCATCCTTTGCTGCCCCATCCCTCGTGGGAGCATCTGTGACCCTCTGTCTCTTTGCCACTCCTTGTTCTTACTTAAGAGAACATCCTAGCTCTGGGTGTCCATGCAGAAACCACAGACTCGGGCGATGACTCGAGTTGGTCCTGCGATTTGCTCGGGTAGCGTTTCCCATTAGGTAGTGTTTCCCACAGCTTGGCCTGATGTGCTGGTGGATTATAACTGAGCACACTCAGAACTGCTTGCCCCTAGTTTTGCCTTGGCCGCATGCTATTTAGAGGCTTGCATATTTCTGTGGCCTGCTTCTGTTCTGGGAGTGTCATTCATTTCTGGAACCAGCAGATGCATCAGGCTCTGTGTACTTAACACTGGAGAACAGGCAGCACGCCTACCCTCCGGGCGCTTAGGTCTAGTAGGAGAGATGTTTGACTGTAAAGTTATAAAAGAAGGTGGTGTGTGCTGAGCGCCAAGAAAGAGTTCTAGGAGGAATTCAAGGAGGAAGGGGGCTCCTGGGAGAAGGTGGTAGAATGGATTTCTGAGAGCACCTGGTGGGGGCAGCCCACGCCGCCTGGGGTGACGTGCAGTGTAGCTGGGCCTGTAGGCTGGGCGTGGGGGGAGGAGGGGGCAGGGTTTAGAAGGGAGGAGCCGGGCAAGATTGCAAGCAAAATCAGTGCAAGCAAAATGATTTGCATTTCACCTAGGGCACTCAAAAGCGCTGAAAGATCGGATAAGGAAGGGACACTTTCATTCCTCTGGAACAGAAAGGACTGTTGGGCTTTTTGATGCACACTAGGCTGGAGTAGAGGGTGCATAAGACTCTTGGGGAAATGGCGTGACAGGCAGTCAGTCCTGGGGCGCGGCTGGAGGGGGGCATGGCCTGTGCCTCTTGCAGTGGTTAGGGGCACACAGCCCTTCTTTGGGGGGATCCCATCCTGCATGCTCACTCCTCCTCACCCTTCTCCAGGCACTGTGAGCCTTGGCTATTGAGAAACACCCCGATACCAGACTCCTCGCCACAGTCAGAGCCACCGGGAAGGAGCGTGGTCTTTGGCTGACAGATCTTCTGATTCCAGCAGCAGCATGGTGTGGCCAGGACATATCATCTGGGGCCAGGTCACCGTCTGGCGGGGAAAAGGGCAGGAGGGGTTGGGGTCAGAAACCAGATTGGTTCTCTCATGCTTTCCCCTGATCAGATGGAAGAAACAAAATTTCACGAGATGTCGAAGATCTGTGGGTTGTACTTGTCCCCTTTCTTTCTCTTTTGGGAATACTAAGCTTTGAGGTTCAGGGTCCTTCTTCCCAAAGACAGAGAATGTGTGGGGGAACGAGGTAACTGGATTACACCCTGGGACTGCGAGGCGGGGAGCTGAGCTGGTCCCCGTGACGATGATGGAGAAGAACCTCAGGATGCAAAAATGGCTTCTCCTGACCTTGCAGCTTCTTCCTCTCACTCCCCCCTCTCTTCCCAGATCAGGCATCTGCTAAAAGCAAGAGACTGGGGTTATCCAGGCAGCTTGGAACCCAGGGTCCATTTGCTCCCTCTCTGCTCACTCCCTTCTTCTGGTTGGCTTTCTGCCATCAGGGTAAAACCAGGAGATAACCAAGAAGAAACTTCTCAGGACCTCAGCCTCACTCAACATGCCTGCAGAGCTGGGCACGATGGAGGGTTTGGGTTAAGATGGGACGTGAGTGGCTCAGAGCCTGCCTTCCCCTTGGTCCTCTTGGGTGATGGGGGCACAGGAAGAGGGAAGAGAAGCTACGTTCCCCGGCTCTCTCTCCAGCACGCTCCCCTCTCTCCCTCCCTGCTCTGAACCTGGCCTGCTTCCCGAACTTTTTCCCAGAGTGGTGTCGTCACCGGCCTGCCGGCAGGTCTGGATGTTCTGCCAGCATTCCAGAGAGTTTATGATCGCTTGCAGATGTGCCTCCAAGAACACACTGTACCCAAAGCAGAAATTAACGCAGCCTTGACTGCTGTCCAAGCCTGTACACGGGAGAGACGAGAAAGAAAACAAAAACTGTTTAGTGCTGTTTATAAATTATATACTGGCTGATGAAAAATACATTTCTTCCCCCTCTCCTCCCCATTCCTCGCTGTCCCCCACCCCCGCCCCTTCTCCCTTTCTGCCTCAAGAGCCTAAAAGGAGACCAGAAGAATACGGCTTTGCCTTTTAGCTCCCGTTTTGGCGGAGAACCGAAACCCTGCTGCTGGTTCACAGCCAGGGTATTTTTCCCCTTTACCTGATGAAATATACTGGTGTTTCCAGCCCAGATGGGGTGTTTTTGGTTTTGTTTTCTGGGTTGGTTTTTTTTTTTTTTTGGGCAAGGATGTTGTTTACAGCAAGTGACAGGTCCTGTGATGGCATTGGGTGCGATACTGGCCCCGGGGCAGATAAAGCCCACCCATTTCCCCACTGCAGTGCTGCTGGAGGTGTGTGCCTGGGTCCCCCGGCCCTGAAGATGTCACGTTGGGCCAGCTGTACAGAGAAAGTTCGGAAAGTTCATCGCAGGTCATCGTATTAAACAGTGTTTTCACCACTTCTCTCCCACCCCTTCACCTACAGCCCCTGTGTGAAAAGGGGGTTCACATAGCCCTCTCCCCAAATACACATGTCTCTCCCTCCATGTGGTGCCTTAGCAGGGGTTTGGGAAGCTCGTGCCTCTACCCCTCTGGAGCCCAGCCTCTCCTCGTAGGCTTGAGTGCCCCCTCCCAATTTATTCTATAAATTCGTTTCCACATTATGTCTATCCATTTACATGGCTTTTGTGTTTTTTAATACTGCTAATGTTTATCATTTGCCCAACAGGCTCGACAGATTTTGCTTCCTGTAGAGCATCGAGGCTTTAGAGCCCCCTCGTTGCTAAGTAGCAGTCTCCCTGTACTGTAATGGGCTGATTTTGTATTCCGTTCAGCGCTGTATCTTATTTTTGTATGCAAGACAAAGTGTTTTGATGGAGGACGATTGCGGCAGTGTCTGGAGGCTGTTTGGAGTTTTATGGGCTGTACAGTACACTGTGTGCTCTCCGAACAGAACACAGGCTGTTGCATTTTGGATTGGATTTGTCATTTTTCCCCCCTAAGAGAGGAGCCTGTCAGATAGAACATTAAGGGTGGAGGGAAGAAAGTGGAAATTATGTAATAACCTTCTTTCTCCCTCTGTTTCTCTCTCTCTGATTTTTCTATCCCAAAATAGGGTGGCTTCTCCCCCCATACTCCCTTGCGTACCGTATGATTCTGTCAAGCAAGATAATGACGTTCCTGTCAGGAAATGAATGGCCCTCGAGAGGTGGATGCTGGGACATCCCGTCTGTCTCTCTGTTCTCCTGTTCTCTCTTTCCCTCTCCCTCGCTCCCACCGTCCTTCTACATTCCGGGCTGCTTTGCTGGCCCTTATTTTTGTCTGAGGATGGACGGCTAACGAGGTTGCAGGGTAGGATGTTGGTGTGTGATCCACCCGAAGGGGATGACATTTTCTTATTTCTGGGGTCTTTTCACCTTCCCGGATGTGCACCCTGCCAGGATTCCTAGGTGGTCCTCCCTTGCCCTCTTCTCTCCTCAGCCCTTGTGCCCTTGCCCTCTACCCGGGCTGTGCCTGGGTCCCAGTGTCCAGGGCTGTGCCCGATAGACCAGCTGCCTCCAGACCATGTAGTGACGGCTCTCTCTGCTGGCTGTTCCTCTCGGCGCTGTCTTCTGAGCTCACTCTGGTGGCAGGTGTTTATTTTTCAGCTCTGCTTTTCTCCTCCCTTCCATTTTTTCCCCAGTCTCCTTTCGTGTCACTCCATCTCTTCGTCCCTGTCCTTGCATCTGTGTTGGCCTGGGCCTTTTCCCAATGCTCCTGTGCATTTCGTGTCTTTCTTCTTGTGTCTTCATTAGACTTTGTCTCCCTCCACCTTGGTTGGCCTTCTCTCTCACAGCTCAGAGTTTCTTAGCTTGGAAGTTGGGCGGTGGTTGAGGTGGGGAACAAATTGTTACTCTGTCCCAGAAGACCTGGGGAGGACTCCAGAGTGCTCCCAGAACTCCTGTCCCTTACCTCTCAGGGACCAGAGTGGGGCTTCTCTGGCTTGGTTCCTAGGTCCCTGGATGTTTTCTTAAGTTGAGCTGAGCATGGGCAAGTGGATGAGCAGGGTTAGGTTTTGCAAGATTCTTATTGGACTTTGCCACTAAAAAGTACACCTTGCTGGCACGGTGCTTTCAGAGGTCTGTACCATGCACCTGAGTACAGAGCCCACCAGGCACCTGGGAGAGTGTTCACCCCCACACCCCAGTGGCCTGGCATGGTGCCTGGCACATAGAAGGCTTTTGATGAGTACTTGCTGAATAAGGGAATACCCTGTTACTAACTTCTTTGTACTTCTGGGGAACATCTGGGTCTGGTGGGGACTGAGGCTTCCAAAATTTGCGGTGCCCACCCTCAGAAAAAGATTATGGGAGACTGGTTCAAGATGGTGCAGTAGAAGGACATGCGCTCACTCCCTCTTGCGAGAGCACCAGAAGCACAACTAACCGCTGAACAGTCATCGACAGGAAGACACTGGAACTCACCAGAAAAGATACCCCACATACAAAGACAAAGGAGAAGCCGCAATGAGATGGGAGGAGGGGTGCAATCACAATAAAATCAAATCCCATAACTGCTGGGTGGGTGATTCACAAACTGGAGAACGATTATACCACAGAAGTCCACCCACTGGAGTGAAGGTTCTGAGCCTTATGTCAGGCTTCCCAACCTGGGGTTCCAGCAACGGGAGGGGGAATTCCCAGAGAATCAGACTTTGAAGGCTAGCGGGGTTTGATTGCAGGATTTCAGCAGGACTGGGGGAAACAGAGACTTCACTCTTTAGGGCACACATAAAGTACTGTGCACATCATGACCCAGGGGGAACGAGCAGTGACCCCATAGGAGACTGAACCAGACCTACCTGCTAGTGTTAGAGGGTCTCCTGCAGAGGCGGGGTGTGGCGGTGGCTCACCACAGGGACAAGGACACGGGCAGCAGAAGTTCTGGGAAGTACTCCTTGGCCTGAGCCCTCCTGGAGTCCACCATTAGCCCACCAAAGAGCCTCTAGGCTCCAGTGCTCCGTTGCTTCAGGCCAAGCAGCCAACAGGGAGGGAACTCAGCCCCACCCATCAGCAGACAAGCAGATTAACGTTTTACTGAGCACTGCCCACCAGAGCAACACCCAGCTCTACCCACCACCAGTCACTCCCGTCAGGAAGCTTGCACAAGCCTCTTAGATCACCTCATCCACCAGAGGCAGACAGCAGAAGGAAGAAGAACTACAATCCTGGAGCCTGTGGAACAAAAGCCACATTCACAGAAAGCTAGACAAAATGAAAAGTCAGACGACTATGTACCAGATAAGGAACAAGATAAAACCCTACGAAAACAACAAAATGGATTGGAGATAGGCAACCTTCCAGAAAAAGAATTCAGAATAATGATAGTGAAGATGATCCAGGACCTTGGAAAAAGAATGGAGGCAAAGATCGAGAAGATGCAAGAAATGTTTAACAAACACCCAGAAGAATTAAAGAACAAACAAACAGGGCTTCCCTGGTGGAGCAGTGGTTGGGAATCCACCTGCCAATGCAGGGGACACGGGTTCGATCCCTGGCCTGGGAAGATCCCACATGCTGCGGAGCAACTAAGCCCGTGAGCCACAACTACTAAGCCTGCGTTCTAGAGCCCATGTGCCACAACACCTGAAGCCTGCACGCCTAGAGCCCGTGCTCTGCAACAAGAGAAGCCACGACAATGAGAAGCCAGTGCACCGCTCGCTGCAACTAGAGAAAGCCCTCACACAGAATGAAGACCCAGCATGGCCAAAAATAAAAACAAATAAATTAATTAATTAAAAAAAAAAGAACAAGCAAACAGAGATGAACAATACAATAACTGAAATGAAAAATACACTGGAAGGAATCAACAGCAGAATAACTGAGGCAGAAGAACGGATAAGAGACCTGGAAGACAGAATGGTGGAATTCACTGCCACCAAACAGAATAAAGAAAAAAGAAATGAAGACAGAGTAAGAGACCTCTGGGACAACATTAAATGCACCAACATTCGCATTATAGGGGTCCCAGAAGGAGGAGCGAGAGAAAGGGCCTGAGAAAATATTTGAAAAGATTATAGTCGAAAACATCCCTAACATGAAAAAGGAAATAGCCACCGAAGTCCAGAAAGCACAGAGAGTCCCAGGCAGGATAAACCCAAGGAGAAACACGCCTAGACACATAGTAATCAAATTGACAAAAATTAAAGACAAAGAAAAATTATTAAAAGCAGCAAGGGAAAAATGATGAAAAACATACCAGGGAACTCCCATAAGGTTAACAGCTGATTTCTCAGCAGAAACTTGACAAGCCAGAAGGGAGTGGCACAGTGCATTTAAAGTGATGGAATAGAAGAACCTACAACCAAGATTACTCTAGCTGGCAAAGATCTCATTCAGATTTGATAGAGAAATCAATCCTTTACAGACAAGCAAAAGCTAAGAGAATTCAGCACCATCAAACCAGCTCTACAACAAATGCTAAAGGAACTTCTCTAAGTGGGAGACACAAGAGAAGAAAAAGAGCTACAAAAACAAAGCCCAAACAATTAAGAAAATGGTAATAGGAACATACATATCAATAATTACCTTAAATGTGAAAGGATTAAATGCTCCAACCAAAAGACATAGGCTTGCTGAATGGATACAAAAACAAGATCCATGTATATGCTGTCTACAAGAGACCCACTTCAGACCGAGGGATGCATACAGACTGAAAGTGAGGGTATGGAAAAGGATATTCCATACAAATGGAAATCAAAAGAAAGCTGGAGTAGCAATACTCCTATCACATAAAATAGACTTTAAAATAAAGAATGTTACAAGAGACAAGGAAGGACACTACATAATGATCAAGGGATCAATCCAAGAAGAAGATATAACAATTGTAAATATATATGCACCCAACATAGGAGCACCTCAGTACATAAGGCAAATACTAACAGCTATGAAAGAGGAAATCAACAGTAACACAATAATAGTGGGGGACATTAACACCTCACTTACACCAAAAGACAGATCATCCAAACAGAAAATTAATAAGGAAACACAAGCTTTAAATGACACAATAGACCAGATAAATTTGATATTTATTTATTTATTTATTACATTATTTAAATGTAATTTTATTCTTTTTTTATACAGCAGGTTCTTATTAGTTATCCATTTTATACATATTACTGTATGTATGTCAATCCCAATCTCCCAATTCATCACACCACCCCCCACCACCACCACCACTTTCCCCACTTGGTGTCTATATGTTTGTTCTCTACATCTGTGTCTCTATTTCTTCTTGCAAACTCGTTCATCTGTACCATTTTTCTAGGTTCCACATATATGTGTTAATATATGATCTTTGTTTTTCTCTTTCTGACTTACTTCACTCTGTATGACAGTCTCTAGCTCCATCCACTTCTCTACAAATGACCCAATTTTGTTCCTTTCTATGGCTGAGTAATATTCCATTGTATATATGTACCACATCTTCTTTATCCATTCATCTGTCAATGGGCTTTTAGGTTGCTTCCATGACCTGGCTATTGTAAACAGCACTGCAGTGAACATTGGGGCGCATGTGTCTTTTTGAATTATGGTTTTCTCTGGGTATACGCCCAGTAGTGGGATTGCTGGGTATTGTGGTAACTCTATTTTTAGTTTTTTAAGGAACCTCCATACAGTTCTCCATAATGGCTGCATCAATTTACATTCCCACCAACAGTGCAAGAGGGTTCCCTTTTCTCCACACCTTCTCCAGCATTGTTTGTAGATTTCTTGATGATGGCCATTCTGACAAGTGGGAGGTGATACCTCATTGTAGTTTTCATTTGCATTTCTCTAATGATTAGGGATGTTGAGCATTCTTTCACGTGTTTGTTGGCAATCTGTATATCTTCTTTGGAGAAATGTCTGTTTAGGTCTTCTGCCCATTTTTGGATTGGGTTGTTATAGGGCATTCCATCCAAAAACAGCATATCACACTTTCTTCTCAAGTGCACACAAAACATTCTCCAGGATAGATCACATCTTAGGTCACAAATCAAGCCTCGGTAAATTTAAGAAAATTGAAATCATATCAAGCATCTTTTCCGACCACAACACTACGAGATTAGAAATAAATTACAGGGAAAAAGAATGTAAAAAACACAAACACATGGAGGATAAACAATACGTTACTAAATAAGCAAAAGATTACTGAAGAAATCAAAGAGGAAATCAAAAAGCACCTAGAGACAAATGACAATGACGACACGACAGTCCAAAACCTATGGGATGCAGCAAAAGCAGTTCCAAGAGGGAAGTTTATAGTAATACAATCCTACCTCAATAAACAAGAAAAATCTCAAATAAACAATCTAACCATACACATAAAGGAACAGAGAAAGAAGAACAACCAAAACCCAGAGTTAGTAGGAGGAAAGAAATCATAAAGATCAGAGCAAAAATAAATGAAATAGAAACAAAACGATAGCAAAGATCAATTAAACTAAAAGCTGGTTCTTTGAGAAGATAAACAAAATTGATAAACCTTTAGCCAGACTCATCGAGAAAAAGAGGGAGAGGACTCAAATCAATACAATTAGAAATGAAAAAGGAGAAGTTACAGCGGACACTGCAGCAATACAGAGCATCATAAGAGACTACTACAAGCAACACTATATCAATAAAATGGACAACCTGGAAGAAATGAACAAATTCTTGGAAAGGTATAACCTTCCAAGACTGAACCAGGAAGAAATAGAAAATATGAACAGACCAATCACAAGTAATGAAATTGAAACTGTGATTAAAAGTCTTCCAGCAAACCAAAGCCCAGGACCAGATGAATTCTGTCAAACAATTAGAGAAGAGCTAACACCCATCCTTCTCAAACTCTTCCAAAAAATTGCAGAGGAAGGAACACTCCCGAACTGATTCTATGAGGCCACCATCACCCTGATACCAAAACCATACAGAGATACTTCAAAAAAAGAAGATTACGGACCAATATCACTGATGAATATAGATACAAAAGTCCTCAACAAAATACTAGCAACAGAATCCAACAACACATTAAAAGGATCACACACCATGATCAAGTGGGATTTATCCCAGGGATGCAAGGATTCTTCAATATACGCAAATCAATCAATGTGATACACCATATTAACAAATTGAACAATAAAAATCATGTGATCATCTAAATAGATGCAGAAAAAGCTTTTGACAAAATTCCGCACCCATTTATGATAAAAACTCTCCACAAAGTGGGCATAGAGGGAACCTACCTCAATGTAATAAAAGCCATATACGACAAACCCACAGCAAACATCATTGTCAATGGTGAAAAACTGAAAGCATTTCCTCTAAAACAAGGATGTCCACTATCACCACTATTAGTCAACATAGTTTTGGAAGTTCTAGCCACGGCAATCAGAGAAGAACAAGAAATAAAAGGAATCCAAATTGGAAAAGAAGAAGTAAAACTGTCACTCTTTGCAGATGATATGTTACTATACATAGATAATCCTAAAGATGCCACCAGAAAACTACTAGAACTAATCAATGAGTTTGGTAAAGTTGCAGGATACAAAATTAACGTACAGAAGTCTCTTGCATTCCTATACACAAACAACAAAAGATCAGAAAGAGGAATTAAGGAAACAATCCCATTCACCACTGCAACAAAAAGAATAAAATACATAGGAATACACCTACCTAAGGAGGTAAAAGACCTGTACTCAGAAAACTATAAGACACTGATGAAAGAAATCAAAGATGACACAAACAGATGGAGAGATATACCATGCTCTTGGATTGGAAGACTCAATATTATGAAAATGCCTATACTACCCAAAGCAATTTACAGACTCAGTGCAATCCCTATCAAATTACCAATGGCATTTTTCACAGAACTAGAACCAAAAAAATCTTAAAATTTGTATGGAGACACAAAAGACCCTGAATAGCTGAAGCAATCTTGAGGGAAAAAAACGGAGGTGGAGGAATCAGACTCCCTGACTTCAGACTATGCTACAAAGCTACAGTAATCAAGACAATATGGAACTGGCACAAAAACAGAAATATAGACCAATGGAACAGAATAGAAAGCCCAGAGATAAACCCACGCACCTATGGTCAACTAATCTATGACAAAGGAGGCAAGGATATACAATGGAGAAAAGACAGTCTCTTCAATAAGTGGCACTGGAAAAACTGGACACCTACATGTAAAAGAATGAAATTAGAACACTCCCTAACACTATACACAAAAATAAACTCAAAATGGATTAAAAACCTAAATATAAGGCCAGACACTATAAACCTCTTAGAGGAAAACATAGGCAGAACACTCTTTGACATGAATCACAGCAAGATCTTTTTTGACTCACCTCCTAGAGTAATGGAAATAAAAACAAAAACAAGCAAATGGGACCTAATGAAACGTAAAAGCTTTTGCACAGCAAAGGAAACCATAAACAAGATGAAAAGACAACCCTCAGAATGGGAGAAAATATTTGCAAATGAATCAACGGGCAAAGGATTAATCTCTAAAATATATAAACAGCTCATGCAGCTCAACATTAAACAAACAAACAACCTAATCAAAAAATGGGCAGAAGACCTAAATAGACATCTCTCCAAAGAAGACATACAGATGGCCAAGAGGCACATGAAAAGCTGCTCAACATCACTAATTGTTAGAGAAATGCAAATCAAAACTGCAATGAGGTATCGCCTCACACTGGTTAGAATGGGCATCATCAGAAAATCTACAAACAACAAATGCTGGAGAGGGTGTGGAGAAAAGGGAACCCTCTTACGCTGTTTGTGGGAATGTAAATTGATACAACCACTATAGAGAACAGTATGGAGGTTCCTTAAAAAACTAAAAATAGAATTACCATAATACCTAGCAGTCCCACTATGGGGCATATACCCAGAGAAAACCATGATTCAAAAAGACACATGCACCCCAATGTTCATTGCAGCACTATTTACAATAGTCAGGTCATGGAAGCAACCTAAATGCCCATCGACAGACGAATGGATTAAGAAGATGTGGTACATATATACAATGGAATATTACTCAGCCATAGAAAGGAACAAAATTGGGTCATTTGTAGAGAAGTGGATGGAGCTAGAGACTGTCATACAGAGGGAAGTAAGTCAGAAAGAAAAACAAATATCGTATATTAACGCATATATGTGGAACCTAGAAAAATGGTACAGATGAACTGGTTTGCAAGGCAGAAATAGAGACACAGATGTAGAGAACAAATGCATGGACACCAAGGAGGGAAAGCTGGGGGCGGGGGTTGGTGGTGGGATGAACTGGGAGATTGGGATTGACATGTATACACTAATATGTATAAAATAAATAAGTACTAAGCACCTGCAGTATAAAAATAAACAAAATTCAAAAACAAAAAAGAAAAAAATAAAAAGATTATGAATATCAAATGTGAGAGCCCCTCCCAGGGAATAGGCCCATGCAGTATCGGGGTGGGGTGGGTGCTGAAGCTTCTGTTTTATGAGCTTCGGGGAGAAGGGTCCTCCAGAAACACCATGAAGTGCTGCCAGTTGAGGCCCCCAGAGTTGGAGCAACTGAGTGGGGAAATTCAAGGCTAAGGATAGGATGGTGACATCGGCCCGGCTCTGGGGACCCTCAGAGCATGGGGCAGCTGTGTTTGCAGGCCTCAGGTTTGCATTCTGCAAGGGTCAGGACAAATCCTCCCGCCTTTGTTAAATTGCCATTGGTCCCATTGGACCTGGTGGACCCCTCTGTATTTCATTCCCTCTTCTCAGTGAGCCTGGCTGGGAGCCACAGACCAACCCTAAGTCCCATCTCACCCAGAGACGCTCGGCGGATCAGTACACATGGCAGCATCCTGCCTGCACCCTGGCCTTCAGGGACTCTCAATGAGACAACATGGTAGCCACCCCTTTCCTAGGTGCTCCATCTGCCCGGGCCGTAGAGTTGTGTCTGACTGGGGCAAAGCACTGGTCCTCTCATGGTCTGTACGCATGCGTGTGTGTGTGCACGTGCGCGCATGTGTCTTGGAGAGGAACCAGGAAGGTGAGGGGTCCTGGAGGTGATGGGAAGTGTACCTAGAGGTCTAGGGGTCTGTTCTGCTGAGCTTCCAGACTCATCCATTAATTAGGGTCGGGGGAGGAAGTAGGATTGGACAGTTTTTTGGCAAGGACACTACTTACTCCTTGGAAGATGTGGGAAAGCTACAGTTATGTTCCCAGTAATGAGGGGCAGCTGTGTGTATATGTGTGTGCACACGTGTTTGTGGGTGCACACGTGAAAAAAAGAGATTGAGAAGAAACATTTACATGAAATACTCAAAATTGTTCCTTTGCTGTAATGGCTCCGCACAGACCATTACCTTGCAGATTTAAAAACGAAATGAGCCCATCATATCTAGTGACTTCCCCCGACATTCATGCCTAATTGCAAAGCCTGCATTACCTTTGAATTTCAACTTCATTGTTTGTTACTAATTCTCAGGTATGGGTGGTATGTTTCCCTCTCTTGGATTCAACCATGAACATGTTGATTTGGTGTGATGGATGGAAATGTTTCTCAACAGGACCCCACTCAAGAACCTTTTTATTTAAAAAAAATAGCCCCATGAGCTCTAGGATCGAGTCTAGAGTTTCCGAGGAATCCAGTGGGCTGAGGTGGGACGTGGGGTTGACTTTGGAGGAGGCAGAAGTCTTGCATTTTTTAATTTAATAGTTTGGGTTTCCTATGAATGGTTCTGCGTTCCGTGCAATACTCTGCATTTTCATAACTGTCTCTTCCACTTTGGGCAGAGGAAGGGAGGGAAGACATAACAGCAGCAGTATTCTGTGGGCAAAGGAAGAAAACAAGAGAATGGGGCAGAGAACAGGCTAAATTTAAAATTGTAATTGGCTGACTTCCACTGGCTTGCGGGTGTTTTAATGACTCATAATAACTTCATTTAAAACCAGCTGAGCAGAAAATAGATTGGAGAGGAGCCTCGGGCCATTATGGATTTGTTTTTTTTGACAAGCTCGGTGTTCGGCAGCCAGGAAGGCTCTCAGAGAGGGCTTGGCTGTGTTCTCTCCCTCTCTCTCTCTCTCTCAGGGTTGGTGGTCTGCCCGGGAGAGATTGTATAGAAACCCAGGGCTGCTTTTTTTTCCACAGCACCCCCCCTCCATTTTTTTAACTGATTAAAAATAGACGCCTTGAGGTATTATTTTAGCATCAGTACCATTTTTTTTTTAACTTTTGATGTGGTAAATGGAACATAAATAAAATTGTTTTTGAAATTACTGAATTGATTAGGTAGTAAAGCCACTACGATGCATAAATTTCCCTTGCCGGTTGCCCTGATCCATATTTGGGGGGCGTTTCCCTTTTTTCTCAATCCCCTCCTCCTCTCCCCCACCGGCTCCACCTTCCCCCCCATGCGGACCCTCCCTTTGAATAGCAGGGTTCTTTTATCATCCCGGCAACAGCTAAATGATTTTTTTTTAAAGATCTGTAGGATTTTGACAGGATTGGGTCTGTCCCGCTATCCAGTCAGCTCGAGGAAGCACGAGTTTTGGGAATTGCCAGAAAAGGCTCTAACCTGCCTCTAGCCTTTTTAAATAGATCCTGCCTGTTTCCCGTGCTAGGAACGGTGCCAGCCGGGCGAGTGATCCTTTTTCTCTTCTCTTTTTAAAGTCGGCCGGCTCAGCCATGGGCTGCATCTGTCTGGGCAGGACAAGAGGCCACCCCCCATCTGATTGCCTATAGCCATTTATCTATCCCCTCTTATGGCATCTGTCACCTTCTTTGTGTCATCGCTACTTATTTGCTTGTCCTTTTTCGCCTACTAGACTCTAAGCTTCTTCAGAACATGTGATTTATTTATGTCTCCCATACTACCTAGCAGAGTGACCTGCAAGGTGGTTATAACTCGGTTTTTTGAATAAACTAATGGGTGAGTGGACGAGTGTGTGGTGAGGGGCCTGGTGGGGAACAGCCCCAAAGCGCTGCCCTGCATCCTTCCAGCCCTGGGGGTCAGACGTCTGGACAAGGAGACAGGAGAGGGGGCAGGACCTTATGGGTGGCATGCTCGCTGGCATCCCTACAGCCTGACACACAGCAGGCTCTCAGTAAATACCGTTGAAGAAATGAATGGCTCTGGAGGCATGGCTGGGCCAGGGGGAAGAAAGAAACATCACTACGGTAGACGTACTGGATGCCTGCTGTGTTCCAGGCGTGGTGCTCGGCCTTCTCCATGTCTGAACTCACTTATCGTACGCTGACCTTGCAAGGTAGTTGTGCTGGTCCCATTTTACTGGTGAGGACACTGAGGCTTAAAGAATTGAAGTAACTTGTGGAAGGTCACACAGCCAGGAGTGGCGAAGCTGTATTCCTAGCCAGGGCTCTCTGCTCTCTACTACTTTTCCAGTATGCTGCACGGCGGTGCTGGACCGAAGGCTTGCTTTCCTGTTTGTGAAGATAACCAGTGTCTCAGTGACTGGGGGGCTGAGACAGCGAGAGCCAGTAAGTGTCTGTCCCCAGCGGTCCTGGGGGTGGGATGCGGTCGTTGGCTACTGCCCAGGGCCTTGCATCTGGGCCACCAGGAGCAGGTGTGAGGCTTATGAGCCTCTTTCAGCTCTGCCCAAGTCACGTGTGTTCATTTGTAGCTGCCGTGGTGGCTGTTACCCCTCCCCATCACCTTGCAGGGTAGTGGGTTCTGGGAGCGTTGCTGGAGGGTCTGTGGGTATTTGGCCCCCCTACCCAGGTGAGAGCTTGGCTGTGTCATTTGCCTGTTCCTACACCCCACTGCCGCGCCACACAGAGAGAAGGGGCAGGACCAGGGAGCTGGCACTGGTGCTCTCATCTGCATGGAGACCCAGCTGGGTGCTCTGCTCCTGGGGGGAGGCTCTCTGCTCAGTGATGCTGAATCAGGAGTGAAAGGGGCAGCTGACCAATGCCGCATCCCCGAAATGTGGGACCTGTGATGACTCGGGGTGTCGCTAGCTCCTCAGACTTCAGTTTTGGAGTGAGACGCGGCAGGAAGATCACGGCCTCCCTGATCTTTCGGATTCTGTCCAGAGGAGCTGGACCACTTGGCCTGAGACTCATTCTGTCTGTTCTGCAACAACCTCATCTTCTCCAGGCATGCGCTGGGGATGCTGGAGCCTTGTCCGGGGACCAAAACATCAACCAAATGGGAACCAGATTGTAAAGCCTGGGGCAGCAGAGAAACCTCAGTGACTCTTCTGGGTCACTAGATGTGACTATCTTTGGGGGTAAAATTGTTCATGAATGAGTTCATCAGTTAGCTGATGGCCAGTGAGGGCCAGTTGATGCAAAGCCTGGCAGGACAGACAGAGGGGCTGCAGCCAGGGTCCTTACCTTCCAGGGGCTGTCGGTCTGGCTGAGAGTGTGATGTGAGCCCCCAGCAAGGCTGGGCGTACCGCCATCAGCACAAGGGGAAAGAGTGAGTGCAGCAGTTTACAGGAGGGAAGCACTCCCAAGGACCAGGGTGATGAGGAACGGCTTCAGGAAGGCGGTTCCTGGGATTTAGATGGGCTTCTTGCTGTAATGTCCACATGGAACTTTGTGGTGGGCAGTGGATCTGCTTCTCTGGACAAGAAGCAAGAACTTCTGTGAGCAAGAGCCAGTCGGGCAGGTGTCTCTTCCCTCCCCTTCCTCCCCCTCCTCCCCCTCCTCTGCCCATAGCTGTCTTGAAGAGGCTTAAAGCCCAGTTTCTCATACTGGAGAATCCTCAGAGTTCTAAGGACGTTATGACCCTCCTTGGGCTGCAGGTTGAGAAACACTGCATTAAAAATGAAAAGCTGGGGCTTCCCAGGTGGCGCAGTGGTTGAGAGTCCGCCTGCCGATGCAGGGGACGCGGGTTCGTGCCCGGGTCCGGGAAGATCCCACATGCCGCGGAGCGGCTGGGCCCGTGAGCCATGGCCGCTGAGCCTGCGCGTCCGGAGCCTGTGCTCCGCAGTGGGAGGGGCCGCAGCGGTGAGAGGCCCGCGTACCGCAAAAAAAAAAAAAAAAAAAGCTGGCGCTTCAGATGGTCCCTCCATTTTGAGGTGTCCACAAAACAAACACAAATGTGAAAGTGGGGTTTCAAGTTGGATGCAGATCCGGAATATACTCTATTTCTCATGCAAGACTAGATGAACTCCAGCATATGTTGCGAGTGCCCAGGCTCCACGAAGCCCAGGTTGAGAACACATAGCTTAGAGGGCTGCGCCTCTAAGGTTGAGGACAGAGACTTGGCTGCCCTGGAGGGTATGGAGGAAGGGGGAGGAATTTCTTAGGCTGAGGCCCCCAGGGCCCCGCCCACCTTCTCAGACCTCATGGTGAAGCCCCTGTGTGTGCGGCGTGAAGGCGGAGGTTGGCGCTGCTTCCCTTGGGTCCTCTCCAGGATTCAACCTCACGAAGACATCTCTTCTAGGCTTTTCCCCGGTAATTAACACGCTCCCTTCTCCTCCCGACCAACCGTCTTATTTTGATTGGAATTCTTTTGCTTGCCTGAGAAAAGGAAAAAAAAAAGGAAGTTCTAAACTTTTCATTAGGTCGTTGAGATAGGAAGTCTTCTGGTTAGTGGGATTAAAGCTCGGTGGCTCTCACTGACTATTACAAGCTAATGGAGCGCCGGGAGCTCATTGGAGGCTGCAGTGAGCATTTTGCTGGAGTAATTATACAAGGCCATGTGGTTTTCAGTAACAAGGTAACTCCAGGTAAGGAGAGAACTCCCTGAAACTTTTGATTTGCTGGAATCCTCTTCATTTTATTTCTTCATTAAGAGAGGAGCCCAGCAGAGACAAAGGCCTCGAGAGCAGCTCTTCTGGGAGGCTGCTCTCAATCGGGGATTTCTGCCTGAACAGCCCCGATTCCCTGGTCCCTTTGTTGGGGCCTGATGAGAACAACCCGGCGCACCTGGGAGAGCCCTGATGGGCCAGGTTTACATGGATTAAGGTTTGGGGTCCAGCATCAGACACTCTGGACTATAGGATGGAGAGGGATGGGTACAGGCATCAGAAGCCTGGGGACAGCTGACCAGGAGGCAGGGAGGCTCACAGGCCAGCATCTTCATTGCTGACGTGTGCACTGAGAGCAGGCCTGATTGCAGGTAACAAGGCTGGAATCACACCCTCTGTCTCAACTGGGGTCTGTCCATCCTGGGTGGGTGAGGTGTGGGCCTGCGTAAATACAGTCTTTTCTGTCCCAGAGGATTCTTTGTGGTGAAACTTTCTTAGACATGCTACCCTCCCTGGTACCACACCCCCAGCCAGAGTCGTAATCAGGTCGGGTCTGAGCCTGCCACCCGCAGGTCTGGGCTCAGCGGACCTGGGAAGGACTCTTCAGCGCCCTTGGCAAGGCCCTGGGGCCTTGCCAAGCTGACCTTGTCCTCTGGGTGGCCTTGCCCGGCCTCTGGCCGGCCGCCCACCTGCATTGAATCATGCCCCTCAGAGGACAGCATGTAACTGTGCTTCCAGATATAGCCCCCGGCCCCCCGGGGGGACAGGGAGGGTCATTGTCACAGAGCTCTCCATCTTTCTGACACCGCATGCCCTGCGTGGCTTTCTTCCCTAACTTCTCAGCCTGGCACAGCCTAGAATTCTGCTCTGTGAGCAAACGTAGAGTTATTTTTTGTTTGTTTGTTTGTTTTTTGTGGTACGCGGGCCTCTCACTGTTGTGGCCTCTCCCGTTGCGGAGCACAGGCTCCAAATGCGCAGGCTCAGCGGCCATGGCTCACGGGCCCAGCCCCTCCGCGGCATGTGGGATCTTCCCGGACCGGGGCACGAACCCGTGTCCCCTGCATTGGCAGGTGGACTCTCAACCACTGCGCCACCAGGGAAGCCCTTAGAGCTATTTTTTTTAAAAGTATGTGGCCCGTGTTTTCTCTTCTCCGTCTCCCACTTGAGTTTTCAGGACTCTGCCTTCAGCCTCTGGCCTGGCCCGTCTTCTTCCTCCATCTCACAGCGATAAATTTGTCCCAGTCAGAGGCTGGCTGCATTGAGGCAGGAATGTGTTGTTTGGTTAAATTATAAAATTAGCTATGAAACTTAATGAGGCATTCCGCCTCTGCCTTCTGAAGAGCAGGAAGTTTAGGAAGGTGCCTAGAGCCCCTTGCCTAGGAAGGAAGGAAAGAAAGGGAGGGAGTGGCCCGGGAATGTGGAAGAGCCTTGTCCAGGTGAGTTTGCAGGCCTAGGACCCGACTGTGGCCTGTTTAGCTGGGAGGGGCCTGAGAAGTCATCCCTCAAAGCATCAGCTTTGGGACAGCCTCCACCAGCCACCATGAACCCACAGGGGCTCCCTCCCTCGTGTCCAAGGACCTTGAGGCTGCACAGCTGGCTATGGTTAGCTATTTTAGTGCCAGATTCCTTTTTTGTGGTTGTGCAAGGCTGAAGAGACAAAGACCAAACACTTCGTCTTAGAGGGCGCCCACGGCAGAAGGGAGAAGGCCAAAGGCTGACATTTACTGAGGGCTGACAGGTGCCCAGGACTGTGCCAGACACTTTATTCCATGATCTCACGTGATCCCCACGAGAACCCCTATGACGACCCCTATTGTTATGTCCACTTTATGGTTGAAGAAACTGAGTTTTACTTGCCCAGGATTGCCCAGCAAGGAAGAGGCAGAGTGGGGCTGTAAACGCAGGTCTGCCTGCCTCCAAAGCCCCTGGTCTTAACCTCGGAGGTCAAATTCCAGCTTCCAGTCCTTTCCTGTTTCCAGTCCTTTCCTGGCTGCCCACTTCTCCCAGCCCCTAGCTCACGCGGCACAGACTGCGTGCTTGCAAAAGCTCACCCTAAAGTTTTGGAAGAGCTGCCAACAGCCTGTATTCCGCACTCACCGAATTCTCAGGTCCTCTAATGACACCAAACAAACCTTCCAGTTTTCAAGCAGCACTTCGATGCCATTTTAGTTGTTAGATGCACTTTAATAAGGCTTAACCTGGGAAATATTTACCCTGCCTGGACTTTTTGTATGACGTCAGCCAGAAAAGGCGAGGGTTTTTTTCCTGGGGGTGCGGGGTTGATGGCTCATGTTAAGAATGGGCATTAAGCGCGACAGGCAATGTTTCTGTTTGGAAAAGTGTGGAGTCTTAAGGCTCCTGAATTTTGAGCCTGGAACTGTCAATGCCGTGGCTGTAATGTAACACCTCAATTATGGTGCAGGGGGTAAGGAAGAAAGACTCTGAAACCTGCAAGCTTCTTTAGATCCACAGCCTGAGCCACAATTAAGGTTTCAGAAACACCAAAGGCAAACCAATGAGTGTCATTTTTAACCAGTTTGAACATTTTACTACTTCCTAACATCAGAAGCACCGGGGCTGGAGAGCCTGCTTCTCGTCCTCAATAAAGTGATTAAGCTGAATGGGTGTTGGGGAGTATTATTAGGCTGAGAAGTGCTAAAAATAGAAATGCTCTGTTTTCTGAAAGCCACAGCAGGCCTGGAGAGACTGGCAGCCTCAAGGTGCCACTGAGGGGCCTGAGGAAGGGGAGGGAGAGTGGCAGTCCCCGGGGCCCCCGGTCTGAGATGGGGTGGTGGGTGTTATGACGGGCAAGCTAGGTGATGGGCCTCTTTCCCAGCTGTTCATCAAGACTAGAGTGACAGTGGAAGCTGTGGATTGGTTGCTTCTGCCTTGGTTTTAAAGAACACCCTTCCCCCACCCCAAGATGTGTGTGTGTGTGTGTGTGTGTGTGTGTATTAATGAATTTAAAGTAACTGACAATGCTGGAGTCTAGGATGGACAACTTACCCTAAAATTTACACATTCCGCCCTAAACTAATTGGGTTTACCTGCTGCTCTTGGTCGGGGGCGGGGGGGGATCTAATTTGGGCAGTGAGTAAAGAGCAAATTATAGGGGCACATGCAGACAGAGCTGGGGAAGGGGAGAGACTTCAGAGCCAAGACTGAGCATCTGCTCTGTTGGGCCTGGATTAACTGGGATGCTCAGGGAAGGTGGAAGAAAGGGACTTTTTGGTTAACTGAAGGTCAACCTAGAAAACCTTGTCTATTTCATTCTTTGTAGTTTGCTGTCATTCATCAATGTGAGAGGCCATTTTTCTACTTTAAGGGAATACAGTTGATTGTTTTTTATGATAAAATAGCTTGCTGGCTTAGAAGCCAAAAGGAGAATGCCCAGGAAGGGAGCCAATCATGGAAGGATATGCCCAACTGTGGTTTTATTGGAAGTCAGTCTTGAAGATCGGTGGTACCTTTTTCTTCTGTCAAGCCCTGCACATTTTCATATCTTGAACTCATTCCTCCCCCTAACAGCTTTAGGTGGCAGGCAGGGGGGCCGGCAACACGATGTCCATTTTACAGGTGGAGAAACGGAGGCCGAGTAGTACATCAGAGTCCACAGCACAGCCAGATCAGTCCAGGCCCTGTCTGATGGACAGCAGTGGCGCATTCCTGGACCAAGAGGGGAGGGTTGTTCTTTAAAGAAGAGGGATGAACTGAGGAGGTGGCCTCAGAGATTGTGGGAGAAATCTCTTACCTCCAGGGATGAGCCAGAGTATGGAGAACAGCAGAGGCCTCGAGCACATTGCCTCTGGGACCTTTTTCTACTCCCCTTAATATGAACTTCTTACTCTTTAACCTTTTATATAATCAAAGGCCCTGATGGTTAGGTGGGCTTCCCATGCTGTCACCCTGATTGAGTTTGTTTCTCTTTCTTTACACTGACTGGCTATGAGACCTTGGACCAGTGAACTAAGCTTTTCAAACCTCAATTTTCACCTCTGTAAAATGGGGATAATCTTAGAATTGATGGCAGAGTTAAACGGTATGTGGCACATAAAGTAGTTAGTATGGCGCTCGTTTATTTTGTAATACATGTTCACTAACTGTTAGTTATCAGTATTCTTATTACCATCAGTGCTGCAGCAGCAATAGCGGCGTTGTTCCTCCTCACAGGGCAGCCCTTGCGGGACCCCTAGCATCCTGGGAAGGGAAGAGTTAGGGTGCAGTTGCCAAACGCCAGTTCCCATTGCTGGGCACCTTCACGTGCATCATCTCATGTGAACTTCCCGACAAGCTTGTGGCCTCATTTCTGGCTGAGTGGTGCCCCCTGGAGTTGTGCAATTTCACAGTCCCCCTTGTAGGATACAAGGGATGTATCATTACCTCTTTAGCAGGTGAGGAAACCGAGGCTCAGAGAGGTTAGACTGCTTCTGCTCTTGATGCAGCTGGTGGGTACCTGAGCTGGAATCTGTCGACATCAAAGCCAGGGATGGACTTGACAATGACTAAATCCTGCCTCTTCCCGGCAGCCTGGCCGGATGTCTGTGAGGGCTGTGGCATGGCTTCCTGGTGGGGCTCTCAGGAGAAGAGAAGCTTCTGTCTGCAGGGCTCTTTCAGGTCACAACCAATGGAATAGTCAACAGACACTTGTATGCAGATCCCTGCCTGCTGGTTGTCACACTGTGACAGCATTTGAAGCCCTCTGAAATGCTTTGTTCCTTGTCACCTGTTGAAATATGATTGCCTAGGGGTGTTTTAATTTAAAAACAAAGTACACACACACACACACACACACGGTTGCAAGTGGAATTGGAGAAAGATGCCAGGCGTTGGGAGAGAGCAGGGGATTCCGAAAGAAGTGGGGATAAAGGAATTCCCTCTATACGGATCCCAAAGAGATCCCAGGGCTGTGAGAGGCCTTGGCGTGCTTTTCAGTCAGTGAGAAGTGAGGGAGGAAGGATCCTGCGAGGAGAAAGGGAGGGCAGGCCAGAATGCGGTTAGGGCTGAGCAAAAGACTGCCCTCCCTTTTCTCTGAAAGCACCTCAAGGGAAAATTTAATTGGAGGGAGTATCAGGGCATGTTAGGGGACTGGAGTGGTGGTAAACATCAGCTTGTGATTGTGGGTAGGCAGGGTTTTGATTCTGGCCGTCACCCCTGGAGTGGCCTGGTTTTACTTTTCCCCATCATCCAGGCAGTACTCATGACCCTTACCCTGGGAGGCGGGGGGTGGGGGTGGGGGCGTCCCCTCCATGCCAGATTTCGGGTGAAGGCCCGTGACAGGGAACTCCGGAGCTGCTTCAGTAGAAGGAGCAAGGTAATTGAGGTTGAGAGCAGGAGGCCGAAGGCTTAGGTCACAAAAAGTGCTTTGAGGCTGCTAGATGCCAGCAGAAAGCCCTCTTTCCATTGTGATTCTCTCACCTGAGAATCCCCAAGTGGGGACCAGGGAGGAAGACGATTGTTGGTGACCAAGGGTTGAGGGGATATCCAGTAAAATCATGGCGGAAATCCCCACTGGGGTTTTTCTGGCCTTTTTACTTAGTTTCTTACAGAAGCCAAGACTGCAGTGCTACAGGATGAAGCCGTGAACACCTGAAAGCTTGGGTGTTCCCTGGAACTCAGGCGTCAGCCTCTGCCTCGCTGGCTCAGGCCAGCTCTCTCTGGCTAATGATTCTCTCAGTGTCTGGACTGTCCGTCCCACTTTGCCCGCCTGATAGAGAAAGGTCTTCCCCAGGAGAGGGAACCCCCTGGCTGGATCCAGCCCCAGCTTGATCCAGCCACCATCGTCCCATAACCAAGGGTTGTAAGTATTTGAGCCCCTTTTTCAGCCATGCTTAGCCTTCTTTGCCATGTGCTTCCAGCTGCTTCTCCAACAACACCCTGTCATCTTTTCTTCTCCCTTAGGTCTCAACTAAAAACTTGTCATTTATAGATGGGGCAATGAAGTGACTCACCCAAGGCCACACAGCTCAGGCACGGACAGTCAGGGCTCTGGGTCCATTTCTGTCTGTGCTGCTGCAGGAAAGCTGGGTGCCCCTGGGTGCTGCTGGCCAGCAGACCCCTCCTCGAGCCAGCTGTCCACCTGCCTCATCTGGGGGGGGGCCTCTTCTCTCGTCCCAAACAGCTGAAGCCCATGCATTCAAGAGCCCCAGAGAATGCAGTGTCTCACCTTTCTGGGCCATATACTCATTGCAGGTGGACCTTCTCCCAGGAGCTGTGGGGCTGGAGTATTACCGGAGTTCCTAAAGGCTCAGGCCAAAGGCTGGTCTCCTGGAGCTCATCAACTTGACGAAGTGAAATTATTCCATAATCATAATAACTATCTAGGCACTTACTGTGTGCCAGGTACTTCATACAGGTTCTTGTTCACACTACCTTAGGAGGACAGATAACCCCATTTTAAGGAGGGAGGTAAGGCCACAAAGTTGATGCCAGGCCCATATACCACCAGTGAATGGCAGAACCCCAAAGCCGTGTCTAGCCACTAGCCGCTGTAGGGCTTTACCTCGGGGAGATCTCTGAGCGGGCACGGTGTGTCTGGAAGAAAGTCTACTGCATCGCAGCAAGGGCTGACATTCCCACGGTAAGAGAGGTTTTTGTGCCATTGCTCTGATTCCCACCATACTTTGATTAGCCAATCATGAAAGTTGCCTGGGCAAGAAAGGGATTAAAGGCAGTGGTAAGGTGAACCCCTAAATCAGCGCTTTTAGATTTCAGGAAGATTTGTATGTTGTTTTCATTGCAACAGATTTACCGTCCAACTTGTATTTTATTTAAAATAATTCACCTTAAATAGGTTTGCACTCATCTCAGTAGGAGGACAATAATGCCCGTCAAAACTTGGCCGTGAGTGTTGGGAGCTGAGGGGAGATGGGCCATTTCTTTGATCTTCTCCCAGTGGAGGGTGACCGGGCCATGTCTTTACTTGTACATTGTTGGTTTGTGTGGGGGTGTCTTGGGGGTGCACAACCATCATTGTCATTTTCCTTTCTTTACCTTCCACTCCCCAGAGAAAGTCTGCTGAAGACTTACCCAGAGTGGGAGTCTCTCCTCCTTCCTTTTTTCTCTTTGTGTTTGGTCTGGGGTGGTAAGAATATTTTAAATGTTATGATATGTTTATTGCATGCATTTGATGTCTATGTGGATCTCAGACATCGACACTGGGGAAGGAAGCAGTGGTAATAAAGATGATGTTAGGGACAAGTAGCTTTTACTGAGGAGTTGCTGGATGCCGGACATGGTGGGAAAGACTTTACATGCACTATTTAAATGAATCACCACTCAACCCTGTGAAGTAGATATTCTGTGCCCGGTTTTACAGGTGAAGAAACAGGTCCAGAGAAGATAATTAGTTTACCCAGGGTGGTAGCTAGAGATGGTAGAACCCAGAACTTGAATCTGTGTTTGTTTGATTCCAGAATGAGGGTTCTTCTCTACTAGGCAGCTGTATATTGGGTGTGTGTGTTTGTGCTGGCCATGGACTGTGTTTCTAAGCCTATCGGGTTACCTGCTGGTGCTAAGAGTGGCAACAAAGGAGTTTTCTAAGCCTCTCTGGGCTGCGAACTGAGTGGCAGGGATAAGGGACAAGGTGGACCTCTGTTTTCTGAGATATGAGAACAGGAGCAGTGAAAGCCAAGGGTGCCAGGGTACCCTCGAACCTCCTGGTAGTATGATGTTTATTAGGTAGGCTAAGAAATGGCCTCTCAGACTAGAGATGCCTCAGCCCTTCCTTTTGACCCATTCTAAGATCTCATCCTCTACAGAATGGACTTCTAGCCAGTTGTGAGGTGTCTGGCACTTACCAGGTCATTGATGGGAAATTGACTTCCAGAGATCGGAAAGCCTGCTGCCCGAAATCCCCAGTCATTCAATGATCTCTGTCGCCCGGCCCGGGAGACTGTCTTGGTGGCTTTCTCAGTCCTACCTTTGATTGAGGCCCTGTGTCATTAGTTCATCCCCCCACCCCCATCCTGTAGTGAGGCCAGGCCCTGAGGACCTTTCTCCTCCTTCGTTGTCACGCAGAACTACCCTTGAACCATATTCTGAGCCGATCAGTAGGGCTGCTTGTTTTCCAGGCAACCCGCATCTGCCCACCTGCTTTCCCTTTTCCCTCTCCCCTGAATCTGTGTATCTTATGGAGGTGCTGGTTTTGTATCGGTTTCTGTTTTGTTGATAAAGGTGAAAGAGAGAGAGAAAGAACGTGTTATAGAGAGAGCAGGCTTCCAGCTCCTCTTAGGGAGTACACATCTCCTTGAGTGAAAGAACACGCAGTGCTGGCCTTTGGAATTGGCAGCCAGTGTACTGTTCTCTGTCAGATAAGAGGTACTGTAAATAAAACTGTACACCATGACCCGTTGTAAAATGCCCGGCGTCTGTACTCATTGTTCTGACGGCTTATGCTTTTTTTGGGTCTGCTGTTTTGGTACACTCTGTACTTCCTTATGTAAGCAGGCATGCATATCTCATCAGAACAGTCAAGATGTTTATTTTAAAATCTCAAGGAATTAAAAGAAAAAGGACACAGGACTCAACATCAGATGCTGGCAAACGTTAGGTGTTTTTTCAGCGGTTCCTTCCCCCCCCCCCTTGTTGTTAGCACGGGGGTGGGAGAAGTTTTGGAGGGGGAGGGATTTTGACATTTTTTTCTGCTCTCATTGGCTTCTACCTTCTTTACTTCAGAGAGACGCCAGCCCACATCTGATTGTGTTCGGTATCTTCTCGGCCCCTTCCTAGATGCTCGGGACCCCCCACCCCATTTCTGGGCAGGAAGGCTAGTAGGGAGGAAGGTTCTGTAGTCTGCCAAGGGGGAGAAGCCAGAGGTAGTGGCTGAGGAGGGGCACAGCTGCGGGGAGCCTGCCTGACATGCTTCTGCTGGATTTCAGCTCTGTTGCTGTTGGAATGCTGGGCATTTGATAGAAAGCTTTATGGTTTTGAAAGTGCTTTTCTGGCATGTCTCTCCTTTGATTCCTGCGAGTCAGGGTGATCCTTAGCCCAGAGTGGAGTGGCTCCCACACACGGAGGCCTTACACGGGCTCCAGCCTCCATGTGGGCTGTGGCGACTGCCTCCTTTCTTTTCACCCTTAACCTGCTGTGAGCCCTCCTCCTTCCTCTGGCCCCCGTTTAACTTTCTGGAGGCATCAGGAAGTCAGGGGGAAAGGGGAGAATTCCGAATGGTCCGGCAGCTTCTGCTCCCCTCCCCCCTGGTGCAGCATCCCTGGGAGACTGGCAGGGGCGAGAATGTCTGTCTGTCTGTCTGTCTTTCCCTTAACACTGACTCTCAGATGAACTCAGTGCCTGGGCTGGGAGTGGGATCATTCAGCAGACCTCTGCCAGCCCGTGAAGGGTCCACTCGGGCTGACCGGAGCCTCCTGAATGTCCTGGAGGAGGGCTTGCTTGTTTGCTGCGGGGCTGTGAGTCCTGGGTGGCTGGGCGAGGAGCAGAGGGCCGACAGAAGGGACATCCTGCTCCAGAGGAAGCAGACAGCTCCACTTTCTAAGCTCTCTTTTCCTTCTCCCCCAAACTGCCTGAGAGCCAGCCAGAGACCATTTCCTTGAGTTTTGAAAAAGGGACAGCAGAGAACCCAGGGTGTGTAGAAGGACTCTGCCACCCCCTAGGGGACAGCCTGTCAGTGCCCCTTTCCCAGGCCAGTTCTGTGCCCGGGAACCTACCCGAGGGTTTCTTTGTTTATCAGGCAATCATTGAGCACCAGCTGTGTGTCAGGCACAGAGTGGAGAATTGGGGATGGAGCAGAGGACAAGACAGATGCCAGCCTTGCTCTCACAGAGCTTACAGTCTGCTGGGGAGACAGAAAAGAGGAAAGGAGCCCATAAGGCAGCACAGAACCTGTGAATGGGGCTCCTGGGACTTGTCAGGTTCGGATGTAAAAGCTGGGGGAGGGGGTGCCGTGGGAGGGAGGGAGAGCTGCCAATACTGACACGCCGGTCGTATGACAGATCTTCCTGCACTTCAACAAGACACTCACGTTTAAATTAGCAGGACAAGGTGTGTGTGTGTGTGTGCGCGCGCGCGTGCGATTATAGTGAAATATGTCTTTACAAATGTGAGACTCACTTTACACAAGATAAATGGCCCCCAAATAGCTGTACACTGAATTTCAGTAAAAATCAATCATACTTTGCACGAAGGAGTTCTGGAAAGGAGTCCTGGCTCCGAGCCTGGCTGGGTTGATGGTCAGCGCCACTGACGGGTTCTGCGGCTCTGCCCCATGCATGGCCCCAGCGCTTTCCCCACCTTGTCACAACCCCTTTGGGACGGCCTCTCGCTGTTCCCATTTTACAGACGGAGCCGCAGCCTCACTGAGATGAGGCAACTCACTGAGGGGCACAGCTGGTGATTAGCTTGGCTGGGATCTGTCTTACCCGAATCCTGAGCTCTTAACCACATTCTGCTGCCCCCCCCCCCCGCCGCCCCTGGAAGTATAAAGAACATTAGTAATATCATAGCCACAGAGGGCCTGGCAATTAACAAGTTTTACGTTTGTTAATATCCACTGTCTCCTTCAATCCTGACAGCCTCCAGTGAGGCAGAGGGATCCGATCATTCCCATTTCACAGACGGGGACACAGGCGTGTTGAGGTGTGGTGACGTGTGTGATGTCCACAGCAGGGAATGGCTGAGCCGGGCCCAGGACCCAATTCTCCCCACGTTGGATCTTACCATCACCTCCTCTAGTTCACTCAGATCCGTAATTGCTGGGGAGGATGCGTGGGTCTAGCCCACTTTATCATGGTGTGGTTCTGCCTCTTTGCTATTTAATTTCTTTCCCTGCAATCCATACCCCATCTCTCCCTCTCCCCTCTCTTATGCTATGCCAACCGGCCAGGCTCCCCGCTCTTCCTTTGCCTGGACCGGGCTTTCTTAGAGAGTGGGCTTACCTTCTCGTTCTCCCCTCAGATGTCAGCTCATCCCATATAAAATAGACGCCCCCGCCCTCTCTGTCCCTCTTCACTTATTTCTCTCTTTTTCGCTTATTACCACCTATTTTATATTTACCTGACTTTTATTTTTTAAATTAAACAATTTTTTTTGGCCGCACTGTGTGGCATGCGGGATCTTACCCAGAGCAGGGATCGAACACCGTGCCCCCTGCAGTGGGAGTGCAGAGTCTTAACCACTGGACCGCCAGGGAAGTCCCTTACTTGACCTTTAAAAATGTGCCTTCTGCTCTAGAATATAAGCTCTCTGAGGGCAGGGATTTGTCTCTTTTGTCCATTTGCTGTAAGCACCCCCCTTGGCATCTACTTAACAGACATTCCGAAAACATCCTGTTTGTGTAGGAAGGAGATGGGGAGGAATGTCTGTCCCTGAGCCGTGCCCTGGACTTCTCCCCACTCCAGGATGAGCCCCAGGAAATATTGGGGGTGGGGGTGGTAAATGCAGCTGATATGTCCGTATGTGCCCATTGTGTTCAACTGGCATGACCTCCTTCCTGCCCCCACAACCCCCTTGCACTGATGCTTTATACATATATTAGTGGCTGAATGATGTCACCGTAATGCATTTTGGGAATGGCGGTGAGGTTTACGCACACTTGAGTTGCCCTGAATGCAAACCTGACATCATACTGAAGGCAGCAGCGAACAGCGTATGCACAGTAAACAGGCAAAGACTGTCTTATTGATTAACAGATGAGGCCTCTATTATTGATCAGAGCTCGGTGAGGAAATTTATCACTTTTAATTTCAGGGCTGCCAAATATTTCTGCCTCTGAGCCAGCCATTACAGAGACAATTTAAAGGCACATGCCTCCTCGCGAGGGGGCGGGGTGGAGGGGGTGTCTCTGCCTCTCTCTGCTTGGCTCCTGTGTCCTGGAACTGCCCGTCCTTGCTGTTGGGCTAGGGGTTTGGGGGGAGTCTGGGTGGGGGTGGGGAGTGCAGAGGCTTCATGAATGGGGGCTGGCGTGGGAGCCCATGTCCATGGTATCCGCGTGGGAGGGGGGTTGTCACCCACAGTCACTGAAGACAGGGGACTTTCACACACTCAGCTCAGCTTTGTGACTTCAGCAAGGCGGGGGTGGAGCGGGGAGGACTTTGAGGGCATCCAGATGTGGTCAGGCCTGGGCCAAGCCGGCAGCCTTGCCGAGCTCGTGTGTGCTAATCTGCTTTCTCTTCATCTGAGCTTGTATGATGGTGTGTACATCCGGCCCTTGACTGCCTACCTGCACTCCTTCCTTTCTCCCTGCTTCTCAGTCATTAAAGCAGATGCTCCTGCGGCCACATGGATGGCTGTTTTCTAAGAAACCTCCTCCCGCCCAGCCCTTTGAAGCTACGGCATGAGTAGGTTCCTCACCCAGAGGCAGGGCTCCAGCGCCATGGCGATGGTGATGGTGATGGCGAGTCCACGGGGCACCCTTCCCTTTTCAGTTCCTGCTTCCCTCCTCAGGCCCCTCCTCCCCCTTTCTTCTTTAGGGGGCCATGAGAACCGGTGGGATGTAGAAATAAAGAAATAAATACAGTTAAAATCCGATCCCTTACAGATCCGCAGAAGATCATTGCTGGCTAATGATTTGGAACTGGGGACAGTTTCTCACTATGACAGGGCTGCGACTTCATCCACCCCCAGTCGTCCCACCGCTGCCCTTTGAGGTGCTTGCTGCATTTCCATTATAAATGGATGGAAAGTGGCTTGGCTGTCTCTAGTGTGAACACAAGTTGTGACTGCTTTGCCATCGAGTTCCCTGGCTCTTTCTTTGAAGCTCTAGAAGCCGCTGACAGGCCCTTAGCCCTAGGACGCCTGCAGTTTGTAGGGACACCTGGAGGGGATCACGGTATTCTCCCTGCCTTGAGGCGAAATTCAACTCCAGCCACCTAAGACAAATGACAACATTTATTTTTAAAGCGCTTAAGGAAAAGTGATTTCATATCTTTACTGGGGCACTTTATCACTCATTTATTTAGTTAATCAACTGATATTTATTGAGTATCTAATAGAGGGCATATGCTGCTCCTTATTAGGAATGTAGACAAGATCAATGCCCTAAATGTTTATTAGTATTTAAGTCTACACTAGTACAACTTGTATTCTGAGTTCTCGCCCTTAATGTGCTAAATACCCCAAGGCCAAGATTTTAAAACTATTTAAAGAGTAGTGGAACCCTTTTTTCCAAATAGAATTTTACAAAACCTTGATGTATAAAAGCATAAATTGGATTTTAATTTTTTTTTATTTGGGGAAAGGGATTTCAGAGCCCAACTTCATATTCATGAGGCATCTTTGCAGATGGACCCCTAAGGAGGCTGAAGGGTATAGGGATTAAGAGCAAAGGCTGTGAAGTCAGGCTCCCGGGGTTTGAATCCACCTCTGTGGTTACCTACTGTGTGACACTGGGAAAGCTATTTAACCTCTCTGTTCTTGAGTTGTCTCATCTGCTAAATGGGTATATTCATACTATGTCCTTTAAAAGGTAGTTAGGAGGGCTTCCCTGGTGGCGCAGTGGTTGAGAATCTGCCTGCTAATGCAGGGGACACGGGTTCGAGCCCTGGTCTGGGAGGATCCCACATGCCGTGGAGCAACTAGGCCCGTGAGCCCCAACTACTGAGCCTGCGCGTCTGGAGCCTGTGCTCCACAACAAGAGAGGCCGTGATAGTTAGAGGCCTGCGCAGCACGATGAAGAGTGGCCCCCACTCGCCACAACTAGAGAAAGCCCTCACACAGAAACGAAGACCCAACACAGCAAAAAAAAAAAAAAAAAATTAATTAATAAAACTCCAACCCCCAACATCTTAAAAAAAATTAAAAAAGGTAGTTAGGATTAAATGAAATGATACATCCTAAATACTTAGCCTCATGCCTGGTATACGCCACAGCCTCAGGAAATCTGAGATGGTTTGAAAACAGCACTAGACAGCTTTCTACTACAAATATGTAGAAGAAGTAGTTCTGTCTCTTACAAGACTCTGATATGAAACTAAAACACAGGTACACTTAAAGAAATGCTCAGACGTGTTGAAAGGAACGCAGTGCAGCTGCAGATTAGAAAGGGTAGAGCAGTGAGGGGCCCGGTGTGCTTGGCGCATGCGTACTCCGGTCTTGGAAATGGACTAGGACCGGAGCGGACGGGAATGAGGCGGGGCGTTGCTCAGGCACAGAGAACCACGGAGGATCAAGCGGCGCCCACAGAGGGCCAGGGAGGACAATTTCTAGTGGAGCTGGACAGACAACTGGGTCAGGTTATGGAAGGCCTTGAAGCCAAGTAGAGGAATTTAGAATCAGTGCAAATTGTGAGCCACTGTATTATTTTTTTAACTTTTAATTTTATATTGGCGTATAGCCGATTAACAATGTTGTGATAGTTTCAGGTGCACAGCAAAGGGACTCAGCCATACGTACACATGTATCCATTCTCCCGCAAACTCCCCTCCCATCCAGGCTGCCACGTAACATTGAGCAGAGTTCCCTGTGCTATACAGTAGGTCCTTATTGGTTATCCTTTTTAAATAGAGCAGTGTGTACATGTCAATCCCAAACTCCCTAACTCTCCCTTCCTTCCCCCCTCCCCACCGTAACCATAAGTTCATTCTCTAAGGCTGTGAGTCTGTTTTGTAAATACATTTATTTGTATGATTTCTTTTTAGATTCTGCATATAAGTGATATCATACGATATTTCTCTTTCTCTGTCCGACTTACTTCACGTGATATGAAAATCTCTAGGTCTATCCGTGTTGCTGAAAATGGCATCATTTCATTCTTTTTTTATGGCTGAGTAATATTCCATTGTATATATGTACCACATCTTCTTTACCCATTCCTCTGTTGATGGACATTCAGGCTGCTTCCATGTCTTGAGCCATGGTATCTTTTTGAGCAAGGAAACGTGAGGAATCAAGTGGCCTTCAAGGAACCTGCCTCTGTTGGGTGGATCAGAGGGTGGCTGATGGTGTGGCAGCTCTCCTGAGTCATTGGGTCATTCTGGGCATGACCCAACAAGGGCCTCGGTAGGGGCAGTGGTTATCGACATGCAGTGGAAGAGATGCATCTAGAAGACATTTTGAGGGAAAGCTGCCAAGGCGTGTGACAGGCGCCCCCTGGACGAGATAACAGAGCCTTGAAGACTGTTAGCAAGTGGTAGAAAGTCATCTTCACATCGTGACACTGGTTCCAGAAAAGTCGATCAAATTGAATTGCATTGAATTGATTTTGTTTATTCCATAGATATGTACAGCAATACGTTCCCACTGGGTGTCAGGCAGATGCAGCTGTGCCTGAGATGACATATTCCCTCCCTCGGGGAGCTGGAAACGGAGCCACAGGCATTTAGGAGACACCCTGGTGAGGCCGTGACCCGGAATGTACAGGGTGCTGTGGGAGCACAGAGGAGGACTGCCTCACCCAGACAGGGGGCAAGGGTTTGGGAGCTGAGGCATGAATGATGAAGCGGGGCTAGCCGTACTGTGGGGCTGGGGAGAGGGGCAGGAGTGTCAGAGCCAGAGGAGGTACAGAAAGATGCTTGGAGACCTTGCAGTGAAGAAGCAAAGGGCTGGAGACCAGGAAACAAGGATGAGGAGAGAGAAGAAGCAGGAAAGAGAAGTGCAAGAAGGGTTTTGTGAGTCACCGTGTAGAGTTTGGACTTTATCCTGAAGGCACTGGGAAATCATTCAGAGGTTTTAAATGGTCAGGTACAGGAGGTGGCCAGGTAGACAGTTTAGTTTTAGATGCACTGAGTTAGGGGTTTATCCAGGTAGTGATATGTCAGCAATTCCTATCTTCCTGTAAAATATAATCTGGGCAACAGGGCACGTTACTCCTCATTGGATCACGTACTCCTTTCCATCTCTCACCTGGAGCCAGCCCCCCAGAATCCCCCTTCTTCTTGGGCATCGCTCCCGGACCCCATCTCTGTTTGTCTTGGTTATGCTGGTTCTGTTCCCTGTTCTGTCTGGGAGAGCCCTCGGTGGGGGCATTCGGAGCTCAGTTGGGTGGGTGATCACATCTTGGAGGAGGGTCTGGGCTGGCTGCTGGGACCATGGGTTATTCCTGACTTGGGATCTTCACAGGTGTTAAGCCCCCTCCCCCAGGGTCCACCTGCAAGATTTTGGCCCACGACGCCCTCTCCTAATGCAATATCACTCTTGATAGTAAGGTAACTGCCTCTCCTTTCTTTCAGCGGGTGCCAAAGCCTTTGTCTGTGATCAGTGTGGTGCCCAGTTTTCGAAGGAGGATGCCCTGGAGACACACAGGCAGACCCATACTGGTGAGTGACTGATCCCCGTCCCCCAGGTCCTCCGCAGTGTGACAGCACATGGACGTGAGTATCTTGTTTCCCCAGGGGAGCTGTGAGTGGGGATGGCTTGTGCCATGCTCAGCTACCGTTGCTTGTGGGGCTGGCTGGGCAGGAGTTTATGTGTGTGACTTTGCCCCAGAACAACAGCTGCCCTGGATTAGGCCAAGACCTCTGTCTCTAATAGGCCACTTAGATCCTATCTTCATGGAGACTCTCGTGGAGGCCTTAGGAAGCCCGTGATGTTATCTAAGCATCCCCTTCCCTTGGTGAAGGGTCAGGAAACTTGCACCCTACCTGACTAACTCTGAAACCGTCATGTAGTGGGCTGGTCCTCCCTCTGCAACAGTCTAGTCATTGTCTGAAAGCAAGCAGTCTGTCCACAGGGTTGCGTTTGAACAATATTAACGAACAATGATACTGCTGTGATTTCACGGCATCAGTGTCATCTCATCGTGGTAGCTGACGCCATCATCATCATCATCATCAATGTAGCTTCACAGTTACTGAACGTTCACAAGGTGCCAGGCACTGTTCTCGGTGCTTTACCTGATCTCATTTGTCCAGTCTTTCCATAACTTTGTTAGGTAGGAGGCTATTCCCATGTCATAGATGAGGAAACTGAGGTTCAAAGGGAGGAAAGTGACTTGCTGAAGTGAACACTGAGGACAGGAGTGGTATGGCTTAGACTGCCTGGTTTAATCCTGATTCTGCCACTTACTATCTGTTGGATCAGTTACTCAAGCTCTCTTAATCTGGGTTTCCTCGTCTGTTAGAAAAGTGGAGTAATAATGGCACCTACCTCATAGCATAGATTTTTGGGGGAGATTAAATAAGATATTTAATTAAATAAGATTAAATAAGATACTTTATTTGAAGTGCTTTGGGGAATGCCTAGCTCATAATAAACATTCAATAAATAGTAGTAGATGCATTTAATTTAATCAATATTTATTCAGTTCCTATAATGTGCTCCGCACTGTTGGGGTCTTTAGATAACATTCTTCATGGAACTGAGATTCTCCAAGGGAGACAGGATACGCAATATAATGTCAGGTCATAATAAGTGCTAGTGAGAAAAAATATAGCAGGATAGAGAGAAAAGTGGTATTTTAGATCAGACGGTCAGGCTTCTGTGAGAAGGAGACATCTGAGTAGAGTCCTAAAGTTGGGAAGTGAGTCATTCAAAGGTTTCAGGGAAGAAGGTCTGAGCAAAGGGAGCAAGCACTTGCAAAAGCCCTGAGGCTGTGTTGAACTTCACAAGTTCAAGGAAGAGCACGAAGAGCAGTGTGTGTTCGAGGGGTGGGGAGTGAGGTGCAGAGAGTGGTGGGAGGTGAGATTGGAAATCAGGTGGGTCTCTCAACCCTGGCAAGGAATTTGGATTTTCTTCTGCATGTGCCAAGAGTCCTCGGGAGGTGGACAAAAATATGTGCAAATCATACATCTGATAAGAAACTTTTGGTTTGAAAATGTAAAGAAACCTTAGGACTCAATAATAAAAATACAGATAACCAAAATAAAACGTGTGCTAAGGATCTGAATAGACATTTCTCCAAAAATAGACATATGGTCACTGAGCGCATGAAACGATGTTTGACATCATTAGCCATCAGGGAAATACAAATCAAAATCACAGTGAGATACGACTTGACACCCATCAAGATGTAGCTCTAATAAAATACTGGCAGTAGGAAGTGATGTTGAGAATGGGGGACAGTCAGAACCCTCACACACGGCTGGTGGGAGCGTAAAATGCTGCCGCCACCTTGGAAAACAGTCGGGCAGTTCCTCAGAAAGTTAAACGGTTACCGTGTGACCCAGCAATTCCACCCCTACGTGTGCAAAAACATGTATCTACACAAAAACTTTGACATAAGTGTTCATAACAGCATTATTATTTATAATGGTCAAAAAGGTAGAGATAACTCAACGTCCACCTACTGATGAATGGATAAACAAAACGTAATTTATCCATACAATGGAGTATTATTCATCTATAAAAAGGAATGAAGTATTGACACATTCTGTAACATGGATGAATCTTCAAAACATCATGGTCAGTGGAAGAAGCCAGTCACAAAAGGCCACATAGTATGTGATTCTGCTTATATGAAACATCCAGCATAGACAAATTATAGAAATAGAAAGTAAATTAGTAAATGCCAGGGGCTGGGAGATTTGGGGGGAAATAGGGAGTGACTGCAAAGTATGGGGTTTCTTTTTGGCGGGATGAAAATGTTCTAAATTCGATTGTGGTGATGGTCATGCATCTCTGAATATATTAAAAACTATCGACTTTATACTTTCAAAGCTTGAACTGTGTATTATATGGTATATGAATTATGTCTCAGTAAAGCTGCCTATACCTGCACACGCAAACGTTTATAGAAAAGGGGGAATATAGTCCATTGGAAGGTGTTGAATGGGGGGATGGCATGACTTGATTTATGGGTTTAAAATATCACCCTGGTTCCTGTGTTGAGAACTGACCATAGGAATGTTTCAGTTATCAATTGCTGTAGAAGAAACCACTCCAACAGTAGATTAAAGCCACGATGTGTTACTATCTCAGACAGTTCTGTAGTTGACTGTGCTCAGCTGGGCAGTTTTCACTTGGGGTCTCTCACTTGGTTGCAGTCGGATGGTGTCTGGGACCGGAGGCGTCTGCAGGCTCAATAGGGCTGGGTGTCCACGATGGCTTCCTCATTCATATATCCGCCTCCCAGTCCACCCCATGGCCTCTCTCTACAGCAGAGCAGCCTGGACTTCTCGCCTGCCTGCTTAGGGCTCCAAGAGTCAGGAAGCAGAGACTGCCAGCCCTCTTAAAAGCTAGGCTGGAAACACATAGCATCACTTCCGCCATATTTCATTGCTCTTAGCAGGCACAGGACAGGCCCAGATTCAAAGGATGGAAGAGTAGACTCCCCTTCTCAGGGGGGAATGACAGACACATAGGGGAAGAGGAACTGGGGCAGCCATCTGTGGAGACAAGCCACTAAGCGACCACAGGGACTGGAGGGGAAGAAGGAAGATCGGTCAACTGCTGCTGCTGTTACAATTATTGTCAATATCTTCTTGTCCTTCTGCCTCACAAAATCAGCCTCTCTGAGTGGAAGACATACGTCCTAGCCCTGGTATCAAGGGCTTTGGGCCGGTGTTGCCCTGGCCTGTGGCAGCAGGAGGAGAACTTTCTAGGTGAGCTGTCATTCCAGCCAGTGACCCCCTGGCTTTGTTAAAGAAGGGAACTTGGCAAGATTTTGCCCGGAGTTGCAGAGCTGGTTATCTTCAAAGCCAGAGGAGGACCTAGGTCTCCCAGGCTCCCAGCCAGTTTCTTATTGCTGGACCACACATGTAACCAAGAATCCTAGTCTGAGAATTCAAGCTGGGGGGCTGAGGAGACCGAGATCTGAGCCAGCTTCGCCAAGCAGCTTCATTCTGTCCATCCAGATTAAACTTGCAGCAGCAGGGAGCAAGCTGCCCTCACAGCCAGGGCCAGGGCGAAAGGCTGAGTCCCTGCTCGGTGAGCGGATGGGGTATTGTTCACAAGCAGACCCCACACACTTATTGAGCACCTTCTGTGTGCCTGGCGCCCACTGGGGATATGGCGGTGAGCAACACAGATGTGCTCCCTGTATTTCTTTATCAAACAACTTTATTGAGATATAATTTACATACCGTTCACCTGTTTAAAGTATCCAGTTCAATGGTTTTTGATATATTAGTGTATTTTTAAAACGGTTATAAAAGATATATACATAAAATCTGCCATTTTAGCTATTTTAAAGTGTACAATTCAGAGCAGTTAATGATATTCCAACCTGTTTTTAGAGTTTGGTATTGATTCAGCTCTGAAAGTCAGGAGGCATCTTAGGACCAATACCCTTCCAGGATTTATTAAGTCAGTGAGGACTTGAAAGTGATCAACACTTTCCAAAAAAGGATATTAGTTTCAGGTATGATTGGAAAGAACCTGGAGTTTGAGTCAGAAGCTGAGGAGGGGGCATCTGACTCCACTGTCTAGCAGGTAAATCACCTTGTTCCTCATCCTTTCTGACCTTCAAGTCTCCTCACCTGCAAAGGAGTATAGTGCCCATCCTTCCTGTAGCAGAGGTGGGTCCCAGCCCATTCAGACTGACTTTTGCTTTATCTCCAAGTTGAATCCAAATTGTGGAGGAGAGACCAAGGTGGATGCTTTGAGAAAGGCTCCCTCCCCACCTGGCTGTGAGCGCAAGGCAAGCTCCCGCTGAGTGAGGGACTTCAGCCACTCCCTGGTGTGGGGCAGGGTGCCCTGGGCTGGGGAGAGAGGCAGTAGCAGCCTTATCCTCAGCATTGGGTTGGCAACGAGGCAGCTCTTCTGACGCCCGTTTATCATCTATAGTGCTGTTTCCTGCAAAACCCAGATAGATCCTTAGACTCTTAATAATCAATGAAAGCACACAACTTGAAATCTAGTTGCCGTCTCCATTCTAAGACAGGGGGCCTGTGAGGAAGAGAGAGGCCTGGGTATGAGGAATGCTGAAAGTGACGCTAATGTTACTGGACTGGGAAAAGCCGGTGGGGTACCAGGTATCGTTGGAGAGCCATCAGGAGGGCAGAGAGAGAACTCTGTAAAGGAGAAGCAGTTGAGACCCTGGGAGAGTAAAGTCATGGTAATGCCACCTTTATATTTCTTTTCTTTTTGGCCACGCCACATGGCATGTTGGATCTTAGTTCCCCGACCAGGGATCAAACCCGTGCCTCCTGCATTGGAAGCATGGAGTCTTAACTGCTGAACCGTCAGGGAAGTCCCCACCTTATATTTCTGATACCTTTGTTGATCCAACTCTAACTTCAGTGCCCTCTCCACCAGTCCCCAGCTGCCTGCACATTGACTCACTGTTGTCTGTGGGTGTGTGGCTGAATGGTTTAGGGAGAGATCGTGTAGGTCGTGGCCCTTTCCTGGGCAGGGCTCTTTTGGATCCCTGTGACCCATTTAACTAAGAATCCTCAACACCCTGATGCCCATGTTCCCCTTGGGAGATAGGATCCAGTTTCCCTGAAACAGATCAGGTCTGGGAGTTCCATGCCCAATGCCGCCCGCCATGTCGGAATTCACAGAGCTAATGTGTGGCATGGCATCAGGTGAGTGATCAGGGTGCCTCACAGGTATTCTTGACACTGAAAAATGAATTTAGTAGAAAGTATTTCCAATTCTGTTTTCGTCAAACAAAAGTCATCTTCACGTCTCATCCTTTCGACCCCACTTACCCTGGATTTCTGTCCTGGTGTGTGTGACCCCTCCTTGTGCCCTCCCTCCAGGATCTTTTTTTTTTAATATATGAATTTATTTATTTTATTTATTTATTTTTGGCTGCATTGGGTCTTTGTTGCTGAGTGCGGGCTTTTCTCTAGTTGCGGCGAGCGGGGCTACTCTTCCTTGTGGTACACGGACTTCTCATCGTGGTGGCTTCTCTTGTTGCAGAGCACAGGCTCTAGGTCCGTGGGCTTCAGTAGTTGTGGCGTGTGGGCTCAGTAGTTGTGGCTTGCGGGCTCCAGAGTGCAGGTTCAGTAGTTGTGGCGCAAGTGCTTAGTTGCTGCACGACATGTGGGATCTTCCCAGACCAGGGCTCAAAACCATGTCCCCTGCATTGGCAGGCGGATTCTTAACCACTGCACTACCAGGGAAGCCCTCCCTCCAGGATCTTGGTGGCCTCCGGCTGGTGCTCAGGGAGGACACACTTATGGTTGGGTTGGGCTCAAGCATCGTTGTCACACTTCAGTTTTCTGTTTTGCTACAGTGAAGACTTTGAGGAGATAAACAGAGTCACTTTACACCTTTTATATTATGACAAATACATATTGCAAAACACTGCTGCTTCCAAAATGTTTGGGTTGCAGAGAAGTGAGGAATTAACAGCTCTGCAGCTCCCCAAGATGCTTGTACTTCATTTACACATCAGAATTTTTTTACACTGTTCAGTAAAATAAAAAGCGAGAAAACACACATCCACGCACGTGTACACACACACATCCACTGCACCACTTGGGTTCTATATCAGGAATGTCTTAAATTAGTAAGTAGTTCTTTAAAGTCCAGATAAACTGATAAATACCATTAATGGCTTAATTTATACTCTGGGTTTGAAATCTGACACATGGACACTATCTTGGCTCAGGAAACGCAAGTGGTTTTGTGCCAGAGGTTTTAATGACCGATCAGTAATATAAATTGCTGCATCACTGAACAGAAATAGCTTCTCTGTGTCATTTGATCTGGAAACTTCTCCGGCCAGGCAGCAGTTAATAAATTTAAAAATAATTACCCTCTTCATTCAAAGTCAAACTAATTAGGAGTGGGTTTTACAAATCATAATGTTGTCCAAGCCACTGTACCTCCCCGTTTGGGATTTGAACAGGCCTGGGGGGCAACGGCTGGGATCAGGTGGCATTAATTAGAAGGCAGGGGAGATACCACAGCTGCTGAGCTGAAGGTGAGGGGGTTGGGACAGTCTGCAGTGTGCCCTGTGGGGGAGGGAGTGAGGAGAGCTCAGTGGGGCAGCCTTGGGGTTGAGCTGTAGGAACCTACAGCTCTTTTAATCCATATGTAAGGAACTCAGAGCACCTGCCTCTGTGTGATCTGAGCATGGGGGAGATGAGGCCAGTGCTAGTGTTTGGGGGCCAGGCCTGAGAGACTATGAGAACCCCAAAAGCAGGAAAGGCAGATGTGCGGTTGGCTGGGGAGGATGGACCTGCCTGAAGCCAGGGGAGTGGGGAGGATGGACCTGCCTAAAGGCAGGGGGGTGGGGAGGAGGACCTCTTGAGGGCTTTATTCACTAGGCAGGTTGGGGCCCTGATAGCAGGGGTCAGGTTTGTCTTGCAGGCTTCAGGGAAGAGGGACCATTGGAACCTGATGTCTGAGTGTGACATTCAGGGTATTGGGAGCATAGTGACACACAGAACTTGGGATCTGGTGTCAGACCGTCTAGATTCAAATCCCAGTCCCATCACTTCCACGTTTTATGAGCTTGGGCAGGTTGCTTAACTTCCCTAAGCCTCCACTTCCTCCTTGGTAACATGATGGCAATGATGCTATCGTACAAGGGATGTTGTGAGGATTCAATTTGATGATCCATGGAAAGCACTGAGCGTAGGCCTTACCTGGAATAAACTCTCAGTAAATGGTGGTGGTGGTTACTAACACGGAACCATCGTGGTCTTCACCAGAGGTCGTGGAGGGTACCCATTCCCCTGACTAGGTAGGTGAGAGGGGAAGGGCCAGGTTGACAGTACTGGTGGTGGAGGAATGGGAATGGTGTACAGCTGCTTTTCCAAGGTGATGGGATCTTTGAGGATCCCTGACTTGTCCTCTGGCCAAGAGGACGTTTCCAGCATGCTCAGAGAGCTAACAGCCCCTGGAGCCCTCTAGGTGCAGTGGGGAGAGGTGAGGGCAGAATGAAGTTCTGCATGTTGAACAATCTCACAGAGCAGATTTGGTAGATCTTATTTAAGGCCCTAGCTAGAATGCTCAAAGCTGCCCAGGAGGACCACCCTCTACCAGTATCTAAGCAAATGCTGTATACAGCTAGGTCAGACAAGCTACAGAGCTGGGGTAAGCACGAAGCAGGTGTTCCCCCTTCCAGGAGCAGCAGGGATATGCCCTGCCACATCTTAGAGGATGCCTCATTGGTTGGTGCCCTTGAAGGCTGAGGAATCTTGAGTCCCCTGCAGGTGTCCTGGCCCATGTCTGTTACCATCAGGAACCTGGGTATTCTGGAAATATAAATAAGACCTTCTGTGTGATGCCTCCTTATCCCCTCTTAGTGCCCTGGTAAGGAAAAGAGGCTAAAGTCATTCCTAGGTTTAGGAGTTCTGGGGCTAGGAAGCTTCAGGGAAGCCCTAGAGGCCAGGACACTAGGTTGAACTAGATCACCAGACTTGCCCCAAAGCAATTCCGCTCTCTCCTCCAGTCCCCACCCTGCCTCACCAAGTCAGCCAGGTCAGTGACTTCAGTTTGCTACAGATCAGAGTAGCCTATGCAGCTGGTTTGTCCCATAATTCCTTCATTCATTTATTCCCTAAGTTTTAAAGTACCTACTATGTGCAACGGGCTTTGTGGACCCAGTGCCTAATGGTGAAGAAAACTTGGTGCCTGCCTTCCTAAAGGCTACAGTGCTGTGGAAGAAATGAACAAGTAGGGCAAATTTCCCTTGGGTACAGATAATATAATAACTGTACTCAATTGGATACTTTGGAGATATAATTTTAGTAAGTCCTCATTACAGCCCTAAAACAGACATTTTTCCTCCCTATTCTTTGCTAGAGAAAACAGAGACAGGTTAAGGACGGCCTGTCCAGGGTGGGTAGAATATGTGCCTCGGGGTCTTGCACCCCAGAGCCCATGTTTTACTGCTGCCTTCCCTCCCCATGTGGGCCTGGACATTGTACCTAATGTGCAGCCCGGGGGCTCAACTCTGCCCATTCAACAGCCTAGGAAACTAGGGCTCAGAAGCCCATATTTGAAAAAGGGGGTCAGTTAAGAACAAACAAGCCAAACTAGAATTAGGACCCACGAGTTCTTACTTCCAGTCCAAAGTTCTCTCCACTCTGACTGCAAAATAAGGACTTTCTTTCACTGGCCTAGAAAAAACTGCTTCATTTCCACCTTCCTGCGTCACAGAGGAAGCCACTCAAGCAGATGCAAATGCTGGTTCTCATCCTCTCCGTGTCAGCTGCAGGAGGGTCCTGCGGTCCAGGAACAGCTAACATGCCTGGTGGCCAAGGGCAGCCGTGCTGCGGGGCCTGCCCTCCCCTGATAGCAGGGAGCGGATGCTGGAGGGCACCCTGCCCCAGGGCCCTCTCCTTTTCAGTGTGAAGGAGGCTAGGAGGCACACTGTTGTGGCTTTGGAAGGAGAAGGCAATGAGAAAACACTCTCTCGCATGCACACACACACACACACACACACACACACACACACACTGCAGCTCAGTAAACACCCCCTTTGAACGCACAGAGCTATACCCCCGCCTTGGTGGTGTCGGCTGGCTACCTGCTTGCACTGGCCCCTCTCTCCCTCCTGGTACATTAACGATGCTTGGAAAAAGCTCTGGGGACAGTCTCCGGCCCTGAACTTCAGAGGAGAAAATGAAGTCCTTGTTTGCAGGACTTTCGGTGGTAGATGGGCAGGCAGTTCAGAGACTTGAAAGAGTAAGCAGCAGGATTCCTTCCCTCGGGGCGGTGCCAGCCTTGCCCCCCTCCTGTCCCGGGCCTGGCACGAGGGGCGGCACTGGGCACAGAGGAGCCGCATCAGGGTGGCTGGCCCCTGTCCTCCAGCAGTAGGAAAACCAGCAACTGTTCTGGCTCCTGCTCCCAAGGGCAGCCTCTGGGTGCCCAACCTCAGAGGACGGGGGAGGGGAAGGCAGAAGGGCCAGCGGACAAGAAGGAACTTCACCTACCCAAAACTTGTCGTGGAAAAAGGCAGAGCGAGCCTCACACCCCTGCCCACGCCGGAGGGCACGCACAGGACAGGGCAGGGGGTCATCGGATGGACACGTGGACTCCACTTAGGTTGGCATGACCTCCCCATTGAAAACATAATAGCTTTCGACTTTTCTAAATATCAGGGGTGATTTGTATAGCATTTCACGTGGCGTGCCAGGGAATTGAACCTGAGAAAGCCCAAGCTCGGAACGGCTGCTGAACGTCATGGGCACTTTGGGAGGGAGAGTCATGTGCTGCTGTTTGTACAGTCAATTCACCAGCATAGATTTACTCTTGACCTCATTTCATGCTGTTACTATAATGGCATGTTTGATGCCTAATATAGAGTTTTATTTTCCAAGCCCAGGGCTCTCGGCTCTGTTGGAGCTGCTTGCGGTGGCGTAGGGAAGGACAACCCAGCTGTCACCTGCTGGCCCAGACAAGCCATCCTTCTGCCCCGTTCACCCTAGTGGCAGCCAGGGTCCCTCTGGGCTCCTTCTGGATGGACCCCCAGTGCTTCTTTTTAATTAATAAATTTTGTTGGGTTTTTTTTTTTTGAGTGATTTTAGATTTACAGCAACATTGAGTGGAAAGTAGAGAGAGTCCCACATACCCTCTTCTCCCCACGCTACCACAACTCCCCCACGGTGAACATCCCCCATCAGTGCGGTGTATTTGTTACAACTGATGAAACTACATTGACACATCATTATCACGCAAAGTTTATGTTAACGGGTCATTTTGGTTGTTGTAAACTCTCTGGGCTTTGATAAATGTATAATGACGTGCATCCACCATTGTGTCATGCAGAAGAGTTTCACCGCGCTACAGAGCCTCTGTGCTCTGCCCATCCATCACCCCAGTGCTTTTTATGTGAAGCATTGCTGCTTTGAGAGGTTTGGCTCTCTAGGGATTGGAGAGGAAAATTGACCCGAGGTTGATTTGGGGTTAGAAAAGGTTGAAGCTCATTCACTCAAGTAGACATCTTGAGCATCTGCTTTGTGCTGGACATTGATGCTGGGTCCTGGAATAGGGATACAGCAGCAAGCAGGACTGGTCCCCGCCTTCCCCAGCCTCCCATCGTAGTGGAAATGATGAACGTCATTGTGTGACAGCCGCATGGTATTTGGAAAAGCAATAATGAATGAGGAGAAAGGAGAACCGAGTTCTTATCCTGGCTCTGTCACAGGCTTGCTTTATGACATGGGACAGATGGCCTTGTTTCTCTGCCTCTCTCAAATGTGGGGAGTGGGAATTAGGTAAGAAAAATTGCTGTTTGAGGGGTTCCACGGTTCCAAGCACAGCCTGAGATTCCAATCTTGTATGGGTGGTCTACATTTCTCTCAACTTCAGCACATTTGTAAACTCTGATTAATATGATCTTTGGACGTTTACAGTTTCTGTCTCTCACCAGTTAGCAAGCATTTCTTTCATTTTATTTAGATGTTTATTCAATAAAAAATTAAATGCCTACTGTGTGTGAAGAAGAGATTAAAGGTGAAGATCTTTTGCCTTTTAAAAACTATTCCAGAAGTTTGAGGGGAATGAGAGTGTTTTGATGATTTTTTAAATCATGATGATATTTTTAATTGAAAATTTCAAATATACAGAAAAATTACAGATTACTAAAAGAAATTCCCATATGTATCCTTCATTTAGATTTGCCAATTAACATTTTTCCATATCTGTTTTATTGTTCTCTTTTTCACACACACACACACACACACACACACACACACACCCTAAAGAGAAAAATAAAGCAATATCTCTATCGTCTTTCTTTCTATCTATCTATCATCTGTCTATCATGTACATCTAATTTTTTGAACAATGGTGATAAATTATTTAAAATTTTCAGACCAAATGTGATAGTGTTTTGATCTTTGAGGACTATTGTTCAGAGCTTGGACTGTGCTGGCACTGGTGCTTTTATATATTATCTGATAGAGCCAGCATCACCCCACTAAGAGGCAGTTCACTGCCTGTATCACTGCTGAGGACTCGCTGGCTCAGAGACGTTTAAGTAACATGACTCGTTCAATGGAAGGACTGGTGGGATTCAAGTTCAGGGCCCCCAGTGGTGAGTCTGATGGGACTTTGGGGTCACCTGTCATCCTCCTGTTCAGAGTTACCCCTTCCCTTTCACGTGGTCCTCATGCCAGATCCCCCGTGATCAGCTTCAGTCCCCAGCCCTGGGTTCCCACTCACCTCTCCTCCCTCCCATCCCCACCCCCCGTCTGTGTCTCCTTTATCTTTTCAACTCCTACCCCTTCCTCTCTGGCTGTGCTCCCTTCTCCCTCATGACACCATGGCTGCTCAATCACAGAAAGGAGTTAATAAAAACCAATGTGTAACTGAAACTTGAAAAGCCATAAATCGCCTTGTTTTTTCTAGGATGTTGGTAGCATTTTGATTTAATAGTTGGACAAACACAAGGGCCTATTTTATTCAGAGTTTACAGGCCTCAAGGCTGTTATTCCTCCAAATTTAATAGCATTGAAATTGCAGGGTTTGCTATAATTTGCCTATCGCTTTCTGCTCCACCATTGATGTTTATTGTCAGCGGGATGGAATCTCAATCCGACTCACTTAGATAACATGTCTGTTAAACATTTAGATAATTGTACCATCATTAACTTGTCACATTATTTTAGAGATTCAAAACAGAAGCGCAGGGTAAGTAGAGGTACTAAGGGGGCGGGGGGGAAGGAGGAGGAGGAAGAGAAAATCTCTCCTGAGTTAAACAACCAGGAGATGAGAGAGTTGATTTCACACTCTTGACATTTCATCGGAGGTGTCTGAGTAAGGAGGGGTGTGCTGTAGAGCTGGGCCACCAACCCAGGGCAGGCCACCCCTGTGACAGCACCACAGATGCTCAGAGACCTTCGGTGTTTCGTGCCCAGCTTTGGCCTTCATGCACCAAAGATCAGTTTTTTAGCTTCCCTTAGAGATGCTGATTCCAACATTATATGTAATTACAAAGCATTGAGAACAACCTACATGTCGAAAGGTAAGGACTCTGTTAATTATGGTACCTGCATGGAAAGATGTCCACGATGTTTTGTGTGATAAAAGGTGGTTACGGGGGCTTCCCTGCGTGGTGCAGTGGTTGAGAGTCCGCCTGCCGATGCGGGGGACACAGGTTCGTGCCCCGGTCCGGGAAGATCCCACATGCCGTGGAGCGGCTGGGCCCGTGAGCCACGGCCGCTGGGCCTGCGCATCCGGAGCCTGTGCTCCGCAGCGGGAGAGGCCACAGCAGTGAGAGGCCCGCGTATCGCAAAAAAAAAAAAAAAAAAAAAAAAAAAAAAAAAAGATGTTTAGGGAAAAAGGCTGTATAGTGTGATCTTCTTTAATATAAAATACAGAAGCCATCCTGTAAGATTCTTTAAGGCTCTATACCTATTAGCAGTGATTGTCTTTAGAGAATGGAATTACAAAGCAAGGCAGGTTTTACTTTCTGCTGTATCTATTTCTGAATAATAATAATTAGGATTTATTTTCTTTATTGTTATATAATAATAATATTTATTGGCATGTATTACTTATATAATTTTCAAAATTAAGGTCCCATTATAAATAATAAAAATATTACCTTTGAGTCTCATTCTTTCCATGGAGGAGGATTTCTAAAAATAAAAGGCTACAAGTGCAAGTAAATGGGTTTTGAGGAAGATATAGGACATTAATATCTCAGCTACACTGGTAGGCGCCTCAGTTTCCCACTGTTAAGACAGGTAACTGCCAGATGGAGAACTCGGTACCCTGGGAGGCTTGTGCCAGCACTCACAGGGCACAGCCACTGTCTCTGATTACAAGGGCCTGGCACAGGGAGTGGGTAGCAGGAGAGATTTTCATCACGCCTAAGTGAGGACTGAGGTCACACCTGGAGGGGTGACCCAGGCCAGGGATCAGTAGGAATGAAGTCCCATTCCTCAGAGGGGAGATTCTGGGAGCAGCTAAATGTCAACACTAGTGGGGCACTGAGCTTGGCATCCAGAACTGCCCCCCGGAAATTCTATGGTGTATGCCCTCTGGTCCCATGGGGGTGACAGGTGTGAACAGTTCTATCCATGTGGCTTTGGACACCATGTTAGCTCCTGCATCCGCAGGGCCTGCTCTGTGATTTGGGCAAGAGAACTCACTATTGCCTCTCATGGCTGTGCACACCCAGTGACACTGGAAATAGGGGGAAATGCACAAGTCAAAACAGAAGGGTTACACACACCGCAACAAAGAGTAGCCCCTGCTCGCCGCAACTAGAGAAAGCCCACGTGTGGCAGTGAAAACCCAACACAGCAATCAATCAATCAATCAATAAACAAACAAGGGTTAATGTTTCCCTGATTGTACTGTAAATAATGCAGATATTTGGGGGTGGGAGGGACAAACCATGTAAATATTTTATAGACTGTAGGCTAAATAATGTGTATATTTAGAAAAACAGCTTAAATATTTCATATGCTACAGCGCAGATTTTTGCTTAGAGGATGAACAGGGCTGGTGGGGCCCATGGGGTAAAGATGGCAGTGCCGTGGCCCCTGGGGTGCAGGGGCAGAGGAGTTGCAATAAAAGTACGTGTGTGGGATTGGGGATCAACACGGACCCACAACTGTCAGTTTCTTGGAACCCAAGAAGTTGGAAGTCTCAGATTTTTCAAACCGTCTTTTAAATATCCTGTACTCTTTTTTTTTTTTTTTGATATGTGAGGGATACAAATGACAAGCTAATAATGAGAATTTATCAATACTTTTAAAAAGCAACTTCCAGCCCAGGAGAATTGAAAACACCCATCCACACAAAAACTTGTACAATGTTCATAGCAGCGTTATTTAAAAACAGCCAAAAAATAGAAACTGGAGCCCAGCTGTCCATCACCTAATGAATGGGTAGGCAAAATGTGGGATATTTGCATGATAGAATATTACCCAGCCATAAAATGGAATGACGTGTACTTACATGCTACACCATGGAAGAATGTTGAAACCGACATGAAAGAAGCCAAGCACAAAAGGCTACATATTGTACGATTCCATTTATGCAAAATGTTCAGAATAGGTAAATCTACAGAAACAGCAGATTAGTAGTTGCTAGAGGCTGAGGGGAGGGGAAATGGAGAGTGACAACTAATGGGAATGGAGTTTCTTTTTTGGGGTGATGAAAATGTTCTGGAGTTAGTGTTCATGATGGTTGTACAACTTTCTGAGTACATTAAAAACCATTGGATTGTGTATTTTAAAACGGTGTGTTTCATGCTTTATGAATTATATCTCCACTAAAATGAAAAGCAGCTTCCAGGTCTGTTGTTTTTTTACAGACTCAGCCCAATCCCCTTTACCTGCTGCATCCCAGGATTTTCTAGATAAGTAGCAGTTTGCAGAATAGTGACCGTTCAGACAATGCAAGAGGCTGTGGTGCCTTTGGAATCATTGTATTCACAGAAGGCAGCAAGGAGTAGGATGGCTCAGAGATCCCCTCCCCTCATGCCTCCATTTACAGAACTGGGAGGGAAGGAAGAAAGAAAGAATCAGGTCAGGACCCTCGACAGGTGAAGGATGTGAACCTGACATCCGTAGTCAGGAGGAGACTGGGAGTTGCCGTGTGTTGCAGATCTGCAGAAGAACAGCCAGACCTTCTCATGCCTGGGAGGAGTCACTCTGACCAAAGACAGGACATGGATAGCATGGACCCAGGCAGCCTGTGTTAAGAAAAGAATCACACAAGTAATATGTGCTCCATATGGGGAAATTAGAAGATACATGTACACAAGAGAATTGTGTCTCCTGTAGTCCCACCGTCGTTTTCTGTTTTGTTCTAAACAACATCGGGGCAATAATATGCAATGCATGCCGTTTTGTAATCCGCTGCTTGCATGCCAACCAACCTGCCTCTTGATTATTGTAATACTTCTCAAGTATTCTCCCCTACCCCCATGTTTTTCTGTAAGCCCTGATGTGCCTTACTTTCTGCACTGGGATGCCCCCTTTGCCCTCCATGCTTTGGCAGTGGGGGTGGGGTGCCAGCCCCCATACATGAAGGAGCTTCGGGGGCTGCTGGCGGGAGAAGTGTCTAACAAAGATGCAGCACGTTATCACCTCTTACCTATCGCGTCTTCTGTCAACAAGATGAACTGGGCTGGCCAGGCGCTTCTGCAGCAGCTGTTTACTTGGCCATTCCAGGCAAGCTTGAGATGCTGGGCTCATAGCCAGTCCTCACATTTGATCTCCTTAGAAGCTGTTTGCCTTTGGTTTTCTCCAGCCTTGCAAATGGCCAGTCGCCCTGGGCAGGATCTGGGCAGGTAATTTACCTTCTCTACTAACTTAACGGATGGCACTGCCTGGGGGCTGGGCAGACCAAGGAAAATCTAGGCATCGATTTATTTGCCAAGTTAAAGCCCAGAGTGAAGTAGCAAGGTAATTAAGCACCTCCATACGTTAAGTGTCCCAGGCCTAACTAGAGAAGATTTCCTACCAAAGAAGAGCCCCAAACAGGTGTTAGGAAAAAGGCTTTTCTTTTGGCATTTCCTTCTCTGAGCATTAGGAAAAGTTACCTCACGGAGGGATTGCAGGTTTGGGTCAGATGAAATGTTCCCTGCCCCCACTAGGAGAAGATCCATTACAGATTGGAAATGACTTTGTCTCTAAGTGCCCATTGTCAGATGGGATGCACGTTCCCCTCAACCAAACAAATATAAAATGCTTCCAGCCTCTGCTTCGGATTTTCTATTACTGTTTCACAGGACTCCAGAGAGTTTTAAGATAGCAATTTGATTAAGCTTATGGGGAAGATCCCATCAGATAACATTCTTTTTCTGCAGGTGGAGATAATGTGTTCAAGTATTAAGTATGTTTTAAAGGTAATTATCTTTTCCATATTCATTTTAGTTACAGGAATTGAAAAGGGGGAGACTTTGCATCTGAAAGCCGCCCCTTGGGCCTTGGAGTCGCTCTGACCTCTCTCCTCTGGGAAACACACTTGAGGTTTTTGACAAATGAAGGAGCACGAAGTGTTTCTCTGTTTTGAAATGACTTGGGATCCCCTATCTCCAGAGAGGTTGTCCGGAAGGCGGGGTCTTGGCCACTGCCCTCACCAGGCTCCCTGTCCTGGGATGCTTTCTGGACTCCCCATCTTGAGCTCCTGGATGTTGGAAGGGGGCCTGGCTGCTGCTCAGAAAGAGGACTTGCCTCATCCAACCATGAGTCATAGTGTTACGTCCCTGCCTTCCAAACTAGAACCTTGGAATCACTATTTACATATATTAGGCCCAGTTTGTGGGTATTCAAACCGGAAGAGGCTAATTCAAAGTCTCGATTCTAACATTTGTAGTCTTCAGAACTGGAGCAAGAGGCATTAAGGAGGGAGATCCTGAGCCTCAGAGAGGTTCAGTGATTTGCTCAGGATCACACAGCAAGTTAGAGAGACATACTGTGGGCTAGAACCCAGGAATCCTGGTCTCAGACCACTCCTCCTGTGCCCCAGGATATCTACAACTCTGCCATCTCCAGAAAATAATCCTCTTCCCTTTTCCTGGAAATCTCCAGAGTAGGAGATCCTGTCCACGTGGCCTTCTTTGGTTATCCATTTGTCAGGGTCTGCACTGAGAGCTGCCAGGGCGTCTAAAGGTCTGAGAAGAGCAAGCCCAGTGCAGGTGCTCTGGACGTCCTCAGACCTCACTCGTCTGCCAGCGGCAGTGTTTTAAGAGCTTTTTGCAAAATAGAAAAATCAGACCCAAATCCTACCTTCAGAAAGCTAACTATTGCTAGGGAGGAAAACATAGGTGTATCTTAAAAGGTAATGAATGATACAAGGCACTTGAATGAGATACGTACTGTGGGGATCCAGGGGTGGCGATGGGAGTGTCTCTCATCCCTACGTCTACCTGAAATCCTGTCTGCTGCAGCCAGAAACCCGTAGTTCCTGCACACAGTATCCTCCATGTTACATCCCTTCTCTGCCTGATCGCCCAGGAGCACGTGATTAGACTGCAGCTCGCTGGTCTGAAGGCAGCTGACTCTGGGAAAGGACCCCAGGTGATAGGTTTATCATTTAAGACCCAGATGGTGATGTGCAGAGCCCTATTGTCTCCAAATCCCTGACCCAGTTCTGTCAGATAGAGGTGGCAGTGGAGGATAGGTGTGAAGTTGGTGGATCCAGCCTGGGTTTAGGGCTTGGCCTCATGCACTATATCTCAGGGAAGGATGGCTCTGGCATCTGAAATGCACACCCAGTGTTGGCTCTCCCATGCTTATCCTTCAGAAGATCCTCGTTGTCTTACACCAGCTACACATTCAAATCATTTGGAGGAGCTTTTTAAAAAAAATAGCAAGAAAGGGCTCCCATCCCAAACCAGCTGAATCAGAATCTCCGGCATGGGGCCCAGGCATGGATGTTTTCTAAAGCTCCCCAGGAGATTCACATGTAAAACCAAGGTTGAGAACTTCTGGATGTGATACAATCAGACTCCACTGCTTGGCCCAGGAAGTGCTTCCAGTCAGTCTCAGGCCATCTCATGCCACCACCTGCAGTATGTTCATCCTGAGGCACTTATAACTTCCTGTTCTCTCCTTGCTGGTTTTCTTCTCCATGTATCTTCCCCTAAATCCCAGAATTTCTTGTGTCTTGTCTGCTCCATTTCTTCTCAGCTCCATTGTTTATGTTATGTGAATGTTTCTGTCTGCCCCCCGCCCCCCGCTCCCCACTCCAATTCTCATGTTGAAGGCCTAACCTCCAGTGTGATGGTATTTGGAGGTGGAGCCTTGGGCAGGTTTAAATGAGGTCATGAGGATGGAGCCCCCATGATGGGATTGGTGTCCTTATAAGAGGAGGAAGAGACTAGAGCTCTCTCTCTCCTGCTGTGTGAGGACACAGATAGAAGGCGACCGCCTGCAAGCCAGGAAGAGCCCTCACCAGAAATCCAGCCATGCCAGCACGCTGATCTCAGACTTGCAGCTCCCAGAACTATGAGAAATAAATGTCTGTTGGTTAAGCCGCCCAGTCATAGAGCATTTTGCTACAGCAGCCGGAGCAGACTGCGACTGTCCTTCTCTGTCACACCTTTCCCCCAGATAAGCAGTGGAAAGTGTCTGCTTTTCATCTCCTGCACCATGGACATGCCCCATTTGTAGCATTTGGCCAACTCCATGTGTTAGGGGCAGGGTGTCGGAACCATCTTTGGGTCCCTGGACGCTTTGACTGTGTTAGAACAGTAGCCGGTCAATAAATATTCATTGTGTGGTTATAACCAAAAGCAGTAAAGGGAGCTTCCTGGTTAGAAGCGGGAAAGGGGAATCTGTTCTTGTCTGAATTCATATTTTTGCTCTTCACTTGCCAACTGTATGGCCTTGGACAAGTCACTCAACCTTTGCAAGTCTCAGATTCCTTACCTGAGGAATTAGAACTCCATTCTTGCCCCCTTTACCTCAGAGAGGGGTGTGAGGACCAGAGTGATCTTAGAAAGAAGTAACGTCCTTGTAAGGTGAAAGGCACAGTTCAAATTTAAGGTATTTTTATAATCGTGACATCTCTGGAGACCCTTGGGGGCTGTGGTTTCTGCCCTTCAGATACCCAGCCGGTGCCCTCTGCACCACATCCTCTTTGTGCCAGCTCTTCCTGACCTTTTCCTTCCCTGGCTTCGTCTTTTGCACCTGCCATGCTCTGCCTTGAACACGCGTGAATACTGTATGAAAGCACGTCAAATACTATTATTATGTATTTTGAATTACAGAGAAAACAGTGAGGGAGGCAGGCTGTCCCGTCCAGTGATTACGTATTCAGTGTAACATGATGGGCAGAAGTTAGAGGGAGAGGTGTCCTAGGATTTTTGACTAAATATGATCTGAATGGGTCAATGAGACAGATTCCACATGCAAGCCATCCCAGGTCCGTAATCTCTAGTGTGGAGAAAGTTCCAGAAGGAACCTTAACTCTGTCATTTCTTCCTCATCCATCCAATGTGATTGGAGCACCAACCACGGGCACGGGTGCCAGCGTCCGAGGATAGCCTGCTCGCCTGCCCCCCAGGAGCTTGCAGGCAAGAGGAGGGCTGTGACAGGCATGCACAGGAGCAAAGGAGGGCAAGTGTCCAGCTCTGACGAGGGCAGTGGGCAGGGAAGGCTTGGAGGCAGGAGGAGATCCTCAGACGGAGTTTTCTTCTCATCCTGCTTTAGGGTAAATTTATCTCGTGGGGTTGGCAGCTGAGTTGCTCGCCACATCTCATAGAATAAACCTCCGTGTGTAGGCTTGCAGATGGAGGCTGTTACAGTCCCCTTCCTTTTCTGGCCTCCTGTCTCTGAGGTTGGTGGTGTCTGGCATTTGCGGAGGGAAGAAGGATATAAAAGGGCAAGACAGGAGACCCTGGTGGCTGGATTCAGAGCCGCCGCCTTCCGGGACCCCGCAGAGGCCCCTCTCCCTGGACCCTTCAGCTCGAGAAAGCCATTGTGCTCCGTCCTGGCCTCTGACCCCGAGGCTCTGGGAAGCAGCAGGTTGTTGACACTTGCACGGTCATTTCTTGCAGGGCCATTGCTTCCCTCGGGAGCTCCCCTCTCTGCCTTGGGGTGGTGACTGCTCCCCCAGCCGGGAAGGGGGCAGTGAAGGAGGAGGGAAATGAGCTCCCACTCAGAGTGGGAGGAACAGAGGGGACACCTCCACGGCAGCTGCCACTTCCAGGCAGCTCCCCAGGTTGCGTCCACGTATGTTCCTCTCCCACCTGCCAGTTCAGTGGTACCCCCTCCCAGGGGGCGGGGGAGCTTCGAGGAAATGCATCCAGGAGACATGTTTCTGGCCCGAATTCCTTCTGGCCTTTCGTTGTGGGTCTCTGGTTTGTTGGGGAGCCCCGTATTTCTTCATGGAGGGTGCCTGTCTGTATGTCTCCTTGCGGTCACAGCAACAAAGACTATTTCTAGCCCTGGTGTTGGCTGCCTATTAGAAGTAAGACCCTGGGCAAGTCGCTTGCCCTTTTAGATGTTCAGATTCTGCATTGGTAGGAAGGGGTCCAAAAACCCCACTTACCAACGGGGCTGCTGTGAACCTCAGTGAAACAATATGAATGGAGTGCTCGGTTCCGTGTGAAGCAAATGTCTGGTGACTCGTCAATGGTTTCTCTCAGAACCAGAGTTTGCTGGCATTTTGCATGTGTGATTCTTACAGTTTTTCTCCCCCTCTTCTTTCTTGGGTATCTCAGGAAGCATTATTCAGAAGAGGGTGGAGCTGGACAGAGGGACGGTTACATTTTTTAAGTGCCACTTTGCATTCCTTTCACCTCGGTCTTAATAATAAATAACTCTGACCGAGCGACCAGAACCTGGGATGTCCTGTTCAAATAAATGCAAGAATGTCTCCAACAGCCAGGCATCCCCATTTGGTGGGCTTGGTCAGGAGCATTTCTCCAACCACGAGAAAAGCCCTCTTGCTAAGCTACAGAAAAATCTCCCTTGTGCTTTAATTCTGGAAGAAGCGGATTAGAGTGGCCATATTTAACCTTTGACCCTGACACAAAAGCATTATCAAAATTAGTTACCAAGAGGCTCTGTCTTCCCTTCCCTGCCCCCACCTCCCTGTTTGCCGGGGCTGGTTTAGGACCTTGGTAAACTCCTCTGAGTAAGAGCAAAGGTTCAGAAGACCGTTGTTGCCTTAGAGACATCCGGGCCTGGCGCTGGCCGTCCAAGCTGGTGGGGTCCAAGGTGAGCTAAAGGGCAGACCTGAGAATCTTGCACTGCAGTGGGCGTCCGAATTTATGAGCTGGATTTAAAAACTCTTTCTCCTCTGGAACCAGTTCTCGGCTATCTTGGAAACTGAACACCATTCAGATGACATATTGATTTTTAGACCCACGTTCGTCAGAACTTTCTTAATACCTCTTTCCACCCAGCTGCTGTATGATCTCGAAATACTGGTTGATCTAAAGGCTTGATTTCCAATATTTTCCCCTTCCAGGCAGAAATCCATGGACTTGGAGGATGGGACAGAACGGGTATCTGGACCTGAGTCGTTTCTCTGGGTGTAAATCCCTCCCTGTCATTTAGTCACTAAATGGGCAATTTGTTTGAACTGAGCTCCGCTTTCCTCATCTATAAAATGGGCACATTCATGACAGTGCCTACCTCCTAGAGTTATTTTTGAGGAGAGATAATAGGATACACGTGAAGAGCCTAGAATGGTGTACGGCACCTCAGTGCACTCACTGAGTGTTTACAGATATTAGCTACTGCTCTTCCGGTTGTCATCAGTATTATTACTGATTCTTCATCACTTCCCCAGGCCCTGCATGGCTCCTGCCACACACACCCATCCCTCCCAGTCCCCAGCACATTGGGGTTTGATGGGTGACCTGCCCCACTTATGGCTCCTCTAACCTAGCTTCCGTTGCAGTTATTTTCGGAGTCCCCTCCCAGATGGGGGGTGGGTGAGGACCGGCTTCATTTCATACCAGAAGTCCAACTTTCAGTGGGGGATTGGGAGGGAAAAGTGCTTTATAAGCTTGCGATGAAAGCTGTAAAACGAGATGGTCGAGGATCTGGCCGGGCCCGGTTCAGGATTATGGCCGGCCCCTGGAATGCCGGGGGGCCTCTCGCAAGAAGCCAGTGTCTATTTACAGTGTATCTCTCATAAACCCCGGCGCTGGGGCGAGGGCAGGGGGACTCGCCCTCCTGGCATGTGATTGATTATCTGGTATTTATGCCATTGAGGACTTGTCAGCGGTTTGGGGTCAAAGGGTCATCTCATGTGTCTTGCCGCCAATCCACCTCCTTTTGTACAGTGCGGACTGGGTGAGCCATGCACAAAACAGCTTTTTCTTTGCCTTGGGAAAAGGGGGAGGGCGTGGGGGGGAGTGTCAATGAAATTTTTTTTCAACCTTTTCTGAATAGTGTCTTTTTAATTCTAAAGAACTTTTAATTAAAAGTAGCAGGAAAATTCATCTTGAGAAGGTTTAACTTACCTTAACAGACACTTTTGTGTCCCGAGAAGCTGGGAGTGACTTTGAAAAAAAAAAAAAGAAAGAAAGAAAGAAAGGAAAGGGTTTTGTTGTGTCTCTCCCCCTCCCCAGACACGTTCAAGGATCACTGGCGTTTCCTTGCACTCCCTGCCTAAGTGTGGCCCCAGCTTGGGCGAGCAGGAAGGAAAGAGGTGGTCCTTCAACTGTAGCATAGCTGTAAAAACCTAGAAAGGGACTCCAGTCCCTCTGGTGCCATGTTCCCTTGTTTTAGGTGAGGAAATGGAGCCTCAGCAGGTGGAAAGACTTACTCAGAGTCACGTAGCTGGTTGGTTGTAGGGTCGGCTACTGGACTCTGTTCTCCTGACCCTCCTTCTCCTGCTCCTTTTAGCACATGGAGTTGCTTCTCGAAGTTTCGGATGCCAAGTAAAGATAACGTGATGTTACTGTTGTTGCTTTTATTATTTATTTGTTTGTCTGGCCGCACCACACAGCTTGCGGGACCTTAGTTCCCCGACCAGGGATCGAACCCGGGCCCCCGGAAGTGTAAGCGTGGAGTCCTAACCACTGGACCGCCAGGGAATTCTCTGTTGTTGCTTTTAAATCCTAGATATTTGAGACTTGGGGGCCACTCCTAGGTTCCTTGGGCTGGAGGGACCTCCCCTGCCTCTGAATAGACAGTGTGTGCTCACATGGCACAGAAGAGTGACCCCGTGGCCCCCTTCCTGAAAAACCTACAGAGAGAGGGGCTCTGTGTCCTCTGCTTGGTAGAAAACGGCAGCACCCCTGCCCTGAATCCTTGTCACTCTGATGGTCTGGATGTCCTTCTGCACCGTTAGCGTCCCCCTGAGCTGAGCTCAGGAGTGGCCTGAGTGGAGTGTGTCTCTCTGTCCACCCGTGGTGAGAGGGGCCACCCAGAGCTGGGACAGGCCAGGACACCTCGTTGTACGTACAGTGCTTCTCTGCTGTGGCCTCCCTTCCGCAGGGGAGCGTTTAACCCTCTAAGTCTTACCTAGGCGACTTACCTGGTGATGCCCCAGGACAGCGAAGAGAGACGTTACTGGGACACCCTGCGTGTGCCTCTCAGCTCATCGAACAGAGGTGGAAAGCCAGGCAGAGAAATTATTTGCCTAGAGTAGTTATTTGTGGGAGAGTCACATGAAACTCCTGTCACCACATTCCTGATTTTGTCCTGCTCGTGCCCACTTTAAAAAATACAACACAAAGAATTGTCTTCTCAGGAGTTGCTTTAAAAATCCCAGTTCCCTTCTATTCCCTTCATTCCTATTCCAGTTCAGTTAGTGAATGCTAATTTGGGCTGGTGGGGCACCACTGCGAGGAAGATACTAAAATTGTGTGAGACCTGGTTCTTGTTCGTGAGTGGAGAAACCAGCATTTACCGAATTCTTACAGAATTTGCTGGGTGCCAGGCACTGTGCTAATGCTTAACCTCGATCATTTTATTTAGTCCTTATATCAGCTTTTCAAGGTGAACATTCTTGTTTCCAGATGAGGAAGACATGAACAACTTTCCCTGGGGTATATATCTGATAACCATTATAGCTGAAACTGATTGAACATTTGTTTTATGCCGGGTAGTTCTAAATACTTTAAACACATGATCTTCTTCGATCTATATAAAACCGCTGTGAAGTAGGTACTGTTATCATCCTGGTTTTACAGAGTCTGAAACAGGAACCGAGGAGCTAGGTAACTTGCCCAAGGTTACACAGCAGTAGTAACTGGCCAAGCTGGATTTGAGCCCCAGCAGTTGACCACAGAGTTCATCCTTAAACCGCGTTACCACTCTGATTCTTTAGGTCTCAGAGCTGGGCTGGAACCCAGGGTTTCAGATGCCAGTGCTCATGTTGTTTTTTTCCCACTATCCTAACATAAATTTGCAGGGCGACACTATATATAGACATATATAAATCAACCAGAGACCAGCAAAAGGTCACTGTGTAATCAGATGCCAGCCTGGGTGGCGCATGGGGAGGAATTTAGAGGAGGAATATGTTAATGAGGACATCACGGAGTCTCCTCTCCGGGCTCCCATAGTAAGGGCACTGCGCCTTATTCATCGCTCCGTTGCCAGACCTAACCCAGGGCTGGTACACGTTAGCTCTTCTGTAAATGCCGATTAAATTACTAGGAAAGCTTGAGTAGGGGAGGGGGGGTTGAAATGAATTTGTTTTAGGAAAATGATGTTGATAACTATCTCCCTTTCATTGTGTGCTGACCGGGTACCAGCGACTCTGCTAGGTATATTATTTATGCTGTGCTTTAACCCTTACAACAGCCCCAGAGTGAACTGAGGCTGAACAGAGGCTCTGTATCTTGACCGAGAATTCAAAGCCTTTTCTCCCCAGGATTTCAAAATCCATTGCCTTTCCCAAGGCCAAGAAAAAGTTACGAGCAAAGGGGAAGAAAGTGCAAGTGAGCGAGGAAGACTGCAGAGAGACTGCTCAGTTGGCACTGGGGACCTGGAACGCCAGCGGGGGAGAGCATGTCCTCTTCTTTTCTGCTCGTGGTTGGGAGTTGCCTCTTTGATACAAGCATATCTAGATCTATGAAGTTTAACTGTGTCCAGTTAATTGAATTTATAATTCAGCACCCAAATGCTGAAAAGAATTGTCTTTTATGTTCCTTAATGAGTGCTATAAAAACAAGTGGTGCATCTAATTTTATGAATGATGCTTTATGACTTACCTGATAACTAGTAGTTGTTCAACACAAAGGACTCATAACTCAGTCCGGGCCCAAGATGGATGCCTGCAGTAAAAGAACTTGTTTTAAAGTTGCCATCTTGTCCCTCTTGAGTGGCCTTGGAATTCACCTGTTCCCTCGTCCACGATCTCCTCTGGTAGAGGATGGGGCTCAGGTTCCTCATTCTGGGGGATTGTGGAGAAGGGTTACCTGGCCTGCCAGCCCGAGATGACCGAGAACTCTCACCTCTCCGAGCTGGCTCCTACCAAGAAGGGGAAGGGAAAAACATGACGGCCCATCCCAATCTCTCTCTACCGGCAGACACTGAGTCCACTTAGCTGTTGCCAGCTGTGCTAAGGAAGAGAATAGAAACATAGAGAAAGAGGTACAAGGGCTGTAAAAAAGAATTTCTTTTATCTTCACCCTACAACAAAGACAATGAGCCTTGAAAAAAAATGAGGAGAAGAAACTTTGGTTAGACGCTGGTGAGAACTTCCTGAATTGAAAAGATGTTCTCCAAAGAGACTGCGGCACCTCCATCTCTAGAGTGTGCATACGTACGTGTGCTGTTCGTTTTTTATAGTTTTTCAACATTTTGTATTTTTTAGAAGTCGAATTTAAATGATTTTGTGATTACACACCTTAAGAGTAATAGATGTTGGCCATAAAATTCAAGCATCATCCATGAATAGAACTGAAGAAAGGTTGGCTACTCCCATCTGGTAAGTCAGAGGCAGGGGGCTGGACTCAGTGGCCAGTACCCTGCCCATGGTGCTAACCTAGAACAGGAAGGGCTTTGGGAGTGAAGCCCTTGAACAGAGCAGCCAGGGCGGGGGTGTGGTACGTCATGACGGAAGGCCGAGATAAGGCTGTGGTTTCCATTGCTTATCACCTTTCCCACTTTATCTCAAGTAAGAACAAGGTAAGAACAGGCCCTGCAGCCCTGAGTGAACCTTTTCATGCGGCTGCTGAGCTGGGAAGAGGACACTCCTCTCTCCCCACACCCCTCTCCCTTGTACACACTGCACCTGTAAAGGCTGCAGCTTTAGTATGTTGGGTGGGGGGACAGGGGCAAAAAATGTCCCTGATCTGGGCACTGATGACTTCCTATCAGAGCGGGGGATGGAGTGGGGACATTTGTTGCCATGATTTGAATCTTACCTCAGCTGGCCTTGTGCCCGGGCTGTCTGGTGGGCCTTCCTTCCTCTTGTCCCCGCCTTCCCTCCCTTGCCCCACCCTCACCAGGCTGATGAGTTGCTCTTGGAGTCAGTAGTGGCTCTGACTTGGCTGTTACCTTTGGTCTGAAGGAGTCTGGGCGAAAGGACAGGGAGAACTATTGCTCCAGCCCCACATCTGGAGCCTGATGAACTTTGGCAGGGGAATGCCAACCCAGCTGGTCTGGAAGAACCTGTTTGGGCCCCGGAGAAACCTGACAAAACTGGGTGCTGTCAGCCTAAAAACATGTACACTGAAGGCAGCCTAGAGCACACACGTTCCCTCAGCTTATGAAGAGTCGGAGATGAAGGATGTGTGAAGCATCTCTGCCCCTTCCCTGTACCAAATTCAGATTCCCACTGAGCTGGCGTGTCACTAAAGGACCGCCCACCCCCGACCCCGACCCCGCCCCGCTCCTAGAATTTTCAGAAGCAAAACAGCTGGCCATTCATTCATTCAGCATTCATTGAGTGCCTACTGTGTGCTAAATGCTGGGGATACAAGGATCGGTAACTCCTGGCGTCTTGACTCAGGGAACTCAGAGGTGGGAAGACAGGCACGTAAGCAGGTAATTGTAACGGACAATGCTGGGCACAGTGATGGAGACGTTTGTACAGAGGGTACTGTGGGCACCCGGAGGAAGGGTGCGCCGTAGATACCCGAGGGACAGATAAGGCTTCCTGGAGAAGAAGCCATCATAAGGTTTAAAGCAGAAGTAGAAATTAGCCAAGATGAAGGGAGAGCTGGACAGAAGAAACAGAGCCATGCGTGCTTGGAAATGGTGGTGGTATGGCCTAAGCATCACATCTGAGACAGATGGGGCAGGTGAGGTTGGAGGGGAAGGCAGGCCCAGACCACGGAGGTCTGGCTAGGCTGTCTTAAGGAGCCTCGATTTTATCTGTAGGTGATGGAGGGTCCTGGGAAGCCTTTAAAAGGAAGTTGCAAGATCAGATCAGTTTCCAGTAGGCCACTTTGGCAGTTGTCTGGGGGAAGCTCTCGGGGAGACGGGCTGTGTTCAGGAGGCCCTCGCGGGAATCCTGGTGGGGATGCTGGTGGCTGGCACGAGGCAGTGCCTTTCTGGGAGGACAAGGAGGGGACACATATGGGAAGGTCTCGGGTGCTCCAACATTCGCCAGATTGGGATGCGGGAGCGGCAGACAAGAAGCCTCTGGGATGACACGCAGGCATCTAGGCTGGGTGCTGACAACTGAGACAGAGATCCAGGAACGGGGGCGGGATTGGGAGCAGAAGGTGTGGGTTTCGGGCTTGGGCACGTTGAGTAGAAGTGCCTGTGGAATATCCTGGGGTGCTTGCATTTATAGAGTTTGCGCTCAGAACAGAAGTGTGGCTGGAGGCGTGGTTAGTAGCTTCTGAGGGTCACTGAGACTAGGAGAGGAGAGTTCCCAGGGACAGACTGAGGGGAGGGGCCATCGTGAGCTGAACACCGTGAGGGCAAAAGACCCCGTTCAGCTGAGGAGGGCCTCAGCCCCCGTCAGCCTCAGGCTTCGCAGGAAGAAGCACGGGCCTGGGCTGCAGAGGGCTGTCTCTGGAGGAGGCGTGGCCTCTGCAGGGATTCCCACAGAGGAGAGTTGAGGAGGAGGAGCTCCAGGGGCCCCCCCCCCCCCCGCACCTGGCATTCTCGAACCCCAGGGAGCTCCCTTGACCAGTGCCTTGGCCTGGGGCGGGAGAGAAGAGGCCATCAGCCTGAAGGAATAATTTCGGAACTGCTGGGGCCTTAAGGGGTGTCAGGTCTCCCCTCCTGCTCCCGGGGATGGGACGTTCAGTCCTCCGTGCAGTTCTGGAAGGTTCTCAGACCAGGCCTTGCCTGCTGCACAGCCCTTCCTGGAAGTCTCGTCCGGGTGAACCCTTAGAGCTGGTCCCGCTGCCCCACGCCCCATCCCTTTGCATGTGTGTCTCTTTTCTGAGGTTTATGATGCCTGGTTGTGTCTCATTTTCTAGAGGGAATATAAGCACCCGACTTCCTTCCAAGAGGAAGCCAAGAACATGGCCCCATTTGGGTTTGACCTTCCCTAAAACCCTGTCCTCCACTTTCCCTCTCCCACACCGATCCCTGAATGAACATTTCACTGGGGATGTGGGTCCCACTTTCCCTCAACGCCCTCCTCTGGTGGCTTGGCATTTTGGGACCAGCTGCCAGAGTGATTGACATAAAGCCAATCTATAAATAAAGTCTTTTTCTTTTCTCATAAAGACTTTGAGGTTGAGTTTGCCTTCAAGGTCAAGATCAGACCTTTCTAAATAAACACATATCAAAGGATCATTAGCGAAGCAGCACTGTTAAATTGAGATATTAACTTCTGTCAACTGCGTGCTTCTTTTTTGTTCTGTAACTCATGACTGCAGTAGGTTTTTATTATTTTGTCCTTAGGCAGTAGCATCTGGCTTCTGTAGAGACTGTAAAAATTAAAAAGCAACACAAATCATTGAGGGAGAAAAGCAGTAAATCCAATGATAAGAATTTAAAATTAAAATGTTTCAGTGCTTTTATATTCTGCAAAACATGAAATGAATGAGTTTGCTGCCTGTTGCCATAAACCTAACCCAGCTAATTGTCTGCTTGAGTTTTTTCCTGTATCCTTTGCTCATCACCATCAATTCTGCCTTGGCACGAGGCGAGACATAAACTGAAAGCCGTGTGTGTGTCTGTGTGTGTGTGTGTCTGTGTGTGTGTGTGTGTGTGTGTGTGTGTGTCTGTGTGTGCAGTGGTAGCGTTGGGGGAAAGTGACAGAATGCACTGAGACCCGCCTCATCTGAATGGCAGAGACAAGAATGGGGGTGTGTGTGTGTAGTGGGAACTGGGGTGGGGAAGGAGGATTGGGATTTGCATGTCCACATAGACCAGAATTCTCTTTTTCATTCACTCTCTCTAGTTAAGCACTAAAAACAAAACAACAAAATCACCATGACAAAACCCACAGGTCACAAACATCAACAGCATCTTGTAGCATCCAAGGGAAACTCTATTGATAAAAAGGAATTTATTTCCTGAGCAGGTATATGATGTTGGATTAAGGGTCTGAACAGGTGCTGGCTCCTTCCCATCCCAGAGAAACCAGGCCCTCCCCTGGGGAGAGTGCCGGGAGGTGGGATGAGACTGCAGTTGAAACTCTTTAAAATTCAGCTCGAAGATTCAGGGTTTCTGTGTTGGGGGTCATTCATTCTTACTGCAAAATCGAGCTGTGGCACTGGACCTCGCTATTGCTAGGCCATAAGGGAGATCAAAATAGAAGATTGGTTTTCTTCCCTGCTCTGGAGGAAACGTAGCTTAACACCATAATGGAAAAAAATATATGTATAACTGAGTCACTTTGCTGTACGGCAGAAATTAACACAACGTTGTAAATCAACTGTACTTCAATAAAATTTAAAAAAGAAAAAGAAAAGAAAAAATAGATACGATGCTTCCTATGTTAAACAGCTAGAGGACAGTTTAAGGCAGATGTGGGTAAGGATGTGATGGTGTTGGACAAACCACACGTCCAAGCGCTGGGGAGCATGTGGGTTCTCAGCACAGAGTGGGGCCAGTTCAAGGAGAGCTTTTAGGACATGAGTTGCTAACGGACATGAGAGCTGATTCTCAAGTCCATCTGGCTTGGGGCCTGGGGAGCCCTGGGCAGCCTGGGGTGAGCATTGTTGGGGGAATTTATCCCCATGTCCAAACAGGGCACTGGGGGCCAGGAGAGTTGTGGGGGGAGCTTTTCATCCAGCCTGTCTCAGTTTGACTGCTGGACCCACAGGCGCGAGGGCGGAGCTCTTTGTCCTGGACGAACTTCTCCAGCCTAGGGAGAGGTGAGAAAAGAGAGCCAGTCCTTGGCCTCCGTCAAAGGGAATGAAGGAAAGTGTGAAGATTAGGGGATGGAGAGGTCGAGTTAAGAGGGTATGACTAATACGGCTGGTCATTCAGATAGGAGAGCACATTGTTCTCCGAGCCCAGATGGTCCTTGGAATGAATCAGCTCAAGCAGAAGCAGACTTCCAGGACAAGACGCTGGAGCAACTGCTCGCCTGCAGTTCTGCAGCGACATAACCCAGGCCCCGGCCCGGAATAGCAGACATTCATATCTCCGCTGTGGGTGTGGGAATAGGGGACGTGTGTGTGCGTATGAAAATAAGTCATTTCATAGCCTCTTAAAGAAGAGTGTGTGAGTCCGTGTTGTGAGGGGCAGACGCTGGGAGACTTCACGTGGCGCCTGATCCCTTCTCGACCTTACGTTCCAACCTTGAGAGTTTTTTAAGTTGTAATGCTAGTTTGTCTCCTTCTGTAGACAGGAGGCTCTCCGAGGGCAGGGACCGTATCTGTCTGATTCATCAGCATCTCCCCAAGACCCATATAGCACGGCAGCTGGTTCCTACAAGGTGCCTAATAAATAAACACGAGGAAAGTTCTAGCAGCATTCTTATTTTTCTCTATTGCCTCGTGGTAGCCACCCATTCATTAATTAAACTAATAATTAATTAGTACATGGGTCAACCAGCCCATCAGTAATCCTGGTACTCCTCACATGGTTCCCATCTGGGGACAGTTATGAGGACTGAATGAGATGGGGCAGGGACACCCACCAGAGAGAGCTGTCACTTAGAAGGTATGGACTTTCTGTCATAAACATTTTCTAGGTAGATGTCTCCCGAGTTTCCCGCACTGGCAATTTGCAGGCACACGTGGACGTAGAACATACGTAAGCATCACGATCCTTGGTGGTAGCTTTTCCAGCCTGGGGGCCCACACGCAACAGGAGGATCAACCCGCTCCTTCTCGCCCTAGAAGCTCCATCCAAAGGCTGCACTGCTTCCTCTCCCTTCACAGAATCCACTTAGGCTCCTTAGGATTTAGGGGAGAGAACAACCGCGCAGCAGAGTCACTCAGTAAATAGGAATAATCAAACAGATACTCCCTGGAGAGTTTTCTTTCTATGAAGATGTTAATTAATATGAACACTCTGTTCTCGCATTCAGAGGCAGCCCTTCTGTGCAGATGGTACATGACTGCCCATCCAGCCCTGAGTAAATTGTCTCGTTGGGGCCTTCATCTTTTGGAGAATGAACTTTTTGGGGGCAATCATGCCAAATTCTGCCCGTTCAGAGATGAAAGAAGTTGCTTTGTCTGAAGTTAAGCACATCATAAAAAGTCACAGTAGAAATAGAAAAAGACACCTTGGCCCTGGATGCAGTTGAGTTAGAAAATGTTGCAGGGAGTCCACATGTGTCCCCCACCCGCCTCTCAGGCCGTCCTGGTTGTCCACCACCCTCACCGCATTTCGGAAGACCCAAAGCTCATAAGCTGCCCAGGTGTCAGAGTGGGAAGACTTGGGGGCTGTTTCTGTCCCGTCCGTATCTGAGGTCTATACAGTCCTCATGGCCATCTCCTGAGTGCTTCGTTCTCCAGGCCCCTCAGATCAAGAGGTGGCCATTAGCTTTCTCTGTGCTGGTATTACTAGCAAACTACGATCTTATCTCAACAGGGCATTGTTTCCAAAAAACAACTGACATGGGGAGGAGGAGGGAAGGAGGACGGAGAGGGCGTGGGATGTATGGCCCAGGGAGCGTTTGGAGAATGGAGGGGCCAGGGAGGAATAAGAAATTGGTAAGTGCCCAGAGGAGATTCATGCTATGCCAAGGAGTGGGTGTGACCATAAGAAAGATGTCCATCCGGCGTTGTAGTTGACGTTCCCTGCATGGAGAACACTCATGGAACCAGACAGACCTGCGTGAGCAGTGGTAGGGAGCCCTTCTTGATGTCAGCATCTTTGGAAAGATAAGGTCTTTCTTGCTGGCCTTTGCCACTGATCCCAGAGGCTTCAACAACTCCACAGTGCTTCCATCTGGGCTCAAATGGGAACATTTTGACAATTCCTCACTCCTTTCAATGACCTTTGCCAGAATCCTGCACACCCACAATTACTCGAACCTGAATGAACAGAAAGCATCATCAGTATTTGCTAATTCTCAAAGGCCCCTAGCACTAGCCTAAAAAATCATAGCTTCCCACCACCACCCCCCCCCAAAAAAGTTCGGAAAGGTGCATAACGATGATGGAGTAAACACTGCTTTCTCACTGCCAAGGGTGCTGAGGGGTGCGGCGGGAAGGTAGGTGTGGGCAAGGTGTTCGGAAAAACGAAGGGATCTGAATGGATGTGACCAGGGCCAGGGCCTCTTTGCCTGGGACCTGGTATATCCTGGGGGCTACCTGTGCTGTCACATTTGCTTACAAGGACAAGTTTACTACTGGTAGGTCATCCCTAGAGCCACAGGAGCCTGGGTATTTGGCCAGGTCAGAGAGCAAAGCCGGACTCAAATCTGACAAAAGCCTGTTGAACTGTTTAAGAAGCATCAATCTTGATTCTCCTAGCAGGACGGTATTGAAGGTCACAGTTTATGTGTGCGGTAGTGACACGACTTGTGGCATTTCCATTAGCAGCCCTGCTTTAAGGGTTTTCCATCTGCTGTAGAAATCGAATCTCAGAATAGTATAATATACATCATCACCAGCTGAAGAGGGATGAAAGCCCACCAAGAGTGTGATTTGGGACAGCTCATTGCCCAGGTGTAGAGGGCTCTGTCCTGTGGGCAGCTCAGAGCAGGTCCTGCAGGGAGAGCTAAGGGCCTGCTCTGGTCTTAGAGGAGATAGAGGTAGGAAGCGGATACCAGGGGCATCTGTAGCCTTGGGTCCATGTTCTGCCAGCGACCAGGAGGAGTTGCCAGTTTTAACTTCAGGTTCCAAACGGTGGGTGCTTATTGGCTACCAGCTCACAGCTTTGGCCAGGGGGTAATATCTGGGAACTCCATTCTGCAGCCCTTTTATTCAAAGATCTAGATCCTCCATTGATGTGAACGACTCTCCATCTTGAAGAGATGTCTGCACTGGGTACCACATGGATGAGTACTTCCAGGTTGGGAGGAGAAACCAAGCCCAGGAGAGCCCATGCCCGGTTCTAAAGCACATGGACACGAATGCACACCTACCAGTCAGACAAGTTAAAGGTATAGGAACATACAGGCCCAGAAGCCTGCAACTCATAGGGAATCTGGGCTGGTGGCAGGGTGGCTGGAGAGGGTAAGGAGGCGTGTTTACTTGAAGTTGATAAGAGTCAAATATTAACGGTTTGGGCTTTAGAAATCATAACTTGCCAAAGACTGTGGTCCAAACTCACAGAGATGTTAATAGGTTAAATTTTTATGTACTCATGTGTTTATCCATTCAGTAAATATTTATTGAACAGCCATTGTGTACCTAGTAGTATATTAGGCTCTGGGAATACAGTGGTAAGCAAAACAGAATTCCTGTTCTTATGGGGCTCACGTCTTAAAGGGAGAGAGATAAGTAAGCAAGTCATATACAGGATAAATATTGTTATAGTAGAGGCATAAGATGTTATAAGAGCACACATGTAGGCCTCCAACTTGCATGGGGAATTGGGGAGGCTTCTTGGAGGTGGTGTCATCTGAAATATGAGAAGTTATTGAGTAAAGAAAATGGGGTACTGGGGGAGGAAGGAAAGAATGACAGGCTGAGGTCAACATGGGTCAATGCCCATGCTGGGAGAGAATAAGGTAGATTCATGGAACTGAAAATGGGAGAGGGAAGGAGGGCTGAGACCTGAGACTGGAGAGATGGATGGGCATTACATGTGAAAGACCCCTAAAAACCACTTTAAGTAGCTCTGCCTTTTTCCTGAGAGTGATGGGGAGCCATTAAAAGGTCTTAGTCAGGAGAGTGACATCAAATTATGTTTTAGAAAAATGACCTGGACTACACAGTTGTGGATAGATTGGAAGGGTTTAAACTGAAGGCAGGGAGATTAGTTAGGACAGTATTGCCATAATCTAGGCAAGAAGTTATGGTAGCTTGAACCAGTGTAGTTGCAGTGGGGATGGATAAGAAATGGAAAAAATTGAAGATATTTAGGAGGCTGGAGAACTTTGATAATTGATCTGTTGTGGGAGATGAGAGAGAAAGGAGATCAAGGATGATGGCCCCTTTTCTTGTTTGGGGCCCAGTGGGTGAGAGTGGAGCTCTTTACTGAAATGGGGATCACAGGAGGAGAAGCAGGGCTTTATTGTTGCTGTTGTTAAGAGGATGAACAGTTTTGGTATCACAGTACTAAGGCCTGTGTGACATCCAGTGGGGACCTATCCAAGAGGCATTCGGATACACAGCTATGTCTGGAATTTGGGAAAGAGAGAGACTTGCTGGCCATGTAAATGTTGGAGTCATCAGCATCTAAATGATCCTTGAAGCCCTGAAAGTGGGTGAGTTTACAAAACAGGAGTGGAGAGCAAGAGAGGAGAGCTTGGAACAGAATCCAGAGGAACTCCAACACACTGTGCCCTCCAGGACAATCCCAGTGAATCATGGAGATTCAGAAGGAGTTGCTGGAAGAAATAGGATGGAGACCAGGAGAGTGTGGTGTCATGGAGCTAAAGGAAGAGGTTTCAAAAAGGAAAAAGTAGTCATCAATCTTAATGCTGCTGTTAAGTCCCCTAAGAGGAAGACTAGAAACGTCCGTTGGACTTAGTGACCCGGGGATCATTGGTTATCAGAGACGAACAGTTTTGGTCTTCAAGAAATGCTGGAAGCAGGGATGAGACATGGTGGGCTGAGGAGTGAATGAGCACGTGGGAAGTAGAGGCAGTGTGTGTAGGCAGCTCTAGGGGTAGAGGAGACCAGGAGTCAGACTGACCCAAGTTTAGCACTTGGCAGGGTTGGTACAATGGAAGGATAATGGGCAAGGGAGCTCAGGAATTGGCCAGGGGGCAGCTGGGAGTTGAACCATGGGCCATGAAGTATGGGCTGATGGAGAAAGAAGCAAGGAAAGGAAGGACATGCTGGGAGTGGTTAGGGATCAGAGAATGGTTCTGGTGAGAGTAACTGGGAGGGTGGGAAGGAGGTTTCAATTGAATACTTTAGAGGAATAGCTCTTACTGGTGATGAAGGGCCTGGAGTGTTCTGTATCAGCATCTCCTGGAGTGGGCCTGCTCAGTTCAGGGTATCTAAGTTCAAACACCACAACCCACTTATTTACATACCTGTCTCTCTATGGCCCTCAACCAGGCCCCTGGATCCCTCTTCTAACAAGCTACCATTTCTCCACTCCCTACCATCTGGCATTGTGGTAGACACTTTCATATATTATCTCAAATCCTCCCAGCAACCTTGCGTGGTGGGTGTTATGACTCTAATAAAGATAAAGAAGTCAAGACCCAGAGATATTAAGAAATTTGCATGTGATTCTCTAGCTAGGAAGTAAGCGGCAGAGCCAGGTTCTGTCTGACTTCAGAGTCCAGGCTTCTTGCTCTCCTCTTCTTAGTCTGTAAGCGTCATAGGGGCAAGAAGTGTCTTCTTAACATTGAAGCCTTGGTATGTGATGCCTATGCAGAATTGGAACGCAAACACTGGGTGCGTGAGTGCACGAGAACATGAGTGAACGGTGCTAAGAGTGACACCAATGCTGTCTCCCAAGGGGAATAAAAGTGCTGCCACCCAAACAGAGAAATGAAGATAATTGGAAAGAGAACGGATGGGAAGATTTGGCAATCAAGTGTCACTAGTGTTGGATAAATAGAACAGAGGTGTCTTCTCGGGCTCTTTGTGACCAAGGTGCTGGGCACCTGGCTGTGGCCTGAGAGAGTCAGCCATCGGCTTTCCCGTCTGCTCTGGGGCCAAGCTCACGCTCCGGTCCTGGCCCAGAAACTCCAGAGGAGGAACTGAAAGGGGAGGCACCTAGGAAACGGAACCCACACAGGAGAAAGGAGAACCCCCAACCACTCAGTGACATGTCACTTTGTGTTTCCTTTTTAGAATGTGAGGCTGCGGTTTCTCTCCAGACCTTCCTTCAGGGTGTCAAGGGACGTGTATGTGTGTGTGTGTGTGTGTGCACGCGCGCATGTGCGCGTGCGGGGATGGGCAGGCGAGGACCAGATTGCCCATCCGTTGTCTGAAGAGCATGCACACTACCTAAACTGGGCTTGAGGCCCGGCTTGTGTTTGCCGGACGGCTACCCCATCTCCTTTCCCGGGGAAAGATTTAGTGAGTCAGGTACACAGCCTACTTGGAAGGAGGGGAGTTCCAGGTTTGGGGGAAATGGGAAAGGCTAGTGGACAATGTGTTTTGGTTTTTGTTCTTGACCGCAAATTTCTCTCCCACCCTCCCTGAATAGCAAAAAGGACCACCTCCTCCTTCTGGGCTTTGAAAGCCATTCCATGCTGCCTGATACTCCATCAAAGTCTCCTCCTCGGGCCTCCGTGCCTCCCTCTTCTTGCCTGTCTGTTCAGCATGTCTATAAATTCACTGTCCTCCCTTTCCCAGTGTCATCACCAGCCCGTTTCTTCTCCATGTGGCAGTGCCTGAGGTCCAGAGGAAAGTCGTGGGGTCCGAGGGCAGTGGCCCATCACCCTCGGTAGCCACATCAGGCATGCTCCTGCCGCAGCCCGTCCCCCACCTGTGCACACGCACCACCTGCTATCTACTTGCGAGCGCTGCGCTCTGGAGGGAAAAGTGGGGGCAATAGGTAGGGGAGGCTGGTGAGCAGATGGAACCCCATGGGGCCTGTAGGAGCTTTAAAGGATCACGGAGCCTATCCTCTTATGTCACAGATGAGATTGAGGGCCAGAGAGAGAAAATTCATCTGTTTAATCCTTCATCTGCCCGTGCATCCGTCCCTCCATCCAGTAAAGATTCATCGAACACCTGTCAGGTCCAAGAGACACAGCAGTGTATAAGAGAAATGAGGTCCCTGCTCTCAAGCAGCTTTTGTTCTGATGGGGAGAGGGAGATGGTAAATCTTGAACTTGAAGCAACTCCACCAAGGCTAGTTGGCGGCCACAGAGCTGAGCAGTGAGCCTGGACCTCCTGCAGTGCCCTTTCCAGGACCCGTGCAGGAGGACTGCCTGCTTCCACGGAGCCTGAGGTTCAGTTCTCCTCCAAACAGCAGAGAGAAACACTTAGAAGGAATGAAACTGGATTTCAGCCTCTGTACTTCTGGGCAGCAGAGGGATTGTAGAAGTACGAGTAACTTATGACCAGCTGAGACTAAGCGTTCTTTTTGTTACTTGGGTAAAATATATATAACATAGAATTTATCATTTTAACCGTTTTTAAGAGTACAGTTCAGTGGCATTAAGTCTGATCACATTGTTGTGCAACTGTCACCACCATCCTTCCACAGAACTTTTTCTTCTTCCCAAACTGAAACTCTGTCAGCATTGAACAATAACTCCGCCTCCCTCTCCCGAGCCCTTAGGCCAGGAATTCTTAACATTTCTTGCCATGGGCCCCTTGGGAAATCTGGTGAAACCTGTGAACCCCTCCTCAGGATAATGTCTTTAGAGGCATAACGTGAGGAGTAGGATAGCAAGATACAGATAGCAAAATATCTTTACACCATTTGTAATACAGTGTATGTGTGATTCTATGTTACCCTGTTAACAGGCTTAAGCAGTGGTCAGCTACCTACGGTTTGCATAAATATTTCGAGGTAACTGCAACATTCCTTCCAATGTGGTATGAAAATGTCTAGCTGTCTGTGGATGACCAAGTCACAGGCACAGCTCATCCGACTGCTTTGTTGCTTTCATTCCCCATGGAAGGAACAGCTAAATTTCAGTTAGAGGTTGGTAAAAATAAACATGTAATATTTTTACCCTCCAAGTCTTCCAGCCTCCTGAATTCTATCCCTGGATTGCTTGGGGGTTTCACAGCCTCAGGGTTAAGAGGCCCTGCGAAGACGGTTTGCCCTACCTTTTCTGCCTAGAAGGGCGGTGCCCGGGACCAGGAGTGTTTTCATGAGTAGGACATGGTGACAGAAACCCTCCGTGTGCACGGGGCTTTGCGGGAGGGCAGGCAGGAACATCACAGGAGCCCAGCCGATGTGGGGGGGTGGGGGTGGGGAAGGTGCCCCCATTCTCCCCAAGCTGCCAGCCTGCTGTCTGAGGTGGGCGGGGCTGGTGCCCCCTGGAAGTGCTTTCTGGCAGCTTCCCCGCCCCCCTTCCACCCCTTGTCCGAAGGTTCAGTGCAGAAGGGAGCCATATGGTCCTTTGTGGACACATTTTCCCTAGTACAGTATCTTCCCGGTGCGAATGCAGGGCCTGGCTCCCCAGTGTCAGCTGTCTGTCCCCTCCCCCCACCCCGGTGCCCCATTCCCCGAAGCCAGCCCAGAGCATAGTAGGTTGTCAGGGGCAAGCTCACGAGTTGGGGAGCCCTGCAGAGTCGGGGTGAGTGAGGAGTCTTTTAGTAGCACCCACCCACACACACTCGCACAGAAACTGTTGAAGTGAAGTCAAATGTCTCAAAGTCAGATCCCTTTTTAGTATGAATTTGCTGTGTCTCATTCTGAGCACTAATTCCAATTTAATTGCAAGTGGCCTGAAGCCTCTTCAATAGGAGTAACAAATGGTTTGATTTTGTAAACTTCATCAGACTGCATTTTAAATGCGACACAGTAGCCCAACTCGAATGCCAATGAAGCACTGGAGTAGCTCTCTGTTTACTAATTATCCGTTTTTACTCCAAGCCACGCTGGCTGGCTTGTCTGATTAAATCGGATTTGTGGGATAGAGAACAGCTAGCAGAGTTTTCTCTATAGTAAACGAGATTGAAACGATGGGCCGCCTGGCTGCACACTGTAAATTATATTTCCTTCGTGTCTCTTTTATTTCTGTGTCGCCCCTCCTGCATATTAAACTTAGAGCACAGAAATGTACCCAGCTCCTTCTAAATCCAGCCTCCTCTCGCCGCCCTCCACCTGGTAGCCAGCTCACTTCTGTTGCTTTCCATCTTCGTCTCCAAAGGACAGAAAAGGAAATGGGTGGCTACAGCCCATATTCCCCATGCCACACTCCTTTTCTTTTTTAATCCTTGCTTTTCTCCCCTTTATCCTGGGGGTGAGTTTTCATTATTCTAAAAGGTCCCTGTGATGATATGGGTTCTTAGAATCCATTTTAAGTTGGCTAACACAGAGTCCTAGCAATAAAATTTGCTGAGACCCAACATGGAGTCGGGTTTAGCCTTTCAGAAAGACATGAATATTGGAGGTATTGGCTGGGTGGGTTAGTGTGGGCAATGAAAGCGTCAGTTTCTGGAAACTTAACATTTGTTCTTTGGTCCACCCTGGAATGAAATCCTTTCCTCTCACCAGAGTGAAATTCAGATCACCTGGTTCCTACCTGTGGTCCAGCAGAGAAGGCCATGGCTCAGGCACTGGAGGGGTGGACCAGTGCCCACTGTGAAGCCCAGGTTGGGGCATCTGGTGTGTCCTCTACCCATTCCCTGGGGTCTGGGGTCTTGCCTAGAGCTCCTGGGCTCTCTTAATTGTTTATTTCTCTGTCCCCAGAAAAGCCACCTCCACCTTCATCCTTCCTGTACTACACACACACACACACACAGACACACACACACACAGTACATAAACCAAATGCAAGGCAGCCCTGAATAAGGTGTAATCAGGCTGTGCTTAAACCCTGCCGTTGCTAAGACTTTACTCCATGAGCTTGACCTGCCTGCCCAGCCCTCACTCTTGGTATCTATCTTTGTGCCAGGAGCTTTTTATATTTTAATTTGCTTCTGAACGTCCTGCAGAATTCATGGTGTGCGGACTTTTCCCTCTTTGCCCATTGTGTGCGGTACAGTAGGGTAGGCCTGGAGGTGCCTCAGATAGCCTGGTTACCGTGGGAATGAATGGCAACCACACTCTCAGGCTCACAGCCCTCCTTTTAATTGTCGACAGTAAAAAGCATTTAAATGCTGCTTAATTTGTAATCATCTTCTGGTGGGGGTTGGGGGGAGGAGAGGAACCGTTAAAATGTCAGTAAAATGAATATGTCCTTCTCTTTTTTTGGTTTGTTTTTGTTTATTTATATGGGGTAGTTTTTCTTTTCAGTGCCCAATGTTTGTCTGATATTTAATGGCTCTGAAACAATCGGTATTTCATTTTATTTTGAATTTCTGTCTCCCCCAGCCCCTGCTCCCCTCCCCAGCCCATCCTGTCTCTGGGTCTTTGTCTTGCAAAGGTCTGCCTGTCTCCTTGTCCGTCCCTTCTCTTCTAGGTGGGTCTCCTTCTCATCTCTGAAATACACTGGGGTTTACAGGACATTTTAGATAGGACCCCAGCTGAGTTGCTATCTTTTTTACAGTGACCCCTCTCCTGGGCTCCAGTTCCCGCCCAGGCACCTCAGGATGCCTTTGGGGATGCCTGGATCTAGGGAGATGAACTCTCTATTGACAGTGTCTTGTACACTTAAAGAAGACGAGAGAGGGAGAGGCCTGGTAATAAGTTATTGTACAGTAAGGAAATTGGGTCTCATCTTCAGGCGGAACCTCAGTGCCCTCTCATGATGCTTTGGACACACTGCTCAAAATCGAAGTGCCTACTGTGTGTTGGACAACGTGCTAAGGAAATGAGGCCGCTGGATTCTGGGGGCAGGGGAGAGAAAGCCCCTGCTCCCCTCTCCCCACCCCATCACCTGGCCCTTGCCCAGCACAGAGAGGCAGACAGGTACCCTCAGACCCAGTGACTCAATAATTGCCCTTCTGGGACTTCTTTGGTGGTGCAGTGGTTAAGAATCTGCCTGCCAATGCAGGGGACACGGGTTCGAGCCCTGGTCCGGGAAGATCCCCACACGCCGTGGAGCAACTAAGCCCGTGCGCCACAACTACCGAGCCTGCGCTCTAGAGTCCTCGAGCCACAATTGCTGAGCCCGTGTGCCACAACTACTGAAGCCTGCGCGCCTGGAGCCTGTGATCCGCAACAAGAGAAGCCACTGCAATGAGAAGCCCGCATACCGCAACGAAGAGTAGCCCCCGCTCGCCACAACTAGAGAAAGCCCGTGTGCAGCAACGAAGACCCAACGCAGCCAAAAATAAGTAAATAAAATAAAATTAAAAAAAAAAAAAAAGAATTGCCCTTCTGGGTGTATGGCCAGGTCTAGGAGGTACTAGCCGGTAACTGATGGCCCCTTGAGAGAAAGGACCTAGCAGGTTCTCTCGAGTCTTGCTTTCCCTATCTTTCTAAACACCCCGTCTCTCAGGGCTGCTTGAAGGTTCAGAGGAAGAGACCTGGATCAGCCAAAGCAAATGATCAGTCAAGCTTAGATCTCTTCTGTGTCTCTCCTGGGACTGTCCCTCTGTGAGCCAAAGACAGTGGTTCCCAGTGGAGCCCTGAGATTCTCTTTAACTAAAAGAAGGCTATCAAGTGATATTTTGAAGGAGAGATGCCTGAAGTGCATATCAGTGGGAGAAAGCCCTTTCAGTCTTCCTGCATCCTCTTCAAATAGGCCTAGAATTATTGACTGTTAGAATGGGGGGAACCTTTTAAGATCATTTACTTCCACCTTCATTTTTCTGTTGAGGATACTGAGGCCCAGAGAAGTCCAGTAACCTACCTGAGAGTGCACAGCAAGTTGGCCACTGAGCCAGGACTTGAGGACAGGCCTTCCGGCTGAAGACTCCAGTGCTTTCTACTCTTCCAGTCCTCTTCAACTGGGAGCCAATAGTGAGAAGTCACAGGAAAGGGTAGGGCAAGAGGACAATGGCGGGACGATTACCCTGGCCTGTCCTTTCACACACCATACTGACTTCCCATCACACATTCCAGGGCTTCTTTCCCAGAAGTCTCAGGACCAGCTTCTTACAGGCCAGCTCTCATGCAGCCTTGCACAGAGCTGCAGGCTTCCCGCAGTGGTTATAGGCCAAGGGCACAGAGCTGAACACATGCCAGGGAGGCTGGATTGAGGAAGGAACCCATTGTAGTTCTGTGTTTATTTGCACCCACCTACCCAAAGGAAGAAAGCTGGGAGTCCTTTGGTTTCAGGAACCTTCGGGGTAGACAGGTGCCAGCCTCTGTCTTTTGAGCTTTAGTCCTACAGAACAAGCAGTGTAGAGAAACTGAGGAGCTCAGTCCTTCTCTGCCTCTTGGGAGGAGAAACTGGATACCGGTCCTTCAAGGCAGCAAGAGGCCCACCGGCCCACCACCACCCACTCCTCTTCCAGGCGGCCCCATCTCAAAGGTCCCATCTCCCACTGCCAGAGTGGGCAGTACCTGAGAGCCGTTCCCATTTCAGACCCCCAGGGCTGGGCCGGGCAGGCTCTGCAGAGCTGGGCTAGGTTAAGGGACTGCGGGCCGCCCCTCTCCACTCAGGGCTGTTGAAGTTGGTCCAATTTTTCAATCGTGGGCCAATTAGTTTCACAAATGGGGGCCCCCGTGGTGCCAGGGCACATTTGTTCCGGGCCTGCGCACTGGCCAGGCCCCATTGTCCTGCCTCCCACCCCCGTGTGGGCCCATTGTCCTCGCCCCCAGCGGGTGCTGCTTAGGGCTGATTTATACGGGCAGGCGTCCTGCGGGCTCTGGGCCGCACTGCCACAGCTGGCGGAGGTGCTTAAGGCCTTGGACCCCGTGACCTTTGCCCCAGTCCTGCTGTCATTTTGAAAGTTACAGACCAGAGCGCTGCATACCTCTCGGGATTTACTCTCCACCCCAAACCCCCCACTACACGCACACACCGTCTCCCTTCCCTTTTTCCTCCCTCTGCTCTTGTGGTGGACGTTTGTATTCATTCTGGAATGGCTGGAAGGGTCCGGGAGCTGGGCTGGGAAGGGGCTGTGGAATGGGTGGGAGATTCCAGGAGAGGCAACGAGTCTCTTCTGACGCGGAGGCCGCTGCGACTTTCTCCAGGGGGGCTCTGCATCCTCGATTCCTTAGTTCCCTCTCTGATGCCAGGGATCCAGGACTTGGTTTGCCATTGAGTTTGCCCTTGACACTGTCCCACCAGGGGACCCATGCACCCTGGACAGGGTGGCCCAGCGTGAGGTAGATGGAACGGGGAGGCCGTCGTGTAACCAGGCAGCAAAGCACAGATCTGGCCCCATCTTAACCCGTTAACCCTCTCTTGCAAACCAAACTCAACTTTCTTCTTCCTTTTTACCTCTTTTCCTTTCTTTTCCACCCCTGCTCTTGTCCCCTTCCCCCAGTTTCTCCCCCTCTTTGGCTCGTTTGTTGGAGTGATTGACAAAATTAGTACATCCATTCAGGTTACTTTTATTGTGCAGGTCTCAATAAATCCCCCCGCATCCGGGGTGCACCTTAATGAGCTAGTGAGCTGACAAATTTGTTTACTGTAGCTGGAGGTGCCGAGTAATGAAATGCACTTGTGTCTGCAGCTCACTGCTAAACAAATACACAGCTTCTGGGAGCCAGCATTGTTAGCTGCTGCCTCCTGAGGCTGTGGCCACATTCCCCAAGAGACTGACTGAGAGGGGTGTGTGAGCAAGTGTGTGTGTGTGTGTGTGTGTGTGCACACACGCGCGTATACATGCACAGGTGTGTGCTCTGAGACATGGCTTAGTTTTAAAACAAATTTGAATCAGCTACTCCGGCTCCTCCCTATTTGTTTATTCATTGAGAACTCTCTGCTCCCTGGACTACTGATGTAAAACGCTAACATTCCCCCTTTCCCTTGTGGAAATAGAAGGTTATATTGATATGTGGGTGCCTTCCAAGATTCTAAGCAGATAAGAAAGAAAGGAAAAAGGGGTAGGGAGGCCTGGATACCGAGACTGGAATTGACAAGACTGAAATTGACAAGAAGGCTAGATGCTAAGGTTTTTAGCTCCTGGCTTGGTTTGGGAAGACATAACTGAGCAGACGATGAAAAGTGCTCCAGCAGTAGGTGACTATACGTAGGAGACAAGCACTGGAGCACAGACTTGTGGCTAATTTGGTTTGAGGCAAGCCTTGCAGAGATGTTTTCTCAGCCTTCTCTACCCTTCCTGGGAGAGAGGCTGTAGGCAGTAAACAGGGGGACTTGTCTACCACTCTCCAGCAGCTGTCGTTCCCGGGGTGGGGTGCGCAGTCGGCGGGCTGACATTTTCTTGGGCTGGGTAGACTGGGCCCTCCTTGTGCGTGTAGCTAGCCTTCTGAGGAAGGCTGGGAGTTCAGGACTCATCCCGAATGATGCTGCAACTTATGCCCAGGAGGAGAGCTAGAGAGGGATGGCTTGACGCTTTCTTCAGTAGATCCCTTGCAAAGGAGCCAAGCCCTAAGTGATGGCACAGGAGGAATGAAAAGGGAGGCACCCCTGCCAATGTCATGAGCTGAGCTTTTGCTTCCTTTCGTCTGCTCCCTGGCCTGTCCCCCCTTCGCCACCACCCCCAGCCTCTTGAGATGCAGACAGAGCCTTCCTGCCTCCGGTGTGAGTCAGCCCTGGGCTGCTTGTCTCTGTCTGTCTTTTCCTCCTGCACAGTGGATAATGCAGCTCTGCCACTTTTTTAGCAATGACCTGGGGGGAAGGAAGAGAAGGATGGGGAAGAGGAAGAGGTGGCAGTTTCTGTGACAGTTTTGGTGTGTGGTTACAAGGCTTCCCAGGACTGGAAATGGTGTCTTAGGAAGGAGTAATCCTGAGAGTCAGAGGAAGTAGAAAGGCATGTCTGAGGATTTGGAGGGGGAAGGTGGTTCCAGTTTAAGTCACGGTTTTCACACCTCCTAAATATGATATTTTCTTCCTCTGGAGAGAAGAAGTTGCAGGGGGGCGGGGAAGCAGCTCTTCCTTTCTTGGGTGAGGTTGGGTGGAATTAGACAAGAGAAGCCCATCCTTGGTCCATGTGCAAGGACACACGCACACACACGCACACACATGTACACTCACGGCCGGCTTACCAAAAAAAAAAAAAAGCCCGAGTATATTTAGATCCCTCTGCTCTTTTGATTAAGAAACTGCTTATATCTAGGGATAATAAGAACCTTTTGCTCCAAGAAGGTGTAGCCCCTGAACATCTTCTCCGGCTGTGTACCCCTCTGGTCCTGTTCCTTCCTTTCTATTAAAGAGCTAATTGGTATGGAAATGGCACAGGTGTCAACATGAGGGTTTTTGTGTCTCATAATTTCAGACCCAGTCATCACCTGGGTGAAATAAATACCCTGGGTTTGTGTCACCCCTCCTGCCTCCTGTTCCGCCCTAGCCTTGGCTTTCTCCCATTTTTTGGCTAAAATTTAACTTGTTTTAAATTGGGAATCTGTGAGTGGTACATGCCCTGCAGCCAAGATTGGCTGTGCTGCCCTTGGGGGTGGAAGGTGGGTATGGTGGGGTCACCATCTCTAGATAGAATGGATGCAAGTGAGGGTACAGATATTTGCATGGCCCTTCTGCACGTTACCTGGGACCTCTCTCCATCAACCCTGCCACACCCATTCCCTCTTTCTAGTGAAATTTCCCTTCAGGCAGACACCCTTGGGGTCCAGCCTAACACTGAGCCCCATTCATTCTTCAGAAGAGCAGAGGAAGTGCTGTTCTTTGACCTGGTGAATTATTTCTTTGGGCCAAGGCTAATTGATGTATCTGATTTACACTGAAATTTACAGATTGATTGAAAACAGTACATTTGTAGGGTTTACATACTCAATAACGTTTGCCAGTTGCCTCCTAACAGCACTATGAGGTTGGTAGTGGAAAGGGCAGCTTACTCATGAATACCATCTCCTAGATGAAGAAATGAGGCCAAGGGCAACAGCTACCTGGCTCAGAGTCACAGAGCTGGGAAGGGCTGCACCTGTGGGCTAGAACCAGGGTCTTCTGTTTCACTGCATGGTGTGGTAAAACTGGTCCTTTTTCTATGGGCTGGGTCTTCGCTTCTGAGCAACAGAGCTCAGACATGAAGCCAGAACCGGGGAGTCCTGTTCAGCCCACCAGACAGACAAGAGAGGCCCCAACGAGATCAGCTGTCCGGGGGTTACTGGGCATTACTAACTTGCAAGGAGAGCCTTGTTGGAAGTTCCCGGTAATGGCTGCATTTGGTCTGGGCTTCCCCCAGCTCTAGCCATCCATCGCTCTGTACCATGACTTTCCCCACCCTGTTTCCCCCCTTTGTCCTTTGTGATTGTCCCTCAGCTCCTTATTCATTCTTGAATGCAACATGCAGTTATTGAGCACCTACTATATGCCAGGCCCTGTGCTTTATCTTGGGGGATATAACAGTGAAGAAAATAGTCCCTGTTTTGGAGGGCTTACCATCTACTAGACAGAGCTGAATGTCAAAAATGAGTACAACAAAGGGTTTAATAATTGTGCTGGCATCATGAGGGCTCAGAGGAAGAAGGTGTTCTTGGCACTGAGTCCTAAATGGTGTCACTCATCCATGATGCCTTCTCTAAGGTCAGTCCCTGGAAGAAGCAGCCCAGAGTCGAGAAAACAACTTAGGCTTGTGTATGGTGGAAGGCGGCCATGATCTGTATCCAGGTTGTTCACTGCAGGAGGATGCCCAGCTGAGGGAGAAATGGAGGCTGGAGTCCAGCCGTCTTTGCTTGCAGAGCTGTGTGCCCAGGCGAGGATCTGCGTCTGCCCAGAGGAAGAGGCATGATTTTCTAATTCAGACAAAGGCATCGTCTGGGCTGGTATTGGCTTTGCTACCGCTTCATAGCCAAAAAGCTTTTTCACTTGGGTATCTCATTGGATGCTCTCAACAACCACAAGCAATGTGTCAAACGACGGACAAATTCTGGTCCAGAGAAGTTCAGCAACTTGCCCTGGTCACAAGGCAAGTAAGTGGCAGAGCCAGGACACATGTGCTTCTTTGGTCTCCCTTGTGGCATGTTGACCATCTGATTTCTGAATGTCTTTTGCAACCGGTGGAGGCTCCTTCCCTCTCCCCACTGGTATCAGGCATGAGGTCTCCCCACAGCAGAGGAAGGAGCAGTGAGCATCTCAGGGGCTCAGGCATTGAAGGAAGCAGAGCACTAACACTGCCGGACCCCCTTGCCTCGCCGAACATCTCACTGCAGCTAATGAATTGCTAATACAATTTTCTAGATAATTTTATTTCCATAGCCCCACATTTTAATGTGTTTCCAAAAGCTAGCATTTATTTGCTTAATCTCCCAGTGTAATAGAATCTGCCCTGACTCATCATACATGCGAACAATCAGCTAGGCAGAAACTACGGCAAATTGTTTAATAACTCAAATCTCGTCTCTAGATTCTTAACTTGCATGCACCAATAGCTTTTCTTGTGTCTCCCCCCGCTCTTTCCTTTTTCCTTTAAAAATATTTTTCCATCTTCTCAGCTGCTGGTCTCCAAACAGAAGAATGGAGAGTGGATGTGGGTTCTCAGAGCCCCCGTCTCTTTATGTCTGAGCCTGGGGCAGTGTCTCGGTGGCCAGGGAGAGCCCCTGTGCCCTGTGGGATGTCCCAGGAAGGGGAGAGAGACCACTGTAGGGACACTGTAGCATTTCCTTTGCAGGTGGTCACTGCATAACTTTAAACTTGTCACCAAGGTACAGAGCTGGCGTCCAGGACTTCAAATGCATCACGCTTCCTGACTCGAGCCCAGGCTGAGGGTCCTGTCTTGCCACTGCCCTGGATTCCACTTCTCCAGTCCTCCTCCTGTCCTCCCAGCCCCTACCCTAGACTGGTCTCCACTCTCCTCCAGTGGTAGCACAGAAGTCCGTCATGTTCCTCCCTGCTTTCAGCCACTTGCCACTGCTGTTGGTGCCCTTGCAGCCCCCAGGGGCATTGCCCTCACATACTGGTTGGATCAGGCTAGCACCCGACCCCCTCTTTTCGTGGTACTGCATTGCCTGTAGAATGAAATCTAATCTGTCCCACCAGGTGATGCGGCCCTCTGCCATCCAAACCCCCATAACCTTTCCTGCTCATTTTCATCCTCAGGGTCTGTCCTCTGCCCCTGCCTGCTCTGAAATTTGCTTGTGGGGTTTCTAGCCTGGCTCCCGTGCCCCATTCTTGTCCTTGGCTTCTCAGTCCACTTCATTTCTTAAAACCTAACTCAGATTCTCCGAAGCCCTCTTGGCATCAGCCTGTCTTATCCTCTGGCTGGTCGTTGGCTTGTCTGTGTCCCCCACTAATCTGGGACCCTATTTCTCTGGTTGATCTCAGCATCCCTCCTGTCACCTAGCACAGTGCCTACGCTAGGTGATATTCACCGAGTCAGCTGAATGGACACGAAATGGGTTCAGCCATTCCTGAGAAGAAGAGACCACATAGTGGGGCAGCTCTGGGGCCCTGGGAAGACGGGAAGGGGTGAGGTTGCAGGGTTCTCAGTCTGCCCTGCAGTGGTACTGACCCTCAGAGCTCCTCTGGGCCTGGCTTTTTTAAAAAGATGTCTATGCAATTTCCTTTTTCTTTCTTTATCTCTCTCTCTCTTTTTCTTTCTTTCCTTCCTTCCCTCCTTCCCTCCTTTCCTTCCTTCTTTCCTCCTTTCTTTCTTCCTTCCCTTCCCTTCCCTTGCCTTCCCTCCTTCTTTCTTTTCTTCCTTCCTTCCTTCCTTCGTTCCTTCCTTCCTTCCTTCCTTTCTTTCTTCCCGTCCTTCCTTCCACCCTTCCTTTCTCCTTTCTTTCCTTCCTTCCTTCCTTCTTTCTTTCTCTCCTCCCTTCTTCCTTCCCTCCCTCCCTTCCATCCTTCCCACAAGGCATGTGGGAATCTTAGTCCCCCAACCAGGGATTGAACCCCTGCATTGGAAGCATGGAGTCCTAACCACTGGACCACCAGGGAAGTCCCTGGGCCTGGCTTTCTAGGCTCGGGTGTCCTCCTGGGAATGTCATTCATGTTCCTTCTGACGCAGATTCCTTCCACACTGAGGACTTCGGAGAATGCATAAGGAGAAACCTGGGCTCTTAAAGGGCGTGGTTTGCCCAGGAAGCCTGCTCCGTCTTACTGATAAAAGGCAGATGTTTGATGTCTGGCTTCATCAGGACTCTCTGTGGGGTGAGGTTAGGGCCAGAGAGGGGGCTGGTGCTGGGGGCCCTCAGGATGAAGCAGCCACAACGTGCCACGTCACAGGACATGCTGCAGATGGACGCCATTCTGGGGCAGGCTGGCCAGGCCCGACTGGGCTTTGAGGACCCACTGTCAGCCGTCGTCTGCTTCTGCTGGGCAGACCGCTCCCATCAGTGCGCCCCCTCAGTCAAGTGGGGCCCGCACCCGAGTACCTTGCAGAGGTCTTGCTGGCGCCCAGTGGAGTAGGAAGGCTTCAGAGAGCTTTACCCTGTGACCTGGCTTCCACTGCACGCCTCCTGGCCCAGGTTCTCCAGCTGCTGCTAGGGTGGGCCCTGCATGCACTGGGGCTCCTGAACCAGCTGGGTTGGAGCTGCCTCGCTGGTGTCATTATTGTGCCTCTTCCCAGAGAAGCCCATGCAGACAGGTGGCAGATCCAGAGGGAGACATGAGCCCAGCCCTGTGATTTCCGAAATCAGACATACTGAAGCATTTAACAATCCCAGCTCTGCTTCTTTCTAACTGTGTGACCTTAGGCAAGTTACTTAATCACTCTGTTTTCCCATTTGTACAAAGGGGCACGAGAATCCTGCCTTGCACGTTTTAAACGAGATGACAACAGATAGAGCACCTAGCACACGGCCTGTAGTAATTCCCCTTCCCGTCTGCTCTTTGAGTCCAGGAGCAAATTTGTGCCCTTGCTGATATTCCACATCCCCTGCTCAGCCTTCCCTGGACCTGGATGCAGGCGATGTCTGTCTGCAGGTGTGATGAGCATGGCTGAAGGTGCTGTGAGGGGTGGGGGGCTGGGGAGAATGAGAGGCCGTCTTTGCCTTCCCGCCAGTCCATTCATTGCAAACCCAGCCATGAATGGGACTGAGTTGTCCAGAACGGGCCTTCCATTTGCTATTTCTGTTGATGGACCCCGGAGGCCACAGGCGCTCTGTGCTGTCCTTCTTGTCACCCTCTTTCCGCCGGGAGCTCCCTGATGCCACATTGAGCAGCCCACGACTTGCCACAGCCAAAGCTCTGCTCCACCTTCCACTCTGGGCTGCCAGGCACTGGGCCTGACCCTCTTTCTTGCTTGTGTCCTTTACACGGGGGAGGCAGCGCTGGGCTGACCACAGGTGATAATGCCCAGATGCCGGCAAAGAGAGACGAGCAGATGGGGAGCTTCCCGGGGCAGGGGGCTGACACGCTTAGGGAAATGGAATCCAAAACGGTAGACAAGGGGCTACTGGTGAGTCCTTGGAAGGTTTAGATGCTTCCTCCTGTGGTGCTGAACCCCGTAAGGCCATGGTCCCAGAGCAGCATCAGGAAGGGGGTTGATAACAGACAGAAAATGGCAGCCTGCCTTTGTAGGGTACCATGGGGTACCTACCCGTGCTTCTGATCAGCGCAGGGAACAACCAGACAGAGTTAAATGAAAATCTCATGTCCCTCATTAGCTTAAAATCCCTTGACAGTTGCCCGTTGGTCTTGGGAGGAAGCCTAAAGATCTTAACATGGTTTTCAAGACCCCGTACGAGCTGGCCCTGCCTACTTCTTTGACCTCCGCTCTACTTTCTTTCTGCCTCCTCAGGTGACCTGTTCTGTCTTATCCTCTGACCCGTCACGTTTCTCTCCAGTTCAAAGATACTATTCCATCTTCTTGGAATGCTCTCCTCATGGCCCAGTGTGCTGGGTAACATCTATGATGAGGGCAGGCACTTGGTACGGTTTTCCATGGCTACATCTCCAGGGCCAAAGGAGAGAGTCCTCCTTATAGAAGATACTAAAATAATATTTCTTGAATGAATGGACCCTTAAGATGTACGCATTAATGAATGGAGACGTGGTTAAGAGAATCGGGTCTGTAGCTCGCGTTAGGAGCGGATCAAATCCAGGTTGCCTGGGTTTGAATCCCAGCCCTGTTTGCTTGCGAGCTCTGTGCTACTTCGGACAAGTAACTCAGCCTCTCTGTGCCTCCTTCTCCTTATCTGAAGGGTGAGGATGCAGAGCCCACCTTTTGGAGATGGGATTTTTAAGTTAGTTACACTTGAACGATGGCTGGCATGTATCATCTCCATTATTGTGATTCCTCACAGAGGCCGGCCTGATGCCCCGCCTCCTGTGCCAGGCTCTGAAAGTCCCTTTGATAGATGCCTTCCTGGTACCCTGCCTTTGACACAGACCTCCATACGATTGCAGACTCATTTGCTGCTCTGATGTGTTTGATTAATGTCTTTCTCCCACTAGACTTTAGGTTCCATGAGGGCAGGAAGTAAGTGGATTCTGTCCACCGTTGGAGCCGCACAGCGGGGGCTCCAGCAGCATCGCGTGGCCTGCACCACCTCTGGGTTTGCCCGGGGTGCTGGCCTGACGCTGGCTCTGGCTCCAGCCTAGCTGGGTGAAGAAGGCCTGTGTCCAGCCCTGAGGCTTTCCCCCGCTGTGTCCTGCAGGCACGGACATGGCTGTCTTCTGTCTGCTGTGCGGGAAGCGTTTCCAGGCCCAGAGTGCGCTCCAGCAGCACATGGAGGTCCACGCGGGCGTGCGCAGCTACATCTGCAGCGAGTGCAACCGTACCTTCCCCAGCCACACAGCCCTCAAACGCCACCTGCGCTCACACACAGGTAGGCCCGGCCGGGGACGGGCAGGGCAGGGTCTCTGGGAACCACTGTCTGCATTTCCCTCCAAACACATCTGGCGGGGGTGCCCTCAGCCCTCCTCTGCTCAAGCGTCGGGCATGCAGTGGCCTCTGAGGTGCAGGTCAACGTGGACGGTTCTTATCCTGTCCCACCCTGGGCACCTTTGGTTCTCAACATCTCTGTGCCCGACAGAGAGGGTGCTCATTAGAAATGCAGGCTCTTGGGTCCCATGCTCAGAAACTTCCATTCAGTGGGTATAGGTGGCATCTGAAACTCAACATTATTAGTAAATATTCCCCAGGAATTCTGATGCAGGTGGACCAAGACGAATTTTGAGAAAAACCTGCCTTCTTGGTCTCTGTCTCTGCCTTTCCCCCTCCCACTGCTGGCCCCCTCCACACACACACACACACACAGTGCACACACACTCCTGAGGTCGGCCTTGGGCTCTCAAGGGAACGTGGCAGAAGTGGTCCTGCTTATTCCCCAGTAACAGAAGCACACGTTCTATACTTGGGCCTTAGCCCTGTTTAGGGGAGACAGTGAGGTCGTATAAACAGTGAGCCATGAAACATCCCTGCTTAGCCAGTTGGAGGTGCTGGGGGAGGAGAGTAGTTGTGAGTCAAGGGGTCTGGGCTGGGATACGTGGTCCTGAGAGCCAAGAGGCATTTGCTTCCTTGCAGCGGCCCCTGACCCTCTAGCAAGGTCATGGGTGACTTGAAAGCCTTCCTTTCTCTGGCTGTACATGGATAAAGGATTGCCTGTTTCTGAGTCTGCATGTGTCTTTGCTTGTGTGTGTTCTGTCCTGCTTTTGGGGTGAGAGGTGGGTGATGGAGCCAGGGAGACAGAGAGGCAGACTCTCTTTCTGAGTACGTAACAGGGTATGTTCTCATGTCTGCTGGAGAGGGTATAAAAACCTCTGTGTGCCTCATGACGTCATTGGCAGGACCCTTTCCTCACTCTTGGGTCTTATCATGCTCTGGGATTAAGTGGCAGGCTCTGCTGAATACGGGAGGGGCTTTGTTTATCAGGGACCGAGCTGGCCTGGCCTGCCCGCGGTAGGCATCCTCGCCAAGGAGCCTGCCTGGACTCCTGCTTCCGGATGCTGTCCCGTGCAGGGGAGCACATTGCCTTAGCATCACCAGATTTGCTTAGAACTTGTTAGATTTGCTGGCTTCGGACAAGGGGAGGTCTCCGAGGGGAAGGCCTGACAAGAAGGGCAGAGGAGGAAGGGATGCTGACAAGGGCTTTCTCTGTAGTGACCGCATAAGCATCCCCTGCAGGTATCGGGTTGGCCAAAAAGTTCACTTGGGTTTTTGGCAAGATGTTACAGGAAAAACCCGAACGAACTTTTTGGCCAACCCAATACATGCACCTTCCTGTCAACACCTCCCCCACTGGGCCCCCAAGTTCAGCCTTATCAAAGGTGGCCAGTTACCTTTCAGCCACTTCTGAGCACTCTGCTGGGCCCCATCAGTCGGATTCATGTGACTGGAATGATCCCAGTCCTGCTAAGTCCACCCAGGATACGCCCTGCCCTGCCCACCCTAGCTCCTGAGAGCTCAGATATCAAAATGCCCCCGGGCCCTGTGTCAGTCATGGCTCAGATCCATGGGGAGGGAGTATTTCCAGACACCGTTTAGGAGAAGTACTTGCTTTTCACCTAGGAAACATGGAGCACGTGTGCTGCCTACTCCAACACCCATGGATTTCACACCAGTGAGGCCCTGTGCGCACAGCCCCGCCCAGGCTGAGCACACCCCGCACGATGCCTCATTAATATTCCCTTGTTCTTGGCCCACTTGCTGCTGCGGCCGGGCGTTGAGCGTCAGCAGCTGTTTTGGGTAGGTTAGTCCAGCCGCGCTCTCGGCATTGATGGATCCCTGACTCACACGGCGCATCGTCTAATAAACTCTCCGCTGTGCTGAGTGGGGGAGCTGAGTAGCCGACAGGATGGGGCTGGGGTGGGAGGGATGACACTGGGCTTGGCCACAGTGCCAGGGAGGCCACCAGGTGAGGACAGACCGCTGGGGTCACAGGTGCACTGGGCAAGCCCGAGGGGGGCTCTCATTAGTCTCGTTTGTCCTGTACTTAATGTCAAGCTCATTAAAGAGGCTACGGAGTTAATCAACCTACCACAAATTGGATTTTGAATCCTGCAGCCAGTTTTGTGTACATTATGGCAACACTGACACGGGGTGAGGATTTTAGGCCAGGTGCTTGCCATGTTTCAAAATCCGTGTGTGTGTGTGTGTGTGTGTGTGTGTGTGTGTGTTGGTGTCTTTTTTTTCTCCCCCCCTAACTTTTTATTCCTTTCCCTGGGCTGACTCGAGACATTTCATATTTAAACTCATGTCACATGTGATCCACTTCATCATTAAATTCATAAAAATCTGATCAAACCAACCTCTCTGCCTTAACCTTTTGTTTTTTAAACTCTTAGGGCCCCCCTCTGGAGGGGAAAGGCACAGACAGACAGCGGTGCCCACCCCCCAACCCACCGTGTGGCTGCCGATGTACGTTTTCATTACCGGCTCCTCTGAAGTCTCACGTGGCCCTTGCTTTATTTATTTATTTATATCTTAATGAGGATACCGAATTCTTGATTAAAGTTGTAATCGTTGCCGATTCAGTAAGGAGGGGAGTCGGATGTCAGACGGGGCTGTGTGTGCAGACGTCTACACGCAGAGAGAGTGGCACACAGGCCCAGGCGTGCACAGACCAACCCTCCCTCTGTTAGACACACAGCTAATTAGGAGCAGGGTCTGCATGGGCCTCTCCTTCCCTGGGGCTGGATGGGGCTGGCGACTGGGGACGGGCCAGTCTGCACAGCCCCAGCAGTGAGGGCGCGGGCAGGTGCCTGGAACTCAGGAATCCGCTCGTCCCCAGATCTGCGCGTGGAGGCTCTCCTCTGAGCCCAGGGCAGGGCCCCCTAGAGTGGCTTTGCTCTTTGAGCTTCTTCCATCCTACCCCTCCGATGGAAGCGTTCCCACCCACCCGTCTACACCCTCGGAGCCTCTTGCAAACCTTCCACCCGTGAGAGAGCCCGCCAGGGAGCAGACCGCAGCGTCCTCTCCCCACAGAGCCTTAAAAACCCTTCAGAGCCATCAGAAGAGATGAGAATGGGTGAGGGTGCAGGGGCTTGCGTTCGAGAAGGGGGAGGTTTCGTTAGCAGCCTGAGGAGGGGAGAGAGAGAAGAGAGTAAAATATCATTTGAAAGAGGAAGTGAAGGCGCAGGCATGCAAGTCTATAACGAGAAGGACAATTTATGCCCAGGCACGAGCGCAGTTTGACATGGGGATAATGAAAAAACGTAGGTCATTGTGGATGACTTAAACCTTCAGCGGCTGAAGAAAATGTATGAAATGCAGAGGACATTACACGGTTGGCAGCCCTGCGCATCTGCAGAGGGACAAGTGAAATACAGTGGGCCATTCTTTACCATAAACGATGGCTGGTGGAGGTGCAGCCCAGAGAAATTGTAATTACAGTGACAAGACGAATCAGCGATATTTAAATATTCATGAACAAAGTCTGGGGTGATCAATCTGTCTTTATTGTCTGTGCCTTCACTCCTGTAATAAATAAGTAGCTGAAGTCTTCACCTTTCATCCCCACAAAGCCCCCACTTCGGGTACAAAGGGAAAGATGGTTAATCCCCGCACCCCATCCTCAGAAAGGAGGCTGCTGGGCATGGATTCCAGGCCGGGGAAAGGCAGTTCTCCCCGAGTTTCATATACTGACATTTCCCGAGCGTCTGCTTAGGGTTTACTCTGTGTTGCGTGCTGAGGCTACAGGGATGAACAAGCTTCCCTTCTTGTCCTCACGGTGCTCGTAGTCTGTGGGCACGGTGGGCGTCACAGCAGATGCAACACAGCCTGTCAGTTAGCAGTCCGGTAAGTATCCAGTGTCCAGATTCTGGAACCAGATCTGAATCCCAGCTCAGCTCTTTATTAGCTCTTTGACCTCAGGGACCATGTTTAAGCATCTCTAAACATCTCATTTTTCTCTTCTGTAAAATGAGAATGATACTGTCTTCCTTGTAAGGTTGTTGTGATGATTACGTGATATGATTGATCCATGTGAAGTTCTTAGCACAGTAGTGAGCATTCAACAAATGTGGGCCATTTTAATAGAAAGTACCATCAAAATTGTACTACTACTAGTAAAAGGACAAAATGCTGGACATTTCTTCTCTCTGGGGACAGAGGAGAAAGTGACTCAATTTGCCTGAGCAGGGGACAGTGGGGGTAGCGCTAAAGGGAAACTTCCAAACCGTGGTGACACATGAGCTGGACTTGGATGCGTGACTAGGAGTTCGCCAAGGAGAGAAGAGGAAATCACGCAGAAAAGAACGGTTGCATAAGCCTGTAGAGGAGGGAAAGAGCAGAAGGAATTTGGGGGACAGTGAGAACATTGGAGGGATTTTTTTGAGGGTAGGGGAGTCAGGCTGGAATGGCTTTTGCCCCTGACCTAGAGGAAAGGAAGCTGGGGGAAGGGTCTCGAAGCCCCTGGGTCTGCTCTGCCCTCAGGGGACCTGCTTTCTGGTGGCTCTGTTCATCCCTGAACCAAACGGGCTCTCTTTTCCCGAGACTGGCCCTTGAGGCGTGGATGGCCACTGGGCCACGGTAAAGTACGGACACGTGTGCACAGGCGTGCTCCCTGTTGATGCTAAGGGGCTGGCAGGGGGTGGAGGGTCCCTCAGTCATCTCTGGAGGTGGCGACTCTAGGCAGCCTCATCCTCCCGGCACACTGAACCTGCCCTACTGTCCCCTAAAGAGGGGCCCGGGGGAGGCGGGGGCCTGATCCAGCCCCTTGTCCCCACAGGTGACCACCCGTACGAGTGTGAGTTCTGTGGCAGCTGCTTCCGGGATGAGAGCACACTCAAGAGCCACAAGCGCATCCACACGGGCGAGAAACCCTACGAGTGCAACGGCTGCGGCAAGAAGTTCAGCCTCAAGCACCAGCTGGAGACACACTATCGAGTGCACACAGGTACTGAGGACACACAGCTGGCTCCGGGCGGGGAGTGGGCAGGGGCAGGTGGGTCTGCAGAGAATCCCGGGTGCCCATGGTCCCAGGCTGAACCGAAGAGTGGAACAGCTTCTGCTAAGTGTTACTACGGTGACCTGAGTGCCACTTCCTCCCTGCGAGGGTGAGGCCGACCTTGCTAATCCATCACAGCGCTCTTTCCAGGAGCCCAGACTAGCCTTCCAGGCGGCCATACCAAGAGCTCACAGAGGATATCCATTCCTGAATCCTGAATTGGGGGTCAGCTGGCCTGATTAGCTGAAAGTGAAGGCTAAGGTGATTTCACGTGACTTGAGGGTTACAGGAAGAACTAGGCGACATTAAGTTAGGTTATGATGAGGGTTGGGAAAAATTGTAGGTTCGATTGAGTTCGGTTCAACGATGAGAGAAGCAGTTGAATTTACTAACCCCTCTACATGGTTAATATTTTACCATTTCAAAGGGCCTTCATGTTCCTTTTTACATAAAAGAAATGTGAGCAACTGTTTTGTTGGGGCCTGAGGACAGAACAGGTGGAAGTGGTCCCGATATCCAGAGTTGCCAGAGCTGGGGGCCGTGGATGCTGGAGCCGGCCCAAGCCTGCCTGGGAAAGCCATCGTGCACATCTCTTTCCAGCCGCGTGTTCTGTGTCACCACCTTGGTCGCTTAAAATTGGCTACAGTGGGAGGGGTCACAACATGGCCATCAGCAAATGCTACCAAATCAGGGCTTTTGGAGAGCCAGTTGTTCACCATTTACAGTACACTGCCAGTTGGGGGGTAGATAGAAGGACTTCCTGTGAGGGTGAGACATAGTGGAAGGTAGTGGAATGTGGCAAAGTAGGAAGGCTCCCCTGATCAGGGGAAACAGCTGCCTGAGCAGAGGAATGGGGAGAGGTGATCAGATAGGTCCTGCTGGCCCAGGGGAGAGAGTGTGTTTTCCCGGGAGGGGAGGTGGACAGAGGGAGCAGTAAGCAGAGGATACATGTTGTCATAGCTCTGCTTTGAGCCTCAAGGAGAGGATGGGGTGCTCGTTGCTGACAACTAGAGTGACCCCCAGGATTTCCCAGAGCCCCTTGTGGGAGACGTGTCCCGGCAGGTGTATCATTAAGTGTGCTGGCGCTGACTATTGTAAACAGCTGGTCGATAGTTAGATCACTTTGGCTGTTCATTACTTCATTATTTTGCAGGGCCCTCTGCACAGAGGAGTATCAATAGCAAGAAGGCTGGCCAGTTAATTACTGTATCAGAGCAAGGTTCCCTCACATCCTCTGCTCAGCTCCAGGGGACTGGAACAGAGGGTGGGCCGGTTGCAGCTTGGGTGTGGCCATGTACTCCCAGGTTCTCTGTCCCTCCCCCATTCCGGCCCCAGAGGGGAAGGCAGGGTCCAGGGCAGGCTCTAGAGCCTTAGAGAAGTAGCCATTCCCAGGTTTAGCACGTTTGCAGGATGGGGTCCCCTCGGTTTTACTCCGCCTCTGTTCCCCACCATCTGTAGCCCTGTAAGGACTCCATCCCCTTGCTCCCCTGGAAGGAACTGTGTGCTGAAGAGCCACCCCTAAGCATTTGAGAGGCCTCGCGGGCCCTTTTCTAGACCTCCCTTTCCTTTCTTAGGAAGGGGAGAGTCCGTGCCCCCGAGAGAGTTAAGAATAGGTCCAGGGGCTGGAGCTGGCCTACATCGTGGCCACTAGCTATTTACATTAGTTACAGTGAACAAGATTGAGAATGTAATCCGTTGGAAACTAACACACCATTGTAAATCAACTATACTTCAATTAAAAAAGAAAAAGAAAAAAAAGAGTGTAGTTCCCAGTGGCACTCAGGAGCCAGAAGCGACTCGCGGCTGCCACGCTGGGTGGGGCGTCCATTGCCCTGGAGAGTGCTGACCTAGAGGGATGGGAGTGTCCAGCAAGCCCGGGGGGCGCTCAGGGTGCAGAACGTCCCTGGGGCCCATGTCACAGCCCCCTCCCTCTGTCCTGGCCTTCTCCTGCCCTCCCCCCACAGGTGAGAAGCCCTTTGAGTGCAAGCTGTGCCACCAGCGTTCCCGGGACTACTCGGCCATGATCAAGCACCTGCGGACGCACAACGGCGCGTCGCCCTACCAGTGCACCATCTGCACGGAGTACTGCCCCAGCCTGTCCTCCATGCAGAAGCACATGAAGGGCCACAAGCCCGAGGAGATCCCGCCCGACTGGAGGATAGAGAAGACTTACCTCTACCTGTGCTATGTGTGAGGCGCCTGCGGCGGGGGCGGCGGGGGACAAGAGGAGTAGAGACGGAGCAGGATGACGTCCAGGAGGACCGTGAGGAAAACACAACAAAAAACAAACAAACGAGAAACAACAAAGAAAAAAGAGAGAGAGAAGGAGAAGGAAACCTGGGAGCTGTCGGGCTCTGGGTTCTCTCTGGGGCCCCAGGTGACCTGGATGCCTGGCTGAGCCCCTCCCCTTGGGCCTCCATCCCTCCTTTCCCGGCTGGAGCTTGGCCTGCTCTTCTTGGATGGAGGTGGAGGGGCTTTTGTTCAGCTCGGATGGTGGGATGTTCTTCTCTTCCCTCCGCCCAGATCCTCCTTTTGTGTCCGGAAATGGAGACTAGGAAGGGGGGAGGCTCCTCCAGTCAGAGCCAAACCACCTCTGCCTGCCGTGCTCTCACTGACCCCTCGGGAGGTGGGGGCTGAGGGGTGGGTGGGCTGGGGGTGCGGGAAGGGGGCCTGCAGATGCTGGGGCTGGGCGGGCTCACTGGCTGACACAGACGACGGCAGCTCTAGCTTGCTGGGGGCAGACTGGGCCGGGAGGGGTTCTCCTGCCCTTCCCGTCGCTCAGTTCATCTGTTGCTCTCTTCCGCTCCACCACACCTGGGTGCCCCATCATGAGGCTCTCAGCCCCTCCTCCAGCTCCTGGCTGCCCGGCCCCGGTTGACTCCTGTCCTCCCAGCCCCCCATGGATACGGATCCCTCATCCTCCAGCTCCCTGTTGGGGAAGCTGTGTCTGACTCCAGAGCCCCCACTTGCACCCTCAGCTTTCTGAGAACGCAGATGAAGTAAATGGAAGGGCCCATCCCAGTCCAGCCCTGTCCTAAGCCAGATTCCTGCTGAGCTGCTTTTGCTTCCAGAATGGAAAAAGGAAACAACTAAATACACACTATCCCACCCAACAAACACACACAAACACAAACCCCCTGCGGCCCTCCTTCAGCCCCTAGGAGGAGGGATCCACCAAAGGGCTCGTTGCCCATGGAGGGATGTGGATGTCCTTCTCCAGAGGTGCCCTACACCTGGAGGGGGACCCCTGCCCCGGGAGGGTGTCAGTGAGTCGTGCCGGGGACCCTTTGAATACACGGGACCCCAGACCTGTTGAGCTCCATGGGAAAACCCAGGTCCAGAGGGCGGTACAGAATTCCTGGCTCCCAGGGCCCCCCAGTCCACGGGGAGGAGGTGGGGGAGAAGGAGTTGAGAGCGCTTTGCCTCGTGTTATGTTTTGCTTCTTTTCTGTGTCCTCTGTTCACCTGTTAGCACATTGTACTTGAATTACCTCAGTTTTTTGTGACCTCATGAGCTTTTTTGACCCCTGCCTGTATCTCTTTTTTGGTTGGGGGCTGGAAGGATGGGGAGAGTGTTCTTTTCTGTTTCTTGTGTAAGTTAATGGCGCGTTTAATAGGCTTCAGCTGGCCAAGGCCCTCCCCGTGTCCCCTAGCAATGAGCCTCCCAGCTGGAGGGGGCCGTGCGGAAGGGGCTGAGTACTCAGGATCTGGATGGGAGGCCCAGGCAGAAGGTGGGTGCCTGCCGTGGACGGACGGGGTGCTGGGGGCACGGCAGAATCACAGCCGGCTCAGCCCAGGCGTGATGTCATCCTGCCTAAAACACTCTGGAGAGAATCCCACCTTTCTTACAGTTGGCTGGGTCATCCGGGTCTGGGGGCCTGTGTTCTTCAGATCCCTGCCAAGGCGTGACCCCACCTCTGTGTGTATTATCATTGCCCAGACTGGTCTCTTTTCAGGGCTGGTCGGGGACAAGCCGGCCTGGGTGTTGTTGCGATGGGGCGGGGGTGTTGTTTTTCTAAAAGCTACCTCTTACGTTTGTCCAGTTCTTTTGTTCCCTTCATGCCTCCCACCCTGCTGCTCTGCTTCCCCCCACTTCTCCCAGCCTCCCCTCCCTGAATTTTTGGAAAGCACATTTGCAATATTTGTGTTCGCTTTGGGACGGGTCTTCCCGTTTCATCTCATGCTTTATTTGTAAGAGTTGTGGTTTTTTTCTTTCCTTTTCTCTCTCTGAGAAAGTTGTGGCTGCATTTTTATCTTAGGTTATAAAAAGTGGTTTAGGGAAGCGGTTTTGGGGAGAAGGGTTGTGAGGCATACAGGGAAGTCGGAGGGATGGGTGCTGCTGTGACCACCCCCCTGTCCCTCGGCCCCATCCCTCCTGCCCTCCCCTGTAATCTCACCCACCAAATCTGAAGGCCTTAAAAGTTGTGTGTTGGGGGGATACGGACAGGGGGGACTGGGTCACTAGACCGTTGATTGGGGATGATAATGTAGGGAGGATGCTATTTTGCAACTATAATAATGACTTAGTGCTTTGGAAAGGAAAAAAAAAAGTTAAACTTGAAATATGTAACTAGAGCAGTTGTCATGTTTATAATGTGAAAAGAGTGGAATCATTGGGGGAGGGGCAGTCTGTAAGAAACCTTTGTGCACTATTGCCGCCTCCCCCAATCTGGGAAGAAGAGGGGACAGGCTGGCCCTCAGGGGATCTGTAAATCCCAGAAAACAGTATTTGAACAGCAAGATGTCATTCAACTTTGGTGGGGAAGGAAAAGAAAAATCAAACTATTCCATAGACCTAGTTAACCCCTCTCCGTCTCCCCTACCCTTCCCACACAGCCGGGTCTCCTCCGCTGTTCGTAAAAGCTGAGAGGGTTGAGCTAATATTTACAAATTGTAATATTTTTGTAATATTTGTTAGTTCCTTCATCAGTTCTACCGGACCTTGCCCTTTCCTTTCGTAATGTGAATAGGAAAAAAAAAAACAAACAAAAAAAAAACAAAAAAAAAAATTCGCCACCACCACCAACAAAATATCCCTTTGTACGTGCGTGTGTGTGCGTGTGCTTGTTGTGTGCGGTTGTGTGTTAAATCATGCAGTATTGTTGTAATCTGGTGTTGCAGCATTGGATGGTACCTAAGCAGCCCCTGCCTGCCCCCACCATCCCGGAGGGAGGGATCCTGGTCGAGAGGTAGGGAGAGAGGGTCGGGGCATGGGGTCTCTGAAGGATGCTGAGTGGGGAGACCTCTGTACTGGACTCTCCCCTCCTCTCCCATGAAGCCCCGGACACCCTGAAGAGACTCCAACACGTCTCTTTCCCAACTTCCTGCTCACAAAGACAAAAGAATTCTGACCTTGCCAAGGTGGCCAGGCCTAATGGCCAAGGTGAGGGTCAGAAATCATCTGGAGGCTTTAGATGTGTCTGCACGAAGAGGGCTAAGGAGACGAGGAGGGTGGAGACTGCTCTCTCCCCAGGTGAGATCCCTCTTCTTTGCCATCTGGCCCCTTGGTCACCCTGCTGCCTTTGGCTGTGGTACTGCTGACAACCCTACTTGCTACTGCCTTATCCAGCACAGTGAGCTTTCTCCAGCCTGGAAAGTCCAAGTGGATTAATAGTTCCTTTCCTACGTTCAGCTCCTATAAGCGTGTCCCTTAATGCTTTTGGTGACATTTCCCCCTCACTCATGTGCTCTTTCCCTATTCACTCCTTCACTCATTCAAAGCATTAAAATCCTATGTGTATATAGGATAGACAAATATATAGAGATATATATATATAGCAAGAGAGAGATATAAAATAGTACATATCATTGCTGCTTTGGGCTGCTTTGGAGGAGGCCACGAATACGGGGAAGGGAGATCTGGGGTATAGGGGTGGGAAGGGAGGCTGGGGGACCCAGTGATTCCGTACAATCCAGGGATGCAACGCGGGCTTGTTTAATCTTTGTGCCTGAACAGTTTTTCCATGTTTAGAAAAGAAAAAAAAGAAAACCTGCTGCAATTTTTCACAAGTGTCTGGTACCCTTCCAGATGCTACTGGTACAACTGGCTGCTGGGGTGTTGAGGCCTTGGAGGGACGGGGCCCTTTGGCTCATCTCCTTACAGGGGAGTGATCAGTGGTGGGGGCAGCCTTCTGACTCTGGGGGGACTGGGGGAGATTTGTGGCCAATTCCCTGCAAGCCCAACGAGGGTGAAAGCTGGGGGCACGGGACATAGGACAGAAAAGGGGGGAAAGATCGGACTGTGTTCGTCCTTCCTAGGGCTATGTTAAATCTTTTCTTTCCCTCCCTTCTTGTTTCCTCCTTCCTGGAGGTTCATGGTGGCACTTACCTGGATATTTCAGTAGGAGGGAAGAAGGCCAGACTATCCCTACGCAGTGAGACTGATGGGTGGAGGAGAAAGGCACAGCCGACCAGGAGGAGTGCAAGACAGACCAGGGGAGCTGGGTCAGGGGAAAAGGGCTGGGGAGAGGGTGTTCAGGCCCTGCAGGCCTGTTAGCCTGAAGCCCCGCCTCCCTGAGTCCTTGGCATCCCAGTTTGCAGACAGGGTACCAGCCTCCTGGCGTGTGTCATAGGAGACGTTCACATAGTGTTATGCATGATCTTTGTAAGGTTAAGAGGCCGTGGTGGTGCACCATGACATCCGACCCATATATATAAAGATAAATATATATATATACGTATGTAAATTATAGCACTGAGGGCTCTGCTGCCCTGCTGGACCAAGCAAAACTAAGCCTTTTGGTTTGGGTATTATGTTTTGTTTTGTTATCTGTTTGTTTTCATGGCTTGTCTTCTGTCGTGACAGCACAAGTGCCAGTCCAATTGCTCTGTATTACAGAATAGTGTTTTTAATTAATTGATGTTCTAGTTCATGTCTACCTCAGCACCTCCTCTTAGCCTAATTTTAGGAGGTTGCCCAATTTTTGTTTCTTCAATTTTACTGGTTACTTTTTGTACAAATCTCTCTCTCTCTCTCTCTCTCTCCCCCCCCCCCTTCTCTCTCTCTCTCTCTCTCCCCCTCTTCTCTTTCTCTCTCCCTCCCTCCATCCCTCCTCCCTTCCCTCCCCTCTCACTTCTGTTTGTTTCATTCTCTCTTTCACTCTCCCCTTCTTCTTGCCCGCTCTGGCCCCAGCCCAGCCCTGCAACCCCACATTGTGCTCGCCAGCCCTATCTGTCCTAGCCCTGAAGCAGTTCACCCAAACTTGGGAACTTGTGCGGTCCTGGTTGCAGCTTTCCGCATCTGCCTTCGTTTCGTGTAGATTGATGCGTTTCTTTGTAATTTCAGTGTTTCTGACAAGGTTTAAAAAGAAAAAGAAAAAAAAAAAGAAAATATGAAATTACTGCTGCAGGTTTTTTTCTCTCTCCATGTGTCACTAAGTGAAGTTTGTGCCTTCTATAGCAAAGAGAATATTTTTTACATCCTACTAACAGTAGATTTTTTTGTAGTGAACATTTTTTGTATTTTTATTTATAAGTCTCATAAGAAAAATAGCAATGTTCAGTTGTATACCTTGAATCTGCAGTTAGAAGAGAATAAAGTTAATTCAGTTGTCTCTGGCTTGAAGTGTCCCCCCTTTTTAAAAAGTGCTTTGCCCCTTCTGCCTTTTCTTGGGTGGAGAGGATCCGAGATTTCTGTCTGGGGATGGGAAAGAGAATACCTTACACCCCAGCCTCACTTATGTGGCACTCTTATGCCACATTTGTGAGGTGCGTACCC